>NC_086173.1:155542756-155845786 GCF_023053635.1 Elgaria multicarinata webbii
TGGTTAAGTCCAGAGAGCTCCGGCTATTGGGCGGTATAGAAATGTAATAAATAAATAAATAAATAAACCTCAGGTCTCCAGATGTTCTTGGATTACAATTCCTATCATCATTGGGAATTATCTGTGCTGGCTCAGGATGGTGGGTTATTGTAGCCCAACATCATTTAGGAACCAATAATCAGGACCCAAAGGTCTCATCACACACACACAGCTTAGTCTACCTCATAGAGTTGTTGTGCAGATAAATTGAGCAGTGGCTAAACCATGTATGCTGCTCTAAGCCCATAAGATAAAGTCCAGATAGAAATGGAATGAAGGATTCTTCCTGTCTCTACAGTCCCATTCTGGGATCTCTTGTAGATCACAGGGGAAGCTGGTAGCAAGTTCAAGGCAGGAGGAAAGTAGGACCGTGGATAGCTTCAAGGGGCCCTGCTGACTGAAACACTCTCCTACTAGGATAATAGAAAGATGTTGTCTCAGCAGGGAGCTGAAGCCAACTGAGAACTCTTGTAGGCTGACCAGACCTGTAGTGTGGTGAGTCCAAACCCCTCCTGGAGCTGACTGGATTGTTAAAGGGCCCTCACCTGATTTTGTAGCCTGAGATTGCTGTGAGGCTGGGGAGGTGGAGGTTCTGCTGAGAACTCCTCTGAGCCAGAGGATGATGGCAGGTTGTGTCCTCTGGCTGGGAGGGCCCAGAACCCTAACCCTAAGGAATTAGCCTGTGCCTCATCCTCATCTAGGGGGGGTGGAGGTTGTCATGACATCTATGGAACATAAAGATGGCAGAGGTGCTGTCCAAGTCTTTAAGTAAGGATGGGGGGGGGGTGTTATAAAGGAACCTGGAAAAGTACATTCTAAGGCAGGGGTAGAGAACATCTGCCAGTGGAGGCTGGTGGCTCCAATTTCAGTAGGGTGGTAAATCCACTCTGGGTTTCAATCTGAACCAGTCAGAATTCTAAAGGACCTTGGATAATGCCTTTAGAATTCTGACTGGTTTTGACAGAAACCTGGAATGGATTCACTGCCCCACTGACATCGGAGCTGCCAGCATCCTCTGTAGCTGGTCCTCCAGATGTTGTTGGACTACAACCTGTTGTAAATAATTTCTGCAGACATTGTTACAACCCCCAGAAGAAGGCCTAACAGAAAGCAAGAGTCCAAAATGCATCCCTTTTTCTTGTTCATCTTGGGTGCTTACCTGCCTCACACCCTCATTTAGCGCTGACCATTGGCCATGATGGCTGGGGCTGATGGGAATTAGAGTCAACATTACCTTGAGAACCACAGGGTCCCCACATTTGATTTAGAGTGTAATTCTGCCGTTTCCTTTGAGAGACGCAAACCGTGGGGTTTTTAGGAGGCTCGGTGTGTGTTAGTTTTCCAAACTTTAAGGCTGTTTCCATGTGACTAACAATATTAATGTAGAATCTTTTAACATATGGATCTGTCTTCGTTGTTCAATGGAAAACCACCAATAAAATAGTTAACAACATTACATGCTGTTAATTTCTAGAATATTTGTAAACATGTTCTAATAGAACAGAGATGGGCAATTTGTGGGCCCGCCAGATTTTTTGGGCTTACAACTCCCATCAGCTCTAGCCAGCATAGCCAATGGTCAGGGATCATGGGAGCTGTAGGGCAAAACATCTGGAGGGCCATAAGTTGCCCACCCCTGTTATAGAACAAGGGTGGACAACTTGTGGCTCTCCCGATGTTGGCAGACTGCAACTCCCATCAGCCCCTGCCAGTATAGCCAATGGTAAAGGATCATGGGAGTTATAGGCCAACGCATCTGGAGGGCCACACCTTCCCCATGTTTTACTGAACATATTAGCGCCATTGCAGAGATAGCTTGTAAAGGGATTAGGCCAACGTGTGAAGAAAAAGTCTGTCGACATAGCTAATAGGAAACAACATAGAGGCAGTGTACCACTGAATACCAGGGATTGGGAACCAACTGTGGGAGATATGTACTCCCAGGATGCCTTGCTGTAATTGGCCACAGTGGGAAGCCAGATGCTGGACTAGATAGGCCTTTGGTCTGATCCAGCAGGGCTCATCTCAGGTTCTCCTTAGGATGTCCACACAAAAGGTAAAACCCCAAGCAGGGCTGTGTGTCCCCTTCATCCATCCTAGAGTTCTCGAAGAACTCAAATATGAAATTGCGGACCTCCTCACAAAAATATGCAACATGTCCCTAAGCTCAGTCTCTGGACCAGAGGACTGGAAGATGGCCAATGTAACACCAGTTTTCAAAAAGGGATCCCGGGGGGATCCTGGAAATTACAGGCCAGTTAGCTTGACATCTGTTCCAAGTAAATTGGTTGAAAGCATTGCTAAAGACAAAATTAGTAAGCATACAGAAGGGCAGGTCCTGCTGAAGAAGAATCAACATGGCTTCCGCAAAGGCTTATCAAACGCTTATCAAATTTGCAGATGACACAAAATTGGGTGGAATAGCTAATACCCTGGAAGACAGAAACAAACTTCAAAGTGATCTTGATAGGCTGGAGTGCTGGGCTGAAAACAACAGAATGAAATTTAATAGGGATAAATGCCAAGTTCTACATTTAGGAAATAGAAACCAAACGCACAGTTACAAGATGGGGGATACTTGGCTCAGCAATACTTCAAATGAAGACTGAGCGTGCTCAGTGGCAATGGAATAATGACTGTTGGAAGGGGAAGAGAAGATTAGGAGGGGGGATAGAATGGCTGGAACCACATTCCATTTGGAGTGATGTAAAAATTAATTTCCTTTTCTATGTAAACCGCCCAGAGAGCTTCTGCTATGGGGAGGTATATAAATGTAATAAATAAATCTATTGGGCTTTTACCTGGTGCCTAAAAGTCATCAAGCGTGATGCTAAAAAAGCAGAGAAAAGGAGGAAGTTCTACAACGGAAGAACCACCACCAAGAAGGTCCTGTCTCTGGAAGATGAAGGTACCCAGAGTCAGATCTCCAGTGAGGATCTCAACAGCCAGGCATATTTCCATAAAGAAAATCTCCAAGCAGCCACCCATATTTTTGCCTGTATAGTAAAGGGGGGAAATGTGTTAAATGTTACAAACCTCTGTCAAACACTAGACTTAAACTTGATGTAATTTTCTTTTCTTTTTGTTTGTATTTGGAAAAATTAATAAAACCTTATAAGTAAAATAAACGCCCACGCATGGCCCTAGTAGCCAGTCCTTGGAATACCCTACGTCGTTTGAACTTTATAGGTTAAAACCGTCACTTTGAATTGCACCTAGAAATAAATTTCTAGTCAGTGGGTTTTTCAATATCGGTGAAACATCCTCATTTGTAGATGTTCTGGTTAACAGCTTTGTGCATTCTGAACCAGCTGAAGTGTCCAAACAGTCTTCAAGGGCTGTTCCATGTGAAGCGTGTTACGGAAGACTAACCTGGGTGCTACATGCCTGGCATGCCATCAACCCAAGCTGGCTAAAGGCATTTTGTGCTAATGGGCACCAGCCACTAAGATGATCCTTTAAAATCCTTATCCTCTTGCAACCTTGGTTGACTTTACACTGCACTGTCCTGGGTGATCACATTCAACAGTACTAGTGCAGTGGACACACTCATCCGAGAGTCACGCACTGGACTTGACCTTCCTCCTCTGTTTCAATTCTGAACTACGCAATTGGTTGACCAGATCACAGGAGCAAGCGAGCAAGCAAGCATCCTCTTCGGTGAGATTCTTTTGTGTGGTCGGTTTGGGTGGGGAGAATTCTCCAGCTTTTAAATTTGTTAGATTGTCTTTTGTTTTGTTGATGGATTCTCTCATTTGTCTGCTCGCACTTTCTCTGATTGATTGATTGATTGATTGATTGACTGTTATTTTATTTATTTTATTTATTACATTTTTGTGCCGCCCAATAGCCGAAGCTCTCTGGGCGGTTCACAACATTTAAAACCATTAAGAACATAATAAAACATCCAACAATCTAAAAACCCAAATACAAAATGCAATATAAAAAGCACAACCGGGATAAAACCACACAGCAGAAATTGATATAGGATTAAAATACAGAATTAAAACAGCAAAGTTTAAATTTAGTTGTTAAAATACTGAGAAAATAAAAAGGACTTCAGCTGGCGACAAAAAGAATACAGTGTAGGCACCAGGCGGACCTCTCTGGGGAGCTCGTTCCACAGCCGGGGTGCCACAACAGAGAAAACCTCCTCCTAGTAGCCACCTGTTAACATTTATATCCCGCCTTTTTTCCTCCAAGGAACTCAAGACAGCATACATAATCCTCCTTCTCTCCATCTTATCCTCACAACAACAACCCTGTGAAGTAGGCTGGGCTGAGAGTCTGTGACTAGCCCAAAGTCACCCAGTGGGCTTCCATGGCTGAGTGGGGACTCGAACCCGGATCTCCCGACTCCCAGTTCAGCACTCTAACCATTACGCCACGCTGTCTCTTGTGCTTTCCCACTTCTGTTGCTATATTTGGCCAGGACCAAGGTAGAGGGGGTATATTATGCTGGGATGCCTCTTGCTGGGCTACCGAGAGGTTTCCTTGGCAGGTGTACCCCTCTGTGTGTGTGTGTATGTGTGTGTAAGAGGGAGAGAGAGAAATCTCACACTGCTTATTGCTCGGTTCAGAAAGAATAAGAAAGCAAAGAAAGCTGTGTACACCCATAAGAAAAATTCCAAACTCCGCAGTTCTGCAATGCCTTTATTACAGTACTGCAGAACCTCAACACTCAACACTGTGGTCTGAATCTGGCCTACTTAAGAGTTGCAATCCAGCCCTCCGGCGTTTCCTAGATAAGAGGGCCACAGCCCTTTACCCCAAATGCCCGTGTTTTGCGCAGGCTCTTTTCCTCCATCCTAAAAAATGCCTCCCCTAAGGCTGAGTGACTGGCATTAAGAGCTGTAAGCTAAAATATGCTGGTATTTTGGCCCCGCCCCCATTTTCCCTTTGGCCCTGCCCACACCTGGAAGGCGGCCCCCCAGAGCTTCTCAGAAAATGGAATGCGGCCCTCGGACTGACAGAGTTTCAACACTAGGGTGACCCTATGGAAAGGAGGACAGGGCTCCTGTACCTTTAACAGTTGTAGAGAAAAGGGAATTTCGACAGGGGTCAATTGTAGGCATGCAGCACGTGGTGAAATTCCCTCTTCATCACAACAGTTAAAGCTGCAAGAGCCCTGCCCTCTTTTGTATCTGGTCATTCTAGAGCAGCCTTCCTCAACCTGGGGCGCTCCAGATGTGTTGGACTGCACCTCCCAGAATGCCCCAGCCAGCCTGGGGCATTCTGGGAGTTGTAGTCCAACACATCTGGAGCGCCCCAGGTTGAGGAAGGCTGCTCTAGAGGGAATTTCACCAGGTTGAGGGGAGAGGGCAAGGCGGGACCAGTGGATCAGCCCCGAGCCTCCAGATGGGGAAGGGGAAGGTTTTCCCACTCTAGGGAGAAGAAGGGAGAGATTTTGGAGCGTTCCTATCATGGCCTGTTTCATTTCATCTCTCTTCTGTAGATGCCTCCGTCCTGTCCTGTCTGTGCTTTGCAGGAAGGAAATGGGACATGCGGCAAAAAGGCCAACCGCTTCTTGCTTCTCCAATCTCGATTGAGGTAGGCCAAGGCCAGAGGTTACTCTGCCTTAATTATCACCGGTGTGTGTGTGTGTGTGTTGGGGGATGGAGATGTTCAAAGCCCTGGCTCATGGATGCAGCGGTACTGTCAGGGCAGGATTTTAAGGCAGATATCTGGGGCACCGCACAGCAGGAACCCCCATCATGCACGCACAAACATGGCAGGGCTAGCTTATCATGTTTTGAAGTAAGTGAAAGAATACACATGACCACCTCAGGTGGTGTAAGCGAAGGAATACACTTTACCACCTCAAGTGACATAAGTGAAGGAATACACTTTACCACCTCAAGTGGAGTAAGCGAAGGAATACACTTTACCACCTCAAATGGTGCATGAGTGTACGTTTCTATGTGTGCGTGTTTTGGGAGCATGTCATATTATGCCATAATAAAGACTTCCCCAGCCCGGGGCCCTCCAGATATGCCGGGTAACAACTCCCATCAACCTAGGGTGACCATATGAAAAGGAGGACAGGGCTCCTGTATCTTTAACAGTTGTATTGAAAAGGAAATTTCAGCAGGTGTCATTTGTATATATGGGAAATCTGGGGAAATTTCCTCTTCATCACCACAGTTAAAGCTGCAGGTGCCCTGCCCTCTGTTAAATCTGGTCACTCTAGTATAGCTTCTGCTTTAACTGTGGTGATGAAGAGGAAATTTCACCAGGTTTTCCATATATACAAATGACACCTGCTGAAATTCCCTTTTCTATGCAACTGTTAAAGATACAGGAGCCCTGTCCTCATTTTCATAGGGTCACCCTACATCAACCCCAGGCAGTATGGAGATGGTGGGATTTGTAGCCCGACGCACCTGAAAGGCATCAGTTTGCTGAAAGCTGCTGTTCTAGTGCTTAATTTTGTCTTGGGGGAAGAGCGTCCTGCCATTTTACCCTGAAAATGTAACGGTTGCCTGGGACTATCCAAAGCTCTTTGGCCATGTGGAGCGGGGAGGGAGGTTCTCCTTCTCTCACGACTTACAGTACGCGTCGTCGTTTTCTCTCTTCTGTAGCTTCACCTGTCCACTCCTCCCGTCTGCGATTTCCTCGGCCGCGAAGGAAGTGAGGTGCCGTCGCCATGCCTACCGCCAGCCAAAGCGTCTTCCCTTCCTCCTCCTCCTCCTCCTTCCACCTGCAATCTTGCATCAGGTAGGCAAAAGGCACTTGAGCGCTTCACCTCAAAAGCATCCCCTGTCCTGACACCAACGGAGAGGTGCCATAGTTCAGTACTATAGAGCAGGGTTGGGTAGAGAGGATAGGGCCGGTTCTACTGGTCGATCGCTGGGTGATCTGAAGTAGATCAGCAAGGGCTGCCAATGTCTAACAACTATTTATTTATTTTATTTTATTTTATTTATTACATTTCTATACCGCCCAATAGCCGAAGTTCTCTGGGCAGTTCACAAAAATTAAAATCATAGTAAAACAATCAACAGGTTAAAAGCACAAATACACAATACAATATAAAAAGCACAACCAGGATAAAAATCACACAGCAAAATTGATATAAAATTAAAATACAGAGTTAGAACAGTAAAATTTTAATTTAACTTAAAATTAAGTGTTAAAATACTGAGAGAGAAAAAAAGGTCTTCAGCTGGCGACGAAAGGAGTACAGTGTAGGCGCCAGGCGGACCTCTCTGGGGAGCTCATTCCACAACTGGGGTGCCACAGCGGAGAAAGCCCTCCTCCTAGTAGCCACCTGCCTCACTTCCTTTGGCAGGGGCTCACGGAGAAGGGCCCCTGAAGATGATCTTAAGGTCCGGGCAGGTACATATGAGAGGAGGCGTTCCTTCAAATAACCTGGCCCCAAACCGTTTAGGGCTTTAAATGTCAATACCAGCACTTTGAATTGGCCCGGACCTGAACTGGCAGCCAATGAAGTTGTAAAAGGACTGGCGTGACGTGATCTCGCCAGCCAGTCCCTGTTAGTAAACGGGCTGCCCTGTTTTGTACCAGCTGAAGCTTCTGGACTGTTTTCAAAGGCAGCCCCATGTATAACGCATTGCAGTAATCCAAACGAGAGGTTATCTGAGCATGGATAACTGTAGCTAGGCTATCTCTGTCCAGATAAGGGCGTAGTTGGTATATCAACCTAAGCTGATAAAAGGTGCTCTTTGCCACTGAGTTCACCTGTGCCTCAAGTGACAGCTCTGGATCCAAGAGCACCCCCAAACTACGGACCCGATCCTTTAGGGAGAGTGCAACCCCGTCCTGGACAGGGCAAACATCACCTCGCCAGACAGCTAACTCGATCCCCCTCCCCACCGCAATCAGGTTGCTGAACAGGGTCAGCATGGGCAGACAGGGGTTTTATCCCCAAACACCTGGAGTTTGGGGAAGGCTGCTTTACTCCCTCTCTGCCTAACCTTTGCTGAAACTACCCCCCCCCCCAAAAAAAAGGGCAAAAGCGGGAGAGCGTCCAAAACAGACCCACGAACGGAAGAGAAATATCTCAAGCTACTGAAACGAAGATTTCATTAGTTCATAAAGCCCTACACGTTTCGGCCTATTTTTATTTGCAGACCGTCTTCTAGGGGCTGTAAAACAAGGCAAGACAAACATGTTACTAAAACGCATAGGATGATGTTAACACCGAAGAACAAAAACATTTAAATCAGTCCGCAATGCAGAAAGGCCCATGCATACTTATAAAAACACCTGCAGAAATTCCTGTAAAAATAAATAAATAAAAATGTTTCCGGCTCGAATCCACTGGCGCCTCAGAAAAGTGTTGAGAAGGTTGTCATATTTATTCTGCCTCCTAGAGACGTTGTTCCAGCGTTCCCCAGATGCACCAGTTAGCTCAAGCCTCCCATATCTGGACAGGACTGTGCTAGAGAGGGAAGAGGGACAGTCACATTTTTCCTCCTCCCTCCCAACCCCCTTTCCTTTTGTGTCATGTTTGTTTTAGATTTTAAGCCTGTAGGCAGGGAATGTCTTAAGAAATATTTTTGTAAGCTGCCTTAAGAGCCTTTTTTGGCTAAAGGGCGGGATAAAAGTACTATAACGAATGTCTGAAAATGATTTGGCTCTTTTTGTTAAATTTAGAAGGGCAGGTGGCCCCAGGGTGGGGTGGGGGGCCGAGCACTGAAAATTGCCCTCTGAGCTTGCCAGCGTTGTGAATCCACCCAACCTGACCTGTGCTTCCCCCCACTGCAGGCCTCATCATGGTGCACATGCAAGGGAAGACCGCGCTCCGTGGCTCCCCGGCCAACCGCTGCTCTTCCCCAGCGCCCCGAGCTGGATGGGCTGCCTCTGCCGATCCCGCCGCTGTGACGTGGTCCACCAGAGGATCATCTCACGTGGCACGAGGAAGGGCCCGCCAAGGGACACCACACACCAGTGAGGAAGGGGCCATGGACCAGGGGGGACACTCTCCTTCCTGTTCTGCAGAGGAGGAGTCCCACCCGGTTCAGCCTCCAGAGGCTGAGGAGATCCTCCTCAGCGCCCGTCCTCCGATGCCAGCTCAGCTGAGGACGTCTACGAGCTCCAGGGCCGGATCGCTCCATTCTGCCTCACTGTCCTTCACACAGGCCGGTGCCAGCGACAGCTCCCCCACCGGTTCGCACTCCACTCCTTCGGCCTGCAGGACCCCTAGCACCGCTGCCACTGTCTGGCACGCCGCCCCTGCTACGGGGGAGAAGCGTCCCGCCGCGCCGGCCCCTGCGGAAGAAGCGAGGGCCGCCAAGCTGCACACCAAGCGGGGGAGGAAGGTCTCCTCCTTCGTGTGGAACCACTTCTCGCACACCGCCGACAAATTCGCCGTGGTGTGTAACCACTGCAGGCAGCACGTCCGGCTGGGGAAGGAAGGGGGCTGCGGCAAGGTGGGGACCACGTCGATGCACCGGCACCTGTCCTTGCACCACCCTCTCCTCCTTCCCGATAAGACGGCCGCCGCCCCGTCGTCCTCGCCCGCCGCACTGCCCGCTATGGTGTGCGCCACCGGCAGCTTGCGCTCCCCCGCTCCAGGTGGCCGCACCCCCGGTGTCCCCCGTGCCCCCTCTCAGGCGGAGAAGCGGGCCGCCACACTGCCGCCTTCCAAGGAAGCGCACGCCGGCGGCCGGCGTGGGAGGAAGGTCTCCTCGTTCGTGTGGAACCATTTCTCGCACCACGTGTCCGACCGGTTCGCCGTGGTGTGCAACCACTGCCGGCAGCACGTGCGGCTGGGGAAGAAAGGGGGCTGCGCCAAAGTGGGGACCACCTCGATGCACCGGCACCTGTCTGTGCACCATCCCTTCCTCCTCCCCCAGAAGCCTCCGCACGTGCCGGGCGCCAGACCCTCCTCTCCCCCGACGCCACCCGCTGCAGGGAGTGCCAACATGACTGTCCCTTCGCTGCCGCGTGCTGCAGCCCAGGCATCAACCCTGTGGACTCTCTCGGACTCAGTGAAGGAAGAGGCGTTGGCTCCCGCCGACCCCCATGCGCTGGAACGGAACCAGTGGCTGGCTGAGTTCCTTGCTCGGAACATGCAGCCGTTCTCCCTGGCGGACGAACCCGCGTTCCGAGAATTCCTCCACCACTGCGTGTCTCAATTTCGGGTTCCTGGGAGGAACCGCTTCTCCTGCGCCGCCGTCCCGGGCGCAGCCGAGGGCATCAGGGAAGCTCTTCGGAAGGAACTCGAACCATGCATCTGACGACTGGCCTCCGGGCTCGGCTGCCCAGTCCAGGGCTGTACGTTGACCCCTGCACCTTAGCCAACACAACAGGCCAGGGGACGTCCTGTGCAACGAAAGGCAGTGCCGGAAACGCCTGGCTTCAGCCACGCGCACGCTGCGGCAAGCAAAAGCCAGCGTTTAGAACTGCAAGGGGTGCGAGGCGCCTTGTTTCCGCGCTCCCCGTCCCCCTCTGCTGGGCGTCACACCAAGAAACATTGCAACAAGCTATGGCCCCGTTCAGACAACGCGCTAAACCACGCTGCTTAACCACAAAATGGTTAATGGAATGCATTGACCTTAATGCATTCCATTAATGCATTCCTGTACAGCACCATGTACATTGATGGTGCTATATAAATAAATAATAATAATAATAATAATTAACCATTTTGTGGTTAAGCAGCGTGGTTTAGCGTGTTGTCTAGGATGACCATATGAAAAGGAGGACAGGGCTCCTGTATCTTTAACAGTTGCATAGAAAAAGGGAATTTCAGCAGGTGCCATTTGAATATTTATTTATTTATTTATTTATTACATTTTTATACCGCCCAATAGCCGAAGCTCTCTGGGCGGTTCACAAAAATATATGGAGAACCTGGTGAAATTCCCTCTTTTTCACCACAGTTAAACTTGCAGGAGCTATACTAGAGTGACCAGATTTAAAAGAGGGCAGGGCTCCTGCAGGTTTAACTGTTGTGATGAAGAGGAAATTTCACCAGGTTCCCCATATATGCAAATGACACCTGCTGAATTTCCCTTTTCAATACAACTTTTAAAGATACAGCAGCCCTGTCCTCCTTTTCATATGGTCACCCTAGTGTTGTCTGAAGCCAGCCAATGCAACAAGGAGGTCTGTAAGACTGAAATCGGACGGGGTTCTTTGCAAGAACTCCACTGACACGCTGTAAAATGCCCAGGGCCGGCTTCAAAGTGGCCCAGGCGGATGCTGTGTGCTGGGCTGCCATCTTCTTGGATCACAGATTTGCTATGGACACGGAAGGTCTTTTGAGGGCCCTGCTCAGCAGAAGCTGTGGATGCCTGCACTCAAGGTAATGGTGGCGGTAACATGGCCCTGAGGAAGTAGGGTGACCATATGAAAAGGAGGGCAGGGCTCCTGTATCTTTAACAGTTACGTAGAAAAGGGAATTTCAGCAGGTGTCAGTTGTATATATGGAGAACCTGGTGAAATTCCCTCTTTATCACAACAGTTAAAGCTGCAGGAGCTATACTAGATTGACCAGATTTAAAAGAGGGCAGGGCACCTGCAGCTTTAACTGTTGTGATGAAGAGGAAATTTCACCAGGTTCCCCATATATACAAATGACACCTGCTGAAATTCCCTTTTCTATGTAACTGTTAAAGATACAGGAGCCCTGTCCTCCTTTTCATATGGTCACCCTATGAGGAAGCATCACCGGCTTCACCCAAGGGCCAGCCTGGAACAGCTCGTCCGTGCCTGCGGGAACCTTCACCTCCCTCCACCAGAGACTTCGACACGTGACCATCCAGTATGGGCACAGTGGCACACGCCAGATGCTGCCAAGAATTGCAGGCTGTGTGGACCGGGCAATGGGTCCCTCTTCGGGGTCAACACTGAGTGGGAGAGATTTGCAGCACCCTGCAAGGACCAGGCTGGATCGTGGGAGAGAAAGTAGCCCAAGTGGGCCTTGCTATACAACGCTGTTGTGGTGTAGTACACGTCATATGCCTCTCCCCCACACAAACACACCAGCATTTCCCCAGTATGGGTGCAGAGCGGCGCAGCTGGGAACATGCAAAGGAATGGACTCGGAGCAGACAACGACGCTCTCTGCTTCACCACAGCCTTTCCAATTTCGGGTCCCCGGATCTCATTGGACTCCAGTCCTTATCGTCCCTAGCCAGCATGGGCAGCGGTCAGGGACGGTGGGAGTCGTAGTCCAACATCAAATGCAGAACCACCTTTGGAAAGGGTGCTTTACTGGAATGAACAAAGACTGGATCTCCCACGATCCCACTTCTAGCTCCCACTAACATTTTTTATAAAAGTAGGGTGACCATGTGAAAAGGAGGACAGGGCTCCTGTATCTTTAACAGTTGTATAGAAAAGGGAATTTCAGCAGGTGTCATTTGTCTGCCTGCAGAACCTGGTGACATTCCCCCTTCATTGTAGTTAAAGCTGGAGGAGCCCTGCCTTCTTTTGTATCTGGTCACTCCAGCTATAGAGTTTGCGAAGGTATACTAGAGTGACCAGATACAAAAGAGGGCAGGGCTCCTGCAGGTTTAACTGCTGTGATGAAGAGGGGATTTTCACCAGGTGCAGCATGCGTACCAATGGCACCTACTGAAATTCCCTTTTCTGTGCAACTGTTAAAAGATACAGGAGCTCAGTCCTCCTTTCCATATGGTCACCCTAGATAAAACTATACGGGAACATCACGGGACACTGCAGGCAAGGGGCGGGAACGGGGTGGCTTGGGCCACAGAGGCTGAGTCTTGGGATTTCGGCTGCTGCTAACAAATGAATGCTGTGATTTTGTATCTTTTCGTGAATGTGGGTGGGTAAGGTACCAGGTGGTTTGGTCTTTAAAAAGTATTACATCACTCGGGTGGGGAACCTCCGGGCCCGGCTCCTAATCTGACTTTTTTGGTGTCCCAATCCAACCCTCCCGTGTTCCTCACACGGCCCTGCCCCCTTCCCATGGCCACGCCTCCTTTTCCCCAACCACCAATTGCTTGTTCTCCCCCTGCTTATGTTCAGTTCCTCCCCCTCATTCAAAAAGGGTGAATTGCATCTCCTAAGGCTTAGTAACTGGCAGTAAGAGCTTTTAAGCTATTTTTTTTAAAAAAACATTTTATTAATTTATTCTATAATACACAAACCACAACCATACTTATTCTATAACCCTTCCAATGTGATAATGTTTTATGTAGGGGGGGTGTATTTCTGTCCCCACCGGCTTTGCTTTTGTCTAGGGTGACCCTAGGGAAAGGAGGACAGGGCTCCTGTATGTTTAACACATGTATAGAAAAGGGGAATTCCAGCAGGTGTCATTGTTATGCATGCAGCACCTGGTGAAATTCCCTCTTCATCCCAACAGTTAAAGCTGCAGGAGCCCTGCCCTCTTCTGGATCCGGTCACAGTAGGCAGGGCTCCTGCAGCTTTAACTGTTGGGATGAAGAGGGAATTTCACTAGGTGCTGCATGCATACAAATGATACCTGCTGGAATTCCCCTTTTCTATACATGCGTTAAACATACAGGAGCCCTGTCCTCCTTTCCATAGGGTCACCCTACTTTTGTCCGTGCCAAATTGAATTCGGCTCCCAGGTTCAAAGGAGTTCCCCACCACTGATATAGCTGCTCCTAAAAATCCTGTGTTTCAAATACCCTACACACACTACAAAGAAATACAAGAGTTATTTATAAAAAAAGAATTGGTTAATGTTTAGTGTAAATTTACATTTGTGTGGTTTTTCAAACATAAAAGTGCTTATCCTAAAATATATATTTATTATTGCATTATTTTCAATTCAACTTTCATCCTTCCCTTCCTTTTTCCAAGGAGTTTGAGGTGGCTTCCCACCCCCGTTTTATCCTCACAACAACCCTGTGAGGTAGATTAACTTGAGAAAGAATGGCTGAGGGGGCAATTGAATTTGGAACTCCTGGGGCTTCTGGGCATGCAAAATACAAAATACAGCTCACGTTTTCATTTTACAAAAACCCAGTGTTGTGTTTTTTGGTGAATATGGGATAATTTGCTTTTACAAAACAAACAACTGTCTTTTCCTTTTTTTTAATCATTGTATTTTATAATGAATTTATAGTGTCTCTCCACCCGACAAATATAAAATGCATAACAATGAGCCACAGTCTTTGTTGTAGAGAAATTAAGCAGGCCTCTGTGGTGTGTTGCAATAATGATAACTTACACACAGTAGTAAATTGCACTTATGCATTAAAAAATAAATCGTAACAAAATTATAATTTGTACTATTGACTCAAGAAAATAAATACAACCATGGATTGGACATTCAGCTTCTTCTTCTTCTCCTTCTCCTTCTTCTCCTTCTCCTTCTTCTCGAAGTATTTACAGTTTTAAGTACCAAAAATAAATCCCAAACCCTGTTGCATTCATTCATTTTTTAAGTTGCAATTCTAAACACACTTACTATGGAGGAAGCCCCATCGAACCTAGTGGGACTTACTCTGGAGCAGACATGCAGAGGAATGCACTTCTAGAACAATAAACAAATTAATAAACAAAAAACCTTCATTTAAGAATGTGACAACTTGCCTTGATTCTCTCTCTTTCTGAAGAAGTGTATTGCATCCAGATCTCTTCCCAGGAAAGGGGGTGGGCAGAAGCTTGATTTCCACCTCCCCTTCCCAACACCCCTTCCCAGTAAATGGTCCCTTGAGGGTTGAGTGGAGGGGGCTAGGGCGGATGGGGGATTGCAGAAAATTGGGCATAGGTATAGAACCATAAAATAGGAGAGTTGGAAGGGGCCTATAAGGCCATCAAGTCCAACCCCCTGCTCAATGCAGGAATCCACCTCAAAGCATCCCTGACAGATGGCTGTCCAGCTGCCTCTTGAAGGCCCCTAGGGTGAGAGAGCTCACCACCTCCCTAGGTCATTGGTTCCGTTGTCGTACTGCTCTAACAGTCAAGACTTTTTTTCCTGATGTCCAGCCAGAATCTGGCTTCCTGTCACTTGAGCCCTTTATTCAGTGTCCTGCACTCTGGGAGGATCGAGAAGAGATCCTGGCCCTCTTCTGTGTGACAACCTTTCAAGTACTTCAAGAGTGCTATCATGTCTCCCCTCAGGCTTCTCTTCTCCAGGCTAAACATGCCCAATTCTTTCAGCCTCTCCTCATAGGGCTTTGGTCCAGACCCCTGATCATCTTCTGAAAGAGTCCACCCTGATTTCCTGTGAAACATCTGACCCTATGCTGCATGCCCTGATCCTTAAGGGAGTATTTAGGAAGTTTGGGGATTTAGGGAGAGAAGGTAGGGAATTCAGCTTCCGCCTGCCGCCGTCTGCAGGCAGATATGTGGATCAGGGCTGGTTCCAGGTTTCTGATGGCCCTTGGGCATGACATCTTCCATGGGGAGCCCTCCCTCAGAGAGTCTACTATATCATGACTTTTACAATTGTATTTTGATTTAACCTTTAGGCCGCCTTTACAAGATGGGATATAAAGAATTTGCATAAGTGCAATGAACAAACAGTCAGTTTGGCATTCAGAACAAAGATATACACATGCATTAAAATAAGGCTTTGGCATTGTTTTGTGAACTTTTCTAAAAATGTGTTTCATAGTCTGATTCTAGTTTCCCTTTATGATTTAGATATATAAATCATGATCCACCTTTACTACCTGGAAATCTTTTGCTTTTCGCCCGTCTAGCTAAGGTGTCAGGAAGGAAACTGGGAAGGGCAGAGGATTCCTCGTAAGCCTGCGTACTCAGTCCCTACTCACGGGAATGCCCCCTTTACCTTCCTTCTGAGGTCGCTTTAGCAATCTCGGAGAGGCAGCTGGCACAGTACTCTCCATGCTAGCTGCAAGGGGGAGGGGAGCTCAGACTCTTGGCTCCAAGATCAGAGTTCTCTCTCTGACCTTGGATCCAGGAATCCAAACTACCCCATGCCTGCCCCCACTGTCTAGGGGGTATAGGATTGCTCTCTAAACTGGTCTTCCAAAACTGCATTGACTACATGTTGATTTACTTCATTTAATTCATTGTTTTGAACAGCCTTCTCCAGAATGGGGTGAGGATGATGGGAATTGTAGTTAACACAGCTGGAGAGTACCAGGAACCTGGTTTAGAGATCCTCTCTGTGGCCCGGCTCAGTTGTGATGCTAAACCATAGTTTGTTGTTACAGAACAGAGCCACATCAAGTTTTGGAGTCATGGGCTTCCTTAGCTGGTGTGACTACAAGGAGGAGATGAGATATTATCTGAAACCTAAACTACGGTGAATCTTAACTATGGTGAGTGGAAGCAAACCAGCTTCATAAACAGCAGTTTGAAGTTTTCTTGTTTCCACTAACCATGCTCAAAATTGACCAAAGTTTTGAGGATCGGACAACATGGCAAGGAACGATTAATGGAAAATGGAAGCCAAAGCTTCTGAACTCTTCTTTGTGACCTAGCCTCAAACCAATCTTCTGTCTCCAGTATGGGTTATGATGATTCATGTTACAATTCTCTATTTCAGGAGCTGATAGGCGCATGTGGAAGAATCAGGAGAACCTTCAGCTAGGAAGACCTGAGCAAGTGGACATTGGTGGAATATCACCAAGAAGGACCAAAGGGATTTTTCCCCATGGACCAGAGGTGGATGAGATCCCTCAGAGTCATCCGAGCAGACAGCTAGAGATGACCGTAAAACAAGACCTTGTTTTTAAAGAAGATGACAAAGGCTTCCATAAAAGTGCTTTCAAAGAGAGAATCCAGAGGGTAACAGCAGTAGTTGGCTATGGAAAAATGCAGCGCCAGGGCTCTGAGCAGCCTGACAATCGGAAAACAACAATGAAAGAAAAGCCCTACAGGTGCATACATTGTGGGAAGATCTTTGTGAACCCGTCTCGCCGCCTCCTCCACCTAAGAACCCACACGGGAGAGAAGCCATACAAATGCTTTGAGTGTGGGAAAAGCTTCAGGTACAAGCACCACCTCGTTATACATGAGAGGACCCACACGGGGGAGAAACCGTACAAATGCTCAGATTGTGGCCACTACTTCACCTACAGCTCGGACCTCAAAATCCATAAACGGAAACACACCGGGGAAAGGCCGTATCCGTGCGCAGAGTGCGGAGAAAGCTTCATTAAACGATCGGTCCTCGTTATGCACCTGAGAACCCATACGGGAGAAAAACCGTACAGGTGCTCAATCTGCGAGAGAGCCTTCAGTCAGAAAGTGCACCTCATTAAACACCAGAGCACCCACACAGGAGTGAAAGCACATCAGTGTTCAGACCACGACAGAAGCTTCAGTCATAAAGAATCCCTCATTGAGTGCAAGAGAACCCTCATGGGACAGAGACCGTACGAATGTCTTGAGCACCGAGAAAGCTGCCACGATAAGGGAATTTCTATGAAGCACGACGGAACTCACACCAGTGAGAAACCAGGTGTTTCTTCAGCCCCCGGCAAGGCTTTTTGTGAAGGAAAATCCCTTATCGCACATGAGGAAACACGTTTGGGAGAGAAACCCTGTGAACTCTCACCGTGTGGGAAAAGCTCCTGGGATGATAAAACCCTTACCGAACATGAGGGGACTCACACCGAGAAGGTACATGCCTGCTCACAGTGTGGCAAAACATTCAGTAGCGGCCCTAACCTTATAAGGCATCAAAAGCTGCACACTGGAGAAAAGCCGTATCCATGCTCACAGTGTGGGAAGCGGTTCTCCCAGACCTCTTCCCTGCTGAGGCACGAGATCATCCACACGGGAGAAAAGCCGCATAAATGCTCTGCCTGTAACAAAAGCTTCAGTCGGAAAGAGTCCCTCATGGAGCACGAGCGCATTCATTCGGGGGAGAAGCCCTACGAATGCTCCCAGTGCAAGAAGCGATTCTCCCGTTCCTATGGACTTCGTAAACATCTGAGCATCCACACAGGAGTGAAACCTTAAGGTGAAAGCGGGTGGGGGGAGCCTGAAACTCTCTGGATGTTGCTGGACTCTGACTGAGTTTGTTTACAACTATGTATTCTTGTTTCAGATTGGTGGTTGGTAAGTATCTCTAGGGTGAAAACGGTGGATTTGTCTACAGTGTTTAATTAATAAATAAATGTATTTTATGATTTATTCAATAAAGGTCCACTTTTTTTAAAAAAAAAAAAATCCCTGGGTGCACATTCTAATGAAATGTACTGCGCACCCCAGTGATGCTCACATTAATCCCTCCTATCTGTCTATACACAAATGATTTCGAGAATGTTTCCACACTCTTGCAAAGAGTAAGGACAAGCTCTAGCCAGTGGCAATGAGCCAGCATAGCTATGACTATCCCAGGTACTCTCAGAACAAGTGGCTAACCCTGAAATGTCACCAGAGGGTATCTAAAGGTAATTACTGTGTGGTGTGTGGCTAAAGTGTTGGACTGGGAGTCACTGGGTGACTTTGGGCCAGTCTCAGCCTCTCAGCCCAACCAACCTCACAGGGCTGTTGTGAGGAAAAAATAGAGAGGAGGATTATGGATGCCGCCTTGGGTTCCTTGAAGGAAAAAAGACAAATGCAATAATAAATAAATAAATACTAGACTCTCAAGTCCTACCATCTCAGACATCTCTGAGAAGCAACCAGCCCAACCTGAATTGCTTTTCCAATCGGTTCTTCCATCTTTTTTCTTACTGCAAAATATCTGTGAAGACAGAATAGCACTTCAGCGCTTTCTAATTATTAGTGCTGATTGAAGCTGAAACCCACGGAGCTCGGCTTCCTAGACAGGCGGGGAAATTTGAATTACTCTCAATTCCTGTTCCTCCCACTGACAGCCGGGGATGGGTGTGGTGCTGGTGGTAGGGAGGCGGTGCTGGTGAGAACGGCTTGGATGTTTGGTTTGCAGAATCCAGGCACATGTCACGTTAAGCCGGCGCTGGAGGTGAGTTAAGAGACGATTTGGGAAAGGTGAGTGTTCCGGGGGGGGGGGGGGGAGGGAAGCAGAAGAAAAAGACAGCAAATTGGCAAATAAAGATTGCAAAAAGCCTCCGCTTCCAGATTGGTGAAGTTTTTTTCTGGATACCTGATCTCAGGTAGAGTGGTAGGTAGACTAGCGGAGGCTGTTGGCTCTGATGTCAGTGGGGCGGTGAATCCGCTCCGGGTTTCAGTCTGAACTCTAAAGGAGCTAGGGTGACCCTATGAAAAGGAGGACAGGGCTCCTGTCTCTTTAACAGTTGCATAGAAAAGGGAATTTCAGCAGGTGTCAGTTGTATATATGGAGAACCTGGTGAAATTCCCTCTTCATCACAACAGTTAAAGTGCAGGAGCTATACTAGAGTGACCAGATTTAAAAGAGGGCACGGCACCTCCAGCTTTAACTGTTGTGATGAAGAGGAAATTTCACCAGGTTCTCCATATATACAAATGACACCTGCTGAAATTCCCTTTTCAATACAACTGTTAAAGAGACAGGAGCCCTGTCCTCCTTCTCATATGGTCACCCTAAAAGGATAGCCCCTTTAGAGTTCGGACTGAAACCCGGAGCGGATTCACCGCCCCACTGACATCGGAGCCACCAGCCCCCACTACCCGGTGGACTTCAGGCAAGCAGCATCTGCTTTGAGTTTTACTAGAACCCCGAGATCCACCGAGCAGAACCTCGTGCAAAAGATACAGACTTAGAATTAAATGATTCTGAGCCCAGGATTATTAATTTTGGGCAGGGGTGCTACCAGAACTGAATGGAGCTGACAGTCCTTCCACATGCACCAATGCAATCCGGGCCACCCTAAAGCTTTCTTCGCTTCGAATTGAGGGGGCAGGGGAATAGTTTTCTTGCTGCCCTTGTTAAACCGTCCTGCCGATCTCCTGCAAAGGGCCCGGAGATCTAATAGTAGATCTAGATCTACCTTCTGCCCACTTTTCTCTGTGCCCCCAGACCAGGAGCAGAGCGGACGAGCGAAAACAACGGGAGGCAGCAGGACGCAGCCATGCTGGGGGGGTGACACAGAAAGATCACCGGGTGGGCAAACCAATACGCCTTTTTGACGTCTGTTCCCCTGCCCTGTTTTTCGAGGTGCAAAGGAGAGCATCGGCCTTGCTAAACGGCACGATCCCAGGCACGTTTACTTGGAAGTAAGCCCCACCGGGCTTCAAAAGCTGCACTAAGATTTTGGTGCTGGCTAAGAGGAGATCGCAAACAAAAAGGTTCGGCGTGTTTGACTTTTCTGCCTTGCACGCAGGGCTGGTTTTAAAGTTGCTCTTTTTCCTGTCATTTCACTATTTTTCCCAAGTAGCAGCCTTTTTCGCATTTCTTCCCGCCCCCTGATGTCGTCTGTCCACTCTGTACTTCCATCCTCTGTTTTGTATCATCAGTTTCTTTCCTTCACCCGCAACTGTCTCATAATCTGATGCAATTCTCATGCAATTCCCTTTAGTCTATCTTCCTTCCTTCCCTCGTCCCTGTGTTGTCTTTCCCTCTTTCCTTTTTTATTTATTTACAATTTATTTGTTACATTTATATGCTGCAGAATATAATAGAATCTCTCAGCGGCTCAGAACCTTAAAATGCAATATTAAAAAACAATATTATTTTTATTTATTTATTGCATTTCTATCCCGCCTTTTTTCCTCCAAGGAACCC
Source organism: Elgaria multicarinata webbii (assembly GCF_023053635.1). NCBI lineage: Eukaryota > Metazoa > Chordata > Lepidosauria > Squamata > Anguidae > Elgaria > Elgaria multicarinata. The sequence continues at coordinate 155,563,320 of NC_086173.1, forward strand.
AAGGCAGCATACATAATCCTCCTCTTCCTCCATTTTATCCTCACAACAACCCTTAGTATGTTTTTTTTTAATCTTGTATGCCTCCTTGAGAGAGTTCCACTCTTACAGGTGTCTTAAAAATTATTTTAAATGAAATAAAATAAAATATATAAATGATTAAAGGGGGACTTTAAATGATGAAAGGTGAGCTTTATTATATCCACTTGGTATGGTTTTTGTCTTGAATGACCCCTTGAGAGGCTTCCAGCCTTAAAGGCAGGCGAAAAATTATTTTAAATAAATTAAATTAAATTAGGGCGACCATATGAAAAGGAGGACAGGGCTCCTGTATCTTTAACAGTTGCATAGAAAAGGGATTTTCAGCAGGTGTCATTTGTATATATGAGAACCTGGTGAAATTTCCTCTTCATCACAACAGTTAAAGGTGCAGGAGCTATTCTAGAGTGACCAGATTTAAAAGAGGGCAGGGCACCTGCTGCTTTAACTGGTGTGATGAAGAGGGAATTTCACCAGGTTCTCCATATGTACAAATGACACCTGCCGAAATTCCCTTTTCTATGCAATCGTTAAAGATACAGGAGCCCTGTCCTCCTTTCCATATGGTCACCCTAATTAAATATATAAATGGTTAAAGGTGGACTTTCAATTATGAAAGATGGTTTTTATCTTGTATGACCCCTTGAGAGGGCTCCAAGCTTAAAGGCGGACTAAAAATATTTTAAATAAATAAAATAGAATGAATGATTAAAGGTAGGGTGGCCATATGAAAAGGAGGACAGGGCTCCTGTATTTTTAACAGTTGCATAGAAAAGGGAATTTCAGCAGGTATCACTTGTATATATGGAGAACCCGGTGAAATTCCCTCTTCATCACCACAGTGAAAGGTGCAGGAGCTATACTAGAGTGACCAGATTTAAAAGAGGGCAGGGCACCTGCCCTTTAACTGTTGTGATGAAAAGGAAATTTCACCGGGTTCCCCATATATACAAATGACACCTGCTGAAATTCCCTTTTCAATACAACTGTTCAAGATACAGGAGCCCTGTCCTCCTTTTCATATGGTCACCCTATGGCGGACTTCTTTTCCACACCAGGAGCCGCTGCCAGCAATAAAAATGGCAGAGCATGATTCGCCAGAACCCAAGCCGTGGGAGAAATTGGAAGTGAGGGGAAGAGACCCCCATATCATCCAGGTTGGGACCATCAGAGAGTTTCTGACCGGAGCTGTTTCGGCTCAAGTGAAGCAAGAAACGCCCGAGAGCCTCCAACAGTGCTGGGAAGCCCAATGGCAGCAATTCCTGAAGACAATGCAGCAGTCCTCTCACTTGGGATGGAAAAACACACCGTTGCCTCAGCCTTGGCCAATGGAGGAGGCTCAGGAAATCCAGGCCTCTAGTAAGGCAGTCACTGATGCCAGCCGGAGGCCTAAAGGGCAGCGTGGCAGCCAAATTATGCCAGGCCTCAGCAAAGAAATCCAACGAAGCCCCGGCTCTGTGAAATTGGAGGGAGAGATTCTGAAAGAGGAGGATGAGGCTGTTTCAGAGACACAACGTTGTCGCTTCAGGGAGTTCTGCTACCGGGAGGCCGAGGGCCCCCGAGAAGTTTGCAGGCATCTGAAGAGACTTTGCTGTCGGTGGCTGAAGCCGGAGAGACGCACCAAGGAGCAGGTCCTGGAGCTGGTGGTGTTGGAGCAATTCTTGGCCATCTTGCCCCAGGAGATGCAGAGCTGGGTCCGGGAGCGCGGCCCGGAGACCTGTGCCAAGGCGGTGGCCCAGGCGGAAGATTTCTTGATGCGGCTTCAAGAGACGGAGGGAGCTGAACAGAAGGTGAGACGGGTTCGGCCAGTGGAGGCTGGTGGCTCCGATCTCAGTGGGGCAGTGAATCCACTCCAGGTTTCAGTCAGAACCAGTTCGGACTCTAAAGGAATTATCCATGGTGCAGTTAACTCCTTTAGAGTTCTGAATGAAACCCGGAGCGGATTCACCACCTCACTTACATTGGAGCCACTGGGCTAGGGTGACCATATGAAAAGGAGGACAGGGCTCCTGTATCTTTAACAGTTGCATAGAAAAGGAAATTTCAGTAGATGTCATTTGTATATATGGAGAACCTGGTGAAATTCTCTCTTCATCACAGCAGTTAAAGGTGCAGGAGCTATACTAGAGTGACCAGATTTAAAAGAGGGCAGGGCACCTGCAGCTTTAACTGTTGTGATGAAGAGGGAATTTTAGCAGGTGCTGCATGCATACCAATGACACCTGCTGAAATTCCCTTTTCAATACAACTGTTAAAGATACAGGAGCCCTGTCCTCCTTTTCATATGGTCACCCTACACTGGGCTCCACTAGATTCAGCCTAATCGTCTCAAGAGTCCCCGTGGTAACGGTTGCAGCAGCTGCATCCCTTAAAGCTGGGAAAGTAGAGCTCTGGGACTTGTTTATTAAGGAGAACGGTAGGCTCCTTAGTAAGGAGTAGGGAGGGAAGAAGCAGAGCTCAGCCTATTCCTCCTGCCCGCGTAAGGGAGGCTTGCCTGGTGCCAGCTGAAGACCTTCTTATCTCCTCAGACATTTTAATCTTTCCATTTCTGGCAAGTCATTAGCCTCAACTTACAACCTGCAACATACAAAACACCAAGTGGGTACTGCAACAAAATTTTGCAGTGTGGAGCGCTCCTGTTCGGGGCTCATTTATTTATTTATTTATTACATTTATATCCTGACTTTTTTCCTCCAAGGAACCCAAGGTGGTGTACATAATCCTCCTCTTCCTCTCCATTTTATCCTCACAACAACCACCCTGTGAGGTGGGTTGGGCTGAGAGTCAGTGACTGGCCCAAAGTCACCCAGTGGGTTTCCATGGCCGAGTGGGGACTAGAACCCAGATCTCCCGACTCCCAGTCCAAAACTTTAGCCGCTACGTTGTCCCTCAACAAGGGGTTAAAGGCTCGCTACCCCGGCGCGTTAATAGCTAATCAAACACACGAGGCTGGAGAATGCTCTTAATCGATTTCATTTCCAATACTGCAGTATAGGGGTGCTCTCTCATGATATGCAAGATGGAGGCACCCCGAATAAAGGCATCTCAGTCTATTTATAGCCCCTGACTACAAGAGGGTGTTACTCTCTTTCTAACCCTTCTATTGGTCAGTTCTGGATTAGCAAGTTAGGTTACATCATCAATGGAAAGTTAAGGTTCATAATCATAGGTTACATTCAAGGCTTCATTGTTCACCATCAATTCATTACAGAATGCAAATCTGGCATGTAGCCACCTGTAGCCACCCCTTTTGCAGAGAAGCCATCTTTAGCCCCTAGCACAGCCTTCCTCAACCTGGGGCGCTCCAGATGTGTTGGACTGCATCTCCCAGAATGCCCCAGCCAGCTGGCTGGGGCATTCTGGGAGTTGTAGTCTAACACATCTGGAGCGCCCCAGGTTGAGGAAGGCTGCGGCCTAGCACATTACATTCTTCTCCACGGATGTAGGCATATAATCCCAGGGTACAATTTTACTCTTGGAAACAGAAGGAACAATGAAAAAAACCCTCTGCTGCTATCAACTACACCACACTGGCTCATGGCAGCCAGACATGTTCACTTCCAGAATACTCCATTCCATTCCCCTCCCTCCCCCACAGTTTTCCAAAATTTTCAGGCAGTAATCCTATAGTCTCTGGGAGAGAGAGGACCGTAGGATATTTTAAATTAGGGTGACCCTATGAAAAGCAGGACAGGGCTCCTGTATCTTTAACAGTTGTATTGAAAAGAGAAGTTCAGCAGGTGTCATTTGTATATATGGAGAACCTGGTGAAATATCCTCTTCATCACCACAGTTAAAGCCGCAGGTGCCCTGCCCTCTTTTAAATCTGGTCACTCTAGTATAGCTCCTGCAGCTTTAACTGTGGGGATGAAGAGGGAATTTCGCCAGGTTCTCCATATATACAAAAGACATCGGCTGAAATTCCCTTTTCTATGCCACTGTTAAAGATACAGGAGCCCTGTCCTCCTTTTCATAAGGTCACCCTATTTTAGATTCCCTCCTCTGATGCCGTAGGAACTCCTACCATCTCGAAGGAGGGAATGTAAATGGAGATGGTTTCCCCCTGTTCCTCACAGCTGCTGCAGAAAGCACCCTGTCGGCTTCCTCACACTAGGGGGGGATCTACACTACTGCTTTAAAGCGCTTTATAACAGTTTTGACAACTGTTGGGGCCCAGGACACACTGCATATACAGTTTTCAAAACGTTTTCAAAGTGCTTTAAAGCGCTTTAAAAGCAGTAGTGTAGATCCCCCTAGGTTGGAGCTCTGGCCCAAGGTGAGGGTGCAAATGAGCAGGGAGGGGCCAGGGCAGGGAAGGGATGAAGTGCTGCAGCATCCTAACGCCTATCCCTGCTCCCATCCCAGCACATCTAGGGAGGAAACAAACAAAAAGGAGGATGGAAAGGCGAAGGTGGCCTCCGTCCCACCTCCTGCTCTGCCAGGTGTCCACTGGAAGAGCACTGGATATTTGGAGCACCCCAACATCGGAGCACTCCTTTGGAAAGGATAAGATTGCACCTTCAATCACCATTCTGTTAGGGTGACCTAACAGGAAAGGAGGACAGGGCTCCTGTATCTTTAACAGTTGTATAGGAAAGGGAATTTCAGCAGGTGTCATTTAAATACGTGCAGCACCTGGTGGAATTCCCTCTGCATCACAACAGTTAAAGCTGCAGGAGCCCTCTAGAACGACCAGATACAAAGAGGGCAGGGCTCCTGCAGCTTTCAGCAGGTGCTGCATGCCTACAAATGACACCTACTGAAATTCTTTTTTCTATACAACTGTTAACGATACAGGAGCCCTGTCCTCTTTTTCATATGGTCACCCTAATTTTGTGCCCTCTGAGCATCTTCAGTTTTAATTGGGCAGCTTTGCCCATGCCACGCCCTCCATACAGACATGCCTTTTCTCCCTACCGATTTTTGTACCTCTGCAAACCTTGGGTTTCCCCCAAGCCTGCTGGCTCCCCCCTCTTCTGCATGGACGTTTCCGTTTAGGCGACGTAAAGACTGGCGCTCAGAGAACTGAGATCACGATATCAAGGATGGGGAATGTGTGGCTTCTAGATCTTGTTGGACTCCATCTACCCCAAACATGAGTTAAGCTAGCTAGGGCTGATGGGAGTTGGAGTCCAGTAATGTCTTGAGGGGCACAGGTTCCCACCTCTGGTGTATATGAGAATACCGTGTGCCTTACAGGCTTATTGTAAAGATTACAGAGGTAATGTATGTGGAAATGCTTTGCACGTTATGAAACGCTACCTCTGTATTTGCATTATGATTAAAAGCCCTGCCTTTTGAGGGTGGAGCAACCCAGTCTAGTTTACTCCACTCCTGCTAAGGAGGATGACAGTTCCCATTAAAGACTCATTTTCCCCTTGTGTGTCAGATACTGGGGCCGTTGGAAGAGGCAGCTGTCAATTCCCCGAAGTTGGAGCACGATCCATCTGATACTATAGAGCTGCACTACCTTGAGGAGGCCAAACGAGAGGATGATGTGGAGGCCAACTTCCTGGGTAAGAATTAGGGAACCGGCCTCTTAGATATAGCATGCGATTATTTGCAATTTGTGCAGCAGAGCTGGCCCTATCATGAAGCAGTGTGAGGTGCCCACATCAGGCGGCAGAGCTGGAGGAGCGGCAAGTTGTGATTCACTCCCCCCCACCTGCCAAGATGTCCCACCTCTGTTACTGATTGATTCGATAAAATAGGACATTCCAATTCCCTGTTCCATTCCTGCAGAAGCCCCAATGTATCATATTTATTCATTGATAATAAGTATTTATAAACATGAATCGTGAATCAATTTACCCGGTCAGCCTCAATAAGTGCTTCCAAGGGCCAAAGCAGTAAAAGCCACAGGGCCAAATCTAGATTCTAACAAAAGTATTATTATTATTATTATTATTATTATTATTATTATTATTATTATTATTATTTAAAAAGTTGATTACTTTTGCTGCTTAAAGCAGCGTTTCCTAACCTGGTGCTCTTTGGATGCTTTGGACAAGATCTCCCAGCCTTCCTGAGCCATTGCCGTGCTGGCTGGGGCTGATGGGAGTTGTTCAAAACATCTGGAGGGCCCCAGGTTGAGGAAGGCTGGAGTAGTAGCTTCCCATGTGTTCTCCAGGATGACTTGAGTCACACTTTTCTGTTCCAGAAGCTGATGGGCCCATGTGGAAGAAGGAGACCTCTCAACCTGAGCAAGGGGACATCAGTGGAATATCACCGGGAAGAGACAAAGGACCATGTCTCCCTATTCTTGAGTTGGGGAAGGGGCCTGGAGGTCAACAAGACTCAGAAACTCACCAGGAAGACCATCCAGAGAAGGCCGCCAAGCAAACCTTTCTTAGTAAGGCGGGCGACAAAGGTTTCCATACCTTTCCAGTGGGAATCTACAAGTGTCAGACAAAAACAATAGGGATTGACCATAGAGAAAGTCACCGTCACAGCTCTGACCTTCTCAAGCATCAAGAAACGGAGCGGAAAGAAAAGCCGTATAAGTGCATCTGTTGTGAGAAAAGCTTCACGAACACATCTCACCTTCTTACACACCTGAGAACCCACGCGGGAGAGAGACCATACAAATACTTGGATCACGGGCAAAGCTTTGGTCATCTTGTTGGTCGTGAGAGGACCCAGGTAACAGAGGAACACTACATTTGCTCCGAGTGTGGGAAAAGCTTTAGTGATAGTTCTTATCTCAGGAAGCACCAAAGGATCCACTCAGGTGAGAAACCATACGGTTGCTCCCAGTGTGGGAAATTCTTCTCTCAGCGTTCTGTCCTTTGGAGACATAAGAGAACCCACATGGAAGAGAAGCTACACACCTGCTCAGATTGTGGCAAAGGTTTCTGCGATAAAAGTTCCCTCAGTACACACCAGAGAGCCCACACGGGAGAGAAACCCTTTGAATGTTCTGAGTGTGGGAAGCGGTTCAGCTACGCTCCGAACCTCGCAAGGCACAAAAAATTGCACACGGGAGAAAAGCCATTCCAGTGCTTGGAGTGTGGCAAGCACTTGTGTGATAAAAAATCCCTTATTATGCACAAGAGAACCCACACGGGAGAGAAGCCGTATGCATGCTCAGAATGCGGTAAGAACTTCCGTTGGAAAAGATCCCTTCTTATTCACGAGAAAACCCATACGGGAGAGAAACCTCATCAATGTTCAGACTGTGGCAAAAGCTTCTGTGATAAACAGTCGCTTATTACACACCAGAGAGCCCACACCGGAGAGAAACCCTACGAGTGCTCCAAGTGTGGGAAACGGTTTGGCTGCGCTCCAAACCTTGTCCGACATAAGAAGCTTCACACGGGAGAGAAGCCTTATCAGTGCTCGCAGTGCGGGAAATGGTTCTCTCAGCCCTCTGACCTTCTGAGACATGAGACCATCCACACACGAGAGAAACCACATAAATGCACAGACTGTGACGAGAGCTTCAGCCAGAAAGCGTCCCTTGTTGGACATAGGAGAACGCACACAGGAAAGAAACCGTATGAATGCTCTGACTGCAAAAAGAGGTTCAGCAGCTTTTCTGGTTTCCGTAAACATCAGAGAATCCACACCAGAGTGAAACCATAAAGGATGCTTAATGTAAAGGAAAAGTTGTGACATGAAAGCTTAGGAGGCTGGGGAGAAGTTCCTTGAGTTGAAACTCAAACTATGCTGGACTCAGACTTTGAAATATTTTTAAAACTTAAGGATTGAAATATCTTGCCTGGGAGCAGATTTTCTGAAATTTCTCCCAGCATGCTACACATCAAGAGATTCTACCAGTAGAGGGTGGTGGATCCTATTTTAGTAGGGCAGTGAATCTGCTCTAGGTTTCAGTCAGAACTCTAAAGGAGCTATCCAAAATGCTGAACCCTATCTCTAAAATGGTTTAAATACCTTGGATAGTTCCTATAGAGTTTTGAGGGTGCTGAGTGAAACCCAGACCGGATTCACCATCCCACTCAAATAGGAGCCACCAGCCTCTACTGAATTCTATTGCAGTTGTTGAAGATGTTCATTAAAATTAGGCTAGAACAGGGATGCCCAATTTTATTCTCCAGCCACTAGTCTGGTTCCCTCACCTAGCACTGAGCGTTTCACAGGCATGTGCTTTTAAATGATACGAAGTCATTGGCTGTGGGTCTGAGGGAATGGACGCCCTCCCTTCAAGATCTGACCTGCAACATGCTCTTTAACCTGCCTGGAATATAAATGGGGAAACAAGAGAGCATATATAGGAATAGAACCTGTATGCAAGAATAGATTCGTGTTTTTCTTATGGTTTCCGTAAACATCAGAGAATCCAAACAGAAGTGAAACCATTCTAATCATGTTTAGAATGTAGGAAAGATTGTAGGATGAAAACACGGGCCGTGGGTAAAGGCCCTTCAGTCAGACCCAGTGGTTCATCTAGTTCAGTTTAGACCCTAAACTTAATGGCCTTGCAGCGTTAGTGGCTTTAGAAGGCTATGTGCATCATTCAATTGTGAAACATACCACTAGCATTTCTCTTCTCCCAACCACCATTCCGTGCTTGTCAATTTCTTCTGTGTTCCGATACATTAGAGCAATAATCGTATCAGGAATGTACAGGCAATTTAGGAGGAAATATGGCTGAGTGTGGTGTAGTGGCTAAGGTATTGGACTGGGAGTCAGGAGATCTGGGTTCTAGTCCCCTCTCAGCCATGAAAACCCACTGAGTGACTTTGGGCCACTCACATACTCTCAGCCCAACCTACCTCACAGGGTTGTTGTTGTGAGGATAACTAGAAGAGGAGGAGGATTAAGTACTTGGGTTCCTAGGAGGAAAAAAGGTGGGTAATAATTGTAATAAATAAATAAATAAGACTTATTTTCCCTGTCTGTTATTATTATCATTATTATTTATTAAATTTAAATCCCACCTATATACAAAATACCCTAGGAGTCATACAAAGTTAAAACAATTTACACAAGATAAAACCAGCAATAAAACAATACCATAGGCAGCATAAAAATGTTAAAAACAATTTAAACAAGATTTTTTAAAAATCAGTAAAACCGTACAGCATAAAAACAATATATAACCGTCAGCGCTAAGATTCTAAAAAGGGAAGGTCCGCCGATATAATAGGGCCTTTAATGCCTAATTAAAGATATTCAAAGAAGTCAGCAGGCGCATTTCAACTGACAGATCGTTCCACAGCTGAGGGGCAGCAAAGGTCCTCTGGCGTGTAACTCCCAATTTCACATTCGGCAGGTTTAGCAGACAACCATCCCAGGACCTTAAGTAGCGGGCCTGAACCCACAGAAGAAGGCTCTTGCTGAGGTATCTTGGGCCTAGACTATGTAGGGCTTTAATGGTCAGAACCAGCACTAGAGAGGAATTGGCAGCCGGCGTGTAAAGATTTTAAAAACGGTGCTATATGGTCTCCACAGGATGTCTAAACATGCCTAGGATTGTATCCTTAAGATTTCAAAGACAAGAAATTCTCTTCCATCTTAATCACCCACATGTTTAGTTTTTTAACGGTTTTTAATGCTTTATGTGTGTCTGTTCTGTGTTTTAGAATTTTAAATTTTGTATACTCGTTTTTATCTCAATTTTAGAATTTCTGTAAACCGCCCAGAGAGCCCTGGCTATGGGAGCGGTATATAAGTGTAATAAATAAATAAATAAATAAATAAATAAATTCCATGTATTAGAGCATGTGGAGTTTCACGTTTGAAACTCACTTAAATCATAGCATCATCATGACTACAGGAATAAAATGGAGTTTGCTTTGGGTGTCCCAATGTCCTCACCACATGCTCCTCTCTGGGTGGTCTTTTAGGGGGCCCTGAACTTGTTAAAGATACAGGAGCCTTGTCCTCCTTTTCATATGGTCACCCTCTTAAGTGCCATTTCCACTTGGGTGTGCTAATTCTCCATTCTCCTCTCATGCCCCTGTCTTTTGTGTGGTGTAGTGATTAGATTAGCATCCCCAACCTGACTCCGTCCAGGTGTTTTGGACTACAGCTGCCATCAGCTCCAGCCAGTTTGCCCAATAGCTGGGGTTGGTGGGGATAGTAGTCCCAAACACCTGGAGGGCACCAGGCTAGGGACAGCTGGGTTAGGGTGTTGGGCTAGCGGCAGGAAGATCCTGGTTCATATTCTGCCAAGAAGTTCACTGGGTGGCTGTGGACCAGTCCCTCTCTCTTGCACTGTAACCTACCTCACAGGGTGGTTGTGAGGGGGAAAATGACTAGCGGGAGGCCAACAATGTGTGTAGCTTTGAGTTCCTTGGAGGAAAGAGGTGATATAAGTGTACTACTTAGAATACAATAAACCCAAAATTATAGTCTCCATTTGCCAACTCTGCTCTTCCTCCCTTTACCAGCTAGCTCCTTTGGGCTGATGTATTTCAGGGGAGGGCAAATAGTGGTCCTCGGCCTAATTTTGAAAGCCCTGTGCATGCTATCAGTAAAGACCTCTAACTAGGGTGACCATATGGAAAAGAGGACAGGGCTGCTGTATCTTTAACAGTTGTACAGAAAAGGGAATATCAGCACGTGTCATTGGTATGCATGCAGCACCTGGTGACATTTCCTCTTCATCACAACAGTTAAAGCTGCAAGAGCCCTGCCCTCTTTTAAATCTCGTCACTCCAGTATAGCTCCTTCAGCTGTAACTGTTGTGATGAAGACGGAATGTCATCAGGTTCTCCATATATACAAATGACACCTGCTGAAATTCCCTTTTCTATGCAACTGTTAAAGATACAGCAGCCCTGTCCTCCTTTCCATACGGTCACCCTACCTCTAACAAGATCAACCTACTCCTTCCCCGGCAGCTCACTACTTGGGAAAGAAGAGGGAGAAAGAGAAAAGAGCAGTGTTGTAGTGGAGTCAAGGCTTGCCTTGAATTTTATTTATTAGCTGGGATGTTGATGTTATGTGCAGTGGAGGCTGGTGGCTCTGATATCAGTGGGGCAGTAAATCCACTCCAGGTTTCAGTCAGAACTCTAAAGGAGCTATCCGTGGTGTAACCTTGGATAGCTCCTTTAGAGTTCTGACTGAAATCTGGAGCAGATTCGCCACCCCACTGGCATCAGAGCCACCAGCCTCCACTGGTTATCTGCCTAACCCACCCACTCCCGCCATCCCCCACAGACCTTCCTGTTCCCTGTGAGCTTAGCTTCAATCCTCATAGAAGCTGAAAGAAATGGATTTTCCCAGCTACAAAATATTGTTCCATGTTGTAATGCAAAGTATTTCAGGGTGGCTTGAGCTTGCAATTTAGACCCAGTTGCTTTATGAAAGATTTAGTCATGGTGGAGATGAAAAATGCAAGAAACGGTTTGTCGATTTATATCCACACAGCTGCCTGCATATTTGGATTCTCCTTGGGGCGTGGCTATGAGGACTTCATTGTCTGCATTTCAGGGTTTACCCATATATCACAGAAGGAGAAAAGGGGTGACCCACCCATTTTTGGCTCTGGCGAAAACCACCATTGACTTTAGCCCGTTACACTGCTGACACACAACCCCCAACAAATTACTCATGATTCATAAGTAATTTTGTATCTGGTCATGCTAGGCAGGGCTCCTGCAGCTTTAACTGTTGTGATGAAGAGGGCATTTCACCAGGTGCTGCATGCATAACACCTGCTGTAATTCCCTTTTCTATCCGTCTGTTAAAGATACAGGAGCCCTGTCCTCCTTTCCTTACGGTCACCCTACTCATGAAGGAACATGACCTGTGACAGAAAAAAGGTTGCCCACCCACGATGTATTTTAAACACCTACCTTGTAGAGGGGTGTCATTAAGGGTAGGCATGGTTGGTAGGGTGACCATATTTTGGAAACCAAAAAGGAGGACAACATGGTCGCCATGTTAAAATTATTTTTAAAAAATAATTTTAAAACTTCAAACTTTTTTTAAAAAATCCTAAAACTCAATGGATGGACAGATCTGTTTCAAACTTGGCATAGCTAAAGTCCTTGTTAAGAGCAATCATGGTGCCAGGTTTCATCTCTTTATCATTAAAAATAACATTAAAAAAATTTTTTTTTAAAAAATCCTCAAATTTTAAAAAATTTCCAAAAATCAATGGATGAACAGAACTGTTTCAAATTTGGTATGGCTAAAGCTCTACCTAAAAGCTATCATGGTGCCAACTTTCATCTCTTTATCTTTAAAAACGACGATTTTAAAAATAATTTTAAAACCTCAATTTTTAAAAAAAATCCTAAAAAATCAATGGATGAACGGATCTGTTTCAAATTTGGTATGACTAAAGCCCTTCCTAAGAGCTACCATCATGCCAAGTTTCATGTCTTTATCTTAAAAAATGATGGAGTTATAAGCATTTTTGTTAATTCCCATTAGAGCTGCTCTTTGGAAAAATCCGGATTTCCCCTCCACCTCCCGGATTTGTCATCAAAAACCCGGACAACTCCTAATGGTTGGGCACCTGCCGAGGGTCCACATCCAGCAGGGGGCTGCTGAGTAGCGCCCCCTGGAGTTGCTCTTCCTCTTCAACATGGTAACCTGTTTGTTCACCTGCCTCTCAGTTGGGCCCAGAAAACAGTGGTGGTGAGACGGAGGAGCAGTAGATGCCACGGCCTCCTTACTTACCGTCTCTTTACCTGTCAAGGTAGCGCATAGGAGCAACGATGGGAAAGACAGCTGGTGACACATCCAACACAGCCTGAGCCAGCGGAAACTCAGACGTTGCAGCACACTCCTAAGACTCTTAAAACAAGGGCCCAAGCCAGCAACCTCTATTTCAAAGCCCTGAACCTGAAACCTTAAGCAGTAACAATAACCAAGAGGAAAGCTCCGGATTTAGTACCAATGCTTATTTGAAACAAAGCACACACATTCAGTTATGATAGGTGGTAAGTTTATTCACAGAAAAAAAGGAAAACGGATCACCTACAACAAACAGAGCAATTGTTTTTGGAAATGGTACTTACAAAGCAAAATAACAGAACTGGCTAGAACAGCCTTCCTCAACCTGGGACGCTCCAGATGTGTTGGACTGCATCTCCCAGAATGCCCCAGCCAGCTGGCTGGGGCATTCTGGGAGTTGTAGTCCAACACATCTGGAGCGCCCCAGGTTGAGGAAGGCTGGGCTAGAAGCTGCCTATATGTACCAAAGCACAGGCCTTCAACAGGACAGGGCCCAATTGAGACAATGACCCTGTTCAGACAACACACTAAGCCATGTTAGGTAAGCATTTTGAACTAAACATTGTGGCTTAGCATGTCGGGTGAACCATTCCTAACCATGGTGGGTACATTTATTTATTTTATTTATTATTGCATTTATATCCCGCCTTTTTTCCTCCAAGGAACCCGAGGCAGCGTACATAATTCTCCTCCTCTCCATTTTATCCTCACAACAACCCCGTAAGGTAGGCTGGGCTGAGGGACTGTGACAGGCCCAAAGTCACCCAGTGGGTTTCCATGACCGAGTGGCGACTTAGAACCTGGATCTCCCGACTCCTAGTCCAACACTTTAGCCACTACTCCACAGTTGCTCACTACTGTTTGCTGCATAAGGGTTAGCAGCCTAACTGGCTTAGCATGTTGTTTGAAAAGGCCCTTTGGAAATCCAAGACAATGGGCAAGTGTAGGGTAACCATATGAAAAGGAGGACAGGGCTCCTGTATCTTTAACAGTTGCATAGAAAAGGGAATTTAAGCAGATGTCATTTATATATTTGGAGAACCTGGTGAAATCCCGTCTTTATCACCACAGTTAGCTGCAGGAGCTATACTAGAGTGACCAGATTTAAAAGAGAGCAGGGCACCTGCAGCTTTAACTGTAGTGATGAAGAGGAAATTTCACCAGGTTCTCCATATATACGAATGACACCTACTGAAATTCCCTTTTCAATACAACTGTTAAAGATACAAGAACCCTGTCCTCCTTTTCATATGGTCACCCTACTCAACAGCCATTGGTGAAGGATTCTGTAGCTGCCTTCTGCATTGCAGAGCCTGCATCAAACATAAGAACATAGAGGTATTCTGGATCAGGCCAAAAGGTATACTGTTACTGGAGACAGTATACAGCCATCATTTCTAGGAGCCACGATGTTGTGTGATCTGCTTTTAAAGCCATCCAAGTGTAACTCTGCCCTGGGTGAAGTCCTTCCTTTTGTCTGTCTTGAATATCCCATTGAGCTTTATTGGATGAGCTCTAGGATTCTGAGTTTCCTATCCAGTTCCTCCACACCACTGGCAATTGTATACAACTCTATCATGTCCCTCCTTACTTGCCTTTTTTCCAAAGCAGTCCCCCACAACTTCAAAACAATCCCATTGTAACCTTTCCTCTTAGGGGAGTTGCTCCAGTCCCTCAATCATTTTTGGCTGCTTCTTTCCGCACCTTTTCCAGCCCTGCAATATCCTTCTGGAGGTGCAGTGTTCAGAACTGAACACAGCATCCCAAGTGTGGCTGCATGATAGATTTGTATGCGGGCATTATGAGACCATCAGTTTTCTTTTCAATTCCTTTACTAATAGGTGGGAGGGTGCTGTTGCACTCATGTCCTGCTTGTGGATTTTCCGTGGGCATCTTGGTAGCCACTGTGTGAACAGGACACTGGGCTAGATGGACCTTTAGTTTGATCCAGGAGGGTTCTTATGTTCTTACTAATGACACCCAATGTGGAATTTGCCCTTTTCACGGAAGCTGCACAGTGGGTCAACATTTTCATTGAGCTGTCTACCAGGGCAACCAGGTCGATCAGGGGTCTGGAAACAAAGCCCTATGAGCAGGGCCGGTGCTACCATAGAGGCCACTCAGGCGGCCGCCTAGAGCACCAAGCTAAGAGGGGCGCCGGGCACAGCGCAGCACTCACGCGCGTTGGCGGTGAGCGGGGCCAGCCCGAGGATTCAGCTGGGCCTGGGCGGGCGAGAAGGCGCCCGCGTACGCCCAGCTGAAGTGAAGCCAGGGACGCTGGGGTGGGGGTGGGGCGGCTCCACGTTCAGACTTCCGGAACGTGCCCGGAAGAGAGAGGGAGAGGGAGAGGGGTGAATGGGGTCTTTGAGTGAATGCATGTGTTCATGCATGTGTTTGTTTGGAGTGAGTGATGCTGAGTGTGTGTGTGTGCACGCGTGCATGTGTGAGTTGGGGGGGATGATTTGGAGGTGATATTCCTATTAAATAATGCATTTTAGACCCATAGACGTTCGTTCCCAATTTGTTTGCTATAATTGGCATGATGTATTTCTTGCACTTTAAAATAAATTCAGCAGTTTCAAGTTTTGTGCTTCTTATTTTTTCCAGGAAACATATGTTCTTAAAAATCAAAGTTGGCATTTTTTCCGGGGTGTGTGTGTGTGTGAAAGTAGCTCACCTTGCCTAGGGCGCAAAATAGTCCGGCACCGGCCCTGCCTATGAGGAGAGACTGAAAGAACTGGGCATGTTTAACCTTGAGAGGTCTCAGGGGAGATATGATAGCACTCTTCAAATACTTGAAAGGTTGTCACACAGAGGAGGGCCAGGATCTCTTCTCGATCCTCCCAGAGTGCAGGACACGGAATAACAGGCTGATGTTACAGGAAGCCAGATTCCGGCTGGACATCAGGAAAAACTTCCTGACTGTTAGAGCAGTACGACAATGGAACCAGTTACCTAGGGAGGTTGAGGGCTCTCCCACCCTAGAGGCCTTCAAGAGGCAGCTGGACAAGCATCTTTCAGGGATGCTTTAGTGTGGATTCCTGCATTGAGCAGGGGGTTGGACTCGATGGCCTTTTAGGCCCTTCCAACTCTACCATTCTATGATTCTACAAGGGTGTGTGTGACGGGAAAGGTGCAGATAGATCAAGGTTAGGATGTTAACTCCAACTCCACTATTTTATGATTCTATGATACCACAACCTGAAGAGCAGGGAGGTTGGACTATAACAGGGGGTTTGGGAACCACAGACCCATTCTGCTACTCCAGAATTACTCAGATGGTTACCCACCCTTCCCCTATCTCCTTTTCCCTAACCACTAACGCTTTGGGAGTTGGCTGGGTTTTGTTGTTGTTGCAGTTCCCCCCCCCCCATTCTGAAAGGTTGAAACGCCTCTCCTAAGGTTTAGTTACTCGCAGTAGGAATGTTAAGAACATAAAAAGAGCCCTGCTGGATCAGACCGAGGGTCCATCTAGTCCAGCCCTTTTCACAGTAGCCAACCAGCTGTCGACCAGGGATCAACAAAGCAGGGGCACGTCTACATGGAGGGTTTGCCCCGGGGTGGTTTCACAGTAGCGGCAGGTCATCTACATGACGCAGCCGCCATTGCGAAGCCATCCTT
Organism: Elgaria multicarinata webbii; assembly: GCF_023053635.1. Lineage (NCBI taxonomy): Eukaryota > Metazoa > Chordata > Lepidosauria > Squamata > Anguidae > Elgaria > Elgaria multicarinata. Next base: position 155,579,631 of record NC_086173.1, read on the forward strand.
GGGCAAACCCCAAAAACTCCGCTGAAAAAAAGTTGGGCACGTACTCCCAACATTTTTTGCAGCGGAGGCTTGTCACAGCCCATGGCGCCCCCTGATTGGTCATCATGGTTTGGACAGGGAAGGGGGCAGACCTCCAGGAGAGCCCTGTGGTAAATAATTTAAAAAATGGGAAGAGAAGAATGGGCCCCGTGCCTCTGTAAAAATAAAAAATGGGGAGGAGGAGAGGAACGGGGCTTGTTCCTCCCCACTTTTTAAATTTTATTATCTGTATCTGCGCAGCTGCACAGGGACTGATAAAGATAATAATAAAAATGGAGGAGAAACAGGAAGCTAGGGGGAGGTGAGGTGGTTCGGGTGCCCAGCGTCCCTGCCCTATCTGTCCTGGTGCTCAGCGCTGCCAGGAAAATCCGCACTTGCATTCTTTCCCGTGCAGATGCCGGGAGGGAACAAAAATGTGGGAGCCAAGCACCACCATCAAGACGGGGGCGAGGGCATGGTGCAACTGCACCCTCTCACCGATGTTGCCCAGGTGCACACAGGCTTACTGCCTTGGATACTGGAGGCAGCACACAACCATCAGGGCTAGTAGCCATTGATACCCTTCTCTTCCAGGAATTTATCCAACCCCCTTTTAAAGCCATCCAAATGGGTGGCCATCACTACATCTTGTGGTAATGAATTCCATAATTTAACTATGCGCTGTGTGAAGAACTCCTTCCTTTTATCTGTCCTGAATCTCCCACCCATCAGCTTCATGGGATGACCCCATTGGATTCTAGTCTTATGAGAGAGGGAGAGAAATGTCTCCGTATCCACATTCCCAACACCAGGCATAATTTTGTACACGCCTGTCAGGTCTCCACTCAGCCTTTCTTTCCCAGCTAAACAATCCCAGCTGTTCCCTCAGAAGGGAGATGCTCCAGCCCAGCCTTCTCAACCTGGGGCGCTCCAGATGTGTTGGACTACAACTCCCAGAATGCCCCAGCCAGCTGGCTGGGGCATTCTGGGAGATGCAGTCCAACACATCTGGAGCGCCCCAGGTTGAGGAAGGCTGCTCCAGCCCTTTGAAAATTCCAGTTGCCCTTTTCTGCACCTTTTCCATCTCTATATCTTTTTTTAGGTGTGGTGACCACTCCTAAAAACAGATATTATAGAGCTTGAAAAAGTGCAGAAAAGGGCAACTAAAATGTTAAGCTACAATTTACTGGTAGTTTTTCTCCCACCCCTTTGCCTTTGAGACCTGCCCATCACTGGAATGTGCCTCCGCTCTCAGGAGCTCCTCCTAAACTCAACTTGGCCCTCTGGCTGAATGAGCACCCCCATGCCTGGGCTAGATGAACTCCAAGATCCCTTCCAACTCTAGGATTCAAATATGGGGACGAAACCCAGGAGTTTCTCTATCTCGCTAGCCACCTAGGCGTGACCATATTACACCAGTTTTAAAATCTCTTCACTGGCTGCCAATTAGTTTCCAAGTGAAGTATAAAGTGTTGGTTATCACCTTTGAAGCCCCACATGGTTTGGGTCCAGGCTACCTGCGGGATCGCCTTCTCCCGTACAATCCGCCCTGCACACTCAGGTCCTCTGGGAAGAACTTCTTTCAGCCAGTCAAAACTAGGCTGACAACTGTTACCCAGAGGACCTTCTCTTCTGCTGCTCCCAGACTGTGGAACGGCCTGCCGGAGGAGACTCGTCAACTTAACAGTCTACTAGCATTCAAGAAACCTATAAAGACTGATCTCTTCCGGCAGGCCTATCCAGTGGAATATTAAGATGTTTTTAGAATGTTTTAGGATGTTTTTAACAATGTATATAATTTTAATTCAGTTTTATGTATTTTATCATTTATTGTTGTTTCCCGCTTCGATCAAAATGGAGAGGTGGGTAAGAAATGATGATGAGATGATGATGATGTTGTTACTGGCCATAGGTTTGGATCCTTTGTCCCGATTCTCCAGCTCCAAGACTATGTTCACCTTGGATTGTAGGAATTCTCTGTGGCCCAACATCTTCCACATTGGTTCCATCTCGAATTCTCTTTCAAGGACGATGAGTTCATAAACTTCGGCTCTGCCCAATGCCTAACTTGGGTGGCTCTTGCCTGCTCCCTGTGTATGAGCTCTTTTATTTATTTATTTATTTATTTATTTATTTATTACATTTGTATACCGCCCAACTGGCAGATCCCCTTGGGGTAGTTTACAGTCATAAAAAACCAAAACGAACAATAAAATAGCTAACCAACCAACCAAACAAAATACAACAATCAAAATATCAAAGTCATACAGTGAAGTCTCTGATGTAGCGTAGGCAGCGTACGAACTGAAACTTCTCCCACATTCATTGCAGATGTACAGAGTGTGTCCCGAATGGATTCTCATGTGTGTTGTGAGTTTAGAGCTGGATATAGATGTCTTGCCACAGTCCATGCACCTGTAGGGCCTCTCTCCCGTATGGACTTATTGGTACATATTCTGAGTCGTAAGGGCATGATCCTATGCATGTTTAGACAGAAAAAAGTCCTACAATTCCCAGCATGCCACAGCTAGCCATGCTGGGAGTTGGCTGGCTGAGGTACTGGGAGTTGTAGGACTTTTTGCTGTCTAAACATGTGTAGGATTATGCTGTAAGTGGCTGAAGCTTTTCCCGCACTCATTTGAAGACTTAAGACTTCTCTCCCTTATGGGTTCTCTGGTGTTTACTAAGATTGGAGCTGTAGCGAAAACGTCTCCCACATTCTGGGCAGCTGTAGGGCTTCTCCCCGGTGTGAATTCTCAGGTGCTTATTAAGATCCGAATTCTGCTGGAAATGTTTCCCACAGTCTGGACAGCCGTAGCCTCCAGGGGTCTCTCCGGTGTGGACTCTCTTATGAGCGATGAGGCCTCGGTGCTGGCTGAAACTTTCCCCGCACTTGGAGCAGACGTAAGGCATCTCCCCCGTGTGGGTCCTTTGGTGGATGAGGAGGTGCGAGCGCTGGGCGAAGCATTTCTCGCAATCCTGGCACTGATGGGGCCTCTCTCCCGAGTGGATTCTCTGGTGTTTGAGAAGGTTCGAGCTCTGTCGGAAGCATTTCCCACACTCTGGGCACGGGTAGGGCTTCTCTCCCGTGTGGATTCTCCGGTGAATTGTGAGGCTTGAGCGCTGAGTGAAGCGCTTTCCGCAATCGGGGCACTGATGGGGACTCTGTGCTGCGTGGCCTTTCTGGCGCGAGACGAAGTTGGGTGTCCGACGGGCCCTTTTCCCACTCTCAGTGCTTTGCAAGTTACCATCTCCTTGTTGGGTCGTCAGTGGGCTGCAAGACCCATTCCCCGCACCACGATTAGCTTTCTTCTCCACAGCGCCACCACCAGCCCTGCAGTGGCCTGAAACAGAAGAAAACAAAACGTAACCCCATTTCTAAAAATTCAAGAACGTGATTGAAAAATCTAGGAAGTGCGCCCCTCCTCTTCAGCAACGGCTGTCTTCAGCAACTCCTTCTTCCCTAGTCTTCTGCCTGTGCCAGGAGATCTCCAAGTGGGGGGAGAGAAATGAGTAAATTAAAGCAGGGGTCCCCAACCTTTTAGGGTCAGTGGGTTGTTGAATTTGGAGAGTGTCATGGGCACTCTCACAAAATGGCTGCAATCAGTGTAGCATGTCCAGTCGCAAGTCACTCATTTCCCACAAGGAAAACCTGTGAGGCTAGAAGAAAAGTAACTTGCTCAAGAAGCTAAGTACAAGGCGTCCATGGCCCCATTGGTACCCACAGGCACCACCCTGCAGTGTGAGCCGAAGCACTCATCCACAGTGGAGGCTGCCCACAGTAACTCTGCATGAGTCAATGATCTGGGCTTACATTCTTCCAATCAGCCTCCACTTAATTCTGCTGCATCACTGCTTTGGGTGTGATGGATTGACTTTCTTCTGTATCATTGTATCTCTGATGTGTCATTTTTTAGTCTTAAATCTCAGTCTGAATATAATACGTTTAAAAATGTTTTATATTGCTTATAATTGTATGTCTTTTAATATATATCTTAAATACTTTGAGTTTTGTAAGTACTTTCACGTACATTTTTTAAATATATGAGTATATTTTTAGTACTTATTGTCTCTTTCTAAATTGTAAATGTTTTTATCATGCGTTTAGACTGCCCTGAGGAAGGACACAGTTTAGGGGGTCTGAAACGTGTAGGCTTATCTGAGGCTTATCTGAATAAACACATTTCAAGAAAGGCACATCTGAATAAACATTCTTCAAGAACTCCTTTTTAGGTTCCACCCCTTGCCGTTCAGCTTTTTTGGCATGCTATTACTCAGAGGCCAGGACCCAAGCATCACTGCGGAAGGGGGCAGGGGGCTCAGTACAAATTAGCAACATGGATGCATACACACGACGATCTGTGAGGCACCCCTTCTCCATAGTGTAAAATTATATTGTCATTAACCTTACAGACAACAATCCTGAAAAGTATTACAAAGGGCCTGTTCAGATGACACGCTAAGCCATAGTTAGGCCACTAACTCTTTTGCTGCAAATGATTAGTGAGCATGCTTAAATCCTGGTTATGTAGCCACTATAGTTAGGAATGGTTCACACAACACACTAAGCCATCATGTTTAGCTCAAAGTGCTTAACCACTGGGGCTTAGCATGTCATCTGAACAGGGTCACCGTTATCTCTCTATATTGCAGATGTAGGGTGTGTCAAGATTGAGGCTAAGAAAGAGTGGTCTAACTGAGGGCCTAGAGCCACATACGGCCCTGAGGGCCTAGAGCCACATACGGCCCTGGAGGGCCTAGAGCTACATACGGCCCTGAAGGGCCTAGAGCCACATATGGCCCTGAAGGGCCTAGAGCCACATACGGCCCTGAGGGCCTAGAGCCACATATGGCCCGCAGCCTAATTTCAAAAGCCTTCTGTATGAGCTCAGTTCAGACTACTGGCAAAAGCAATCTGTCCCTTCCCTGACAGACCACTGGGCAGGAAAGAAGAAGGGGGGAAAGAGAGAGAGAGAACAGGGGGTTGAAGAAAGAGAAAAGGGGTGACCCACTAACTCTTCACTCTGGCCTTAATCACCATTGGCTTCGGCCCTGCTCACCACCAATGTGTGGCCCCTGACAGATTACCCATGAGTGAACACAGTCATCAGCAGAGCCAGTGTTGTGTAGTGGCTTGTTGGACTGGGAGGCGGGAGATCTGGGTTCTAGTCCCCACTCGGCCATGGAAACCCACTGGGTGACTTTGGGCCAGTCACAGACGCTCAGCCCAACCTACCTCACAGGGTTGTTGTTGTGAGGATAAAATGGAGAGGAGGATTATGTATGCTGCCTTGGGTTCCTTGGAGGAAAAAAGGCAGGATATAAATGTAATAATGATAATAATAAATGATGATGATGCCTGCCTATGGCCACCTAGTGCATTTCGAGCAGGATCTGAATCAATGATTTCCTGAGCAGTACGTAGTTCATTCTCTTACTTACTACACGACACAAGTTCTCGAACTCCAGCATGATCAATCCTTACCCAATGGGCTAACATCTCCACTGCTCTCCAGCTTGGCTGGCTTCTGTCCAGTATCTGCTGAAACTCGTCGTGCCCGGGAGGGGCCGACTGCTCCATCTTCAAAAGAACTTGGCACCTAGATTATCAATGGGATCATCATCAACAACAACATCAGTATCATCAATATTAATAACGACAACTCACATGCCTGGGGCAGGCCCACCAGGTAGGTAACCAGCGGGTTCTCGATGCGTGGGGAAAGCCCTGTGGTGGCTGCGGATTTGCGCTGTGTAGGTTAGACAACACAAGTGCAGCTTCACAACGCCTGTGGGGCTTCCCCGCGATGCTCCGATTTGAAAAAGTCGGGGATTTACCCCAACTTTTTCAAATGGAACGTCGTCAACACGGTGCTTCTGACATGTAACGTTGCTCCAGGCCAACCTCGGAGCGGAGCCCGGTGGAAGGTGACCAGCGAATGGTCGCCTTCCACGAGGAAGAGGGGGGGGCGGCTCCAGGACCCAGATGGCCGCCCAGCAACCCCTCCCTCCCTCCTCAACGTCGGGATTACCTGACCCCGCCCTGGGAGAGGGAAAGCGTGAGGTTGAAGAGGGAGGCAGCACCGCGAAGACAAGCTCTGGAGTGGGCGTATGTATTCCTTCCCAGACTTTACCAACACTCATTTTCTCTCAGGGCCAAAGCAGATCCAGATCCACTTGTTTTAATGCAAAGATGGAGAACCTCCAGCCCTCAGGTCAATTTGGCCTGCCAGGCTGGTCCATCCGACGAGGGCATTCCTTGAAGCTCCGTCCCCTGGAGGCTACTGGGGTCTTGGGAAGGAGGCGGGGAGAGGGATCCCCTCTGTTATCTCTGATCTGTAACTGCAGAGAGCACCAGGGATTCCCCTCCACATCATTCCCTCTCCCAATCACAGATCAGACATAACAGAGGGATTCCCATTACTTTGCGTGCTGCTCTGTGCTCCAAGTGCTTTTCCCGTCTCCTCGTCATTTTTCCCCACAAGCACTTTACATTGCTGCAATGCAGTTCTGTGCACACTTTCCTCAAATGTGTACACTGTGTGCACAGTTCCATCTGATGAGTGCATTTCTGTGCACATTTTCCCCTGGGACAAGCCACATCGCGAAGCCTACACAAATGCAGATTTTGGTACGCAACTCTGTCTGGTCTCATTTAAAGGCTAGGGAGGTACAAGTTGGGTAAATCAGGAAAGGGGCCGTAGCTTAATGGCGGAGGCCCCACTTTGCATGCAGAAGATCACTGTGTGATCCTCGGCATCTCCAGGCAGAGCAGGAAAAATTCCTGCCCGAAACCCTGGAGAGCTGCTGTCATTCAGAGTCCACAATATTGGGCTAGATCAGTGGTTCCCAAAGCGGGCGGTGGGATTGCATAGGGGGGGCGTGAAGAGGCAAGGGGGTGGCAGGGGGCGCGCGAGGTGGTCTTTTCCGAGGGACATTTTTATGGGAGAAGATAGTTTGGTCCCAAGCCATATAGGGGAAGAATCCATACATGTATTAATATCGTTTAAGAAGAGTCCTTTTAACAGTGAATTGAAATGTTTCAAAAGCACCAAAACGCTAATGAAGAGACACATACCCTGCTTGGTGTGCCCCGCCACGCCGGCTGCAAAACAGAGGCATTCGCTCTCTTTTCCCTCCCTCCCTTGGCAAGCCTGCGGCGGGAGCTTCGGATTTTGAATAAATATTCAATTAATTGTTAATGTTTTGAATTTTATTGTTATTATCTTTCTTAGTGGGTTGTTGAAAACCGCTATTCTGAATAATGATTTTTATAGTGTAGGGTAGGGGGCGCTGGGCATGAGTTTGTGGAACCAAGGGGGCGGTGACCTGAAAAAGTTTGGGAACCACTGGGCTAGATGGACCCTTGGTCTGATGCAGAATAAGTCAGCTTCCGCTGTTCCTATGAAGAAAAATTCAGGCAGGGAATGTCTCATCCATTCCTCCTGCTGGATCAAACCAAAGGTCCAGCGTCACCCTGCTTCCGCTTTTGCCTATACGAGGTCATGATTCTGAGGTCATGACATCAGTTTTAAAATCTCTTCACTGGCTGCCAATTAGTCTCCGGGCGAAGTATAAAGTGTTTGGGTCCAGGCTACCTGTGGGATCACCTTCTCCCACACAATCCGCCCCGCACTCAGGTCCTCTGGGAAGAATCTACTTCAGTCAAAGTTAGGCTGACTGACTGAAGTAGAACCTTCTCTTCTGCTGCTCCCAGACTGTGGAGCGGCCTGCCGGAGGAGATTCGTCAACTTAAGAGTCTATTAGCATTCAGGAAAGCTATAAAGGCTGATCTCTTCCGGCAGGCCTATCCAGTGGAATTTTAAGTTGTTTTTAGAATGTTTTTAGGGTGTTTTAAGAATGCATATTATGGTGTGTGTTTTTTCTGCACTAAAGCCGTCAGGGCCAGGGTTTTTCCCCTTTTTTAGGTTTTTAATTGCCTCATTGATTTCTTCTACTGAAAAGGGCTATCCAGGTAAGCCCTATGTTCTGTTGAAAGTTTATTAAGAGGTATCTGGTCTATATAAGAAGCAATATCTGATATAGTAGGTGCGTCTGAGTTGTATAAGGAGGCATAGAATTTTGCAAATTCTTCTGTTATATGCTCTCTATCCGAGTATAGCTTGCCTGAGACTGAGCGGATTTCCTTGATCTGGGCCTTGTTTTTCTTTTTAGATAGCGCATGGGCCAAGAGCTTGGAAGACCGGTTGCCAAATTCATAGTAGGTGGCCCTGACTCTAGTGAGTTTGATGTGGATAGCTTCAGTCTCTAGTTGGTTAAACCAACCAGAATGTATATTATGTTTTAATTCAGTTTTATGTATTTTATATTTACTGTTGTTCCCCGCCTCGATCAAAATGGAGAGGTGGGTAAGAAATAAAATTATGATGATGATGATGATGATGATGATGATGATGATGATGATGAGGTCATTAATGATGAGGTCATTAGTCTGAGCCCTGCAGGTTTGTCCACACTCAACACCCGCTCACCTTGCGAGGCCCTCTTCCTTTGGGCCCTCGTTGCTGTTTCAGCAACAAGCCCTCCGTCAGGGCCACGGCTTGGGCGCAGGACTCTGGGCCCCGTTCCCTGACGGAGCCCTGCATCTCCTGGGGCAGGACAGACAGGAACTGCTCCAGGATCAGCAGCTCCAGGATCTCCTCCTTGGTACGGCTCTCCGGCTTCAGCCACTGGTGGCAGAGCTCACGAAGCCGTCTGCAGACCTCTCGGGGGCCCTTCGCCTCCTCGAAGCAGAACGTCCGGAAACGCTGGCGTTGCGTCTCCGTCCTCTCCAGGAGGGTTGCCTTGATCTTCCGGCGAGAGCCTTTGTTGCCTCTGGCGCTCAGGTTGCCCCGGCCCCGTTTGGCTTCGCCTCGGAGGCCTAGAGGGGCTCCTGTTGCTCCTCCTTCTCCGCTCGGTCGGGGATGGTGGCGGTGGACACGGTCCGCGGTCCGTTGGCAGCGGTTCAAAGGAGACTTACCAGCAGGGGAGGAGGGCTCCGACGGAGCAGCCTGCATCGCCTTCAAGAATTCCCTCCACTGGGCCTCCCAGTGCTCGGGAAGAACCTCTTCCGGTTCTTGTTTTATCTGCTGAGGTGCTGCCCATTTCAAAAACTCTCTCAGAGTCCCCGACTGGATGACGTGAGGAGTTTTCTCTTTTTCCTCCGATCCTTCCCCTGACTCTGGCTCAACCTGCTCCTCTGTTTTTATTCCTGCACCTCCTCCTTCCTCCTGGGCGGAGGGGAACGGAAGACCCACGGCCGTTGAAGACCCTTCCGTTGTCGTCATCTTTGTCGTCATCTTTCTCTCTTTTGGGGAACTGGGTCGAGAAAGACTCCCGCTCTAGGGCCCCAAGAACTTTGAGTTGGCACCTATAAATATGACACAGCTCCGCACAGGCCGGGTGGCCTCTTTTATAGAGGACGGTCCTCTATTTGAAGGGCAGTCCTGTCCAATCCCAGTTTATAGATAAAGAACCATAAGAAGGAAGAGCTGAGCGATAAAGTTGCCCAACAATAGTTAGCACCTGGTCAGAATCTTCCACACTGTGGTGAAATGGACCACATTTCTATTCGAATTATAATGATTTCTAAGCTGGCCTCTATTCATATAAATTAGCACGTGCAAATTTTATGTGAATTAGTGTCCTCTTTTGCGGTGGTGCATGTCCTCTTTTTTTGGCAATTCACAGCAGGCCACCCCCACCTAAGCTCTTTATTCTGGTCCCCAGAGTTTGATCAATATAATAAAATCGATCCTACAGAAATCGTATGAGGCTTCTGGACAAGCAAAGGGAATACTCAGGAGTAAATGATGGTTTCAAGCAAACCAAGAAGCAGCTCGGTTATCAAAGTCCTTCTTTTAAGCAACCAGAACGGCCCAGATCCTGAGCACAGATGGGAGTGCTGATCAGGTGCAGCAAGAGTCTTCTTATGGTTTTAGCCCGGCAGCTCAGCCTCTTCCCTGCGGAAACAGGATGCAAAGAGAAAAGAATCAATTTGTGAGCCAAAGCAAACAGTCCGCGCCGGCTTCCAGTGAAGAGTGGTGGCTCCGATGTCAGTGGGACAGTGAATCTGCTCCGTGTTTTAGTCAGAACGCTAAAGGAGCTATCCAAGGTGCTTGGATAGCTCCTTTGGGGTTCTGGCTGAAACCCGGAGCGGATTCACCGCTCCAGTGACATCAGAGCCACCCAACTCCACTGCTGCCTTCATTTACATCTTTAGATGCACTGTGTATTACAGCCTGCCCCAACCCTCCGGATGTTTTGGACTTCAACTCCCATCAGCCCCAGCCAGCATGGCGAATGGTCTGGAATGCTAGGAGTTGTAGCCCAACATATCTGGAGGGCACCAGGCTGGGGAAAGCTGGCATTATTATGTCAAGAACTTCCTGACTGTTAGAGCAGTACGACAATGGAACCAGTTACCTAGGGAGGTTGTGGGCTCTCCCACACTAGAGGCCTTCAAGAGGCAGCTGGACAACCATCTGTCAGGGATGCTTTAGGGTGGATTCCTGCATTGAGCAGGGGGTTGGACTCGATGGCCTTGTAGGCCCCTTCCAACTCTACTATTCTATGATTCTATGATTTACTTTAAATGGTCCAGCTCTAGTATTCTATGATTCTGGCAGCCCCTCTTTATTTATTTAAAATATTTATTTATTTATATCCCACCCTATATCATTAAGATCTCAGCGCGGCATACAGATAAAAGCACACAGTATAAAACAGTAAATATACACAGCTAAAAATAAATTAAACCATAAACCAAGTTAAAATATATAATCTAAAAGCAGTAAATTGCCCAAACTAAGCCAGCCTCCCTGCATCTGGAGACCCCTCCTGCTCATTGCACTGTGTGGGGCCCTGGGCATCTTCCCTGGAGTCCAGCCCTGTGAATGCACTTCTGCCTCCTCTCTCTTCCTCTGGTGCAGCCATCACCTGCAATTTCAATTAACCGCCATTAAACTGTGGTTAATCTTAACAATGGCTGGTTAAAACAAGCCAGTTTCATAAACCGATATTTGAAGTTCAATCGTTTGATACAAACCAGAGTTAAGATTAGCCATAGTTCGTTGGGTTCATAAAACACAAGAAACTGTGGTTAATTGGAAACGGAAGTGAAACTATCCAAACTAAGCCATCCCTGTTATGTTTGGATTCCCTACCTGCTCATGCCATTGACTGGGTTCACAGAATATGCTAACCCACACTCAGTGGTTGAGTACATGTTGTTGTTGAACTGTGGGTTAGCGTGTTGTCTGAATCCAGGACATTTTCCACAGGGTGGCTTGTTAACCCTGCAGGGTGGCTTATTTTTCTTGAAAAAGCCATTTTGAGAACCCCTGGTAGACAACATTATTAGTGGTCAGGGATTATGAGAGTTGTAGACCAAACATCTGGAGGGCACCAGATCGCCTACGCCGGTTTTAGGCTATCAAACATAAGCTGATGCTCTGGTGAATGGAACAACCTTTTGCTTATAATAACCAGATAATTTGTTTTTACTCTCTAGCCATCAGCAACAGAGAACCCCTGGTTTGTGGTTGGGTTAACAAGCAGTGATCCAGGCCCACTTACCTCCCCAAATAAAATCGTTCAGCATGGACGATGTGCGTCACATTCCCTGAGTTACCGCAACCAGCCCATTTGGGACGCACAATTTAGGGGCAGCACTGCTAGACGCATCTGTGCACCCCTCATTTAAACATTTCAATGCTGAGATCCCACCTCAGCCTTCCTCAATTTGGTGCTCCTCAGATGTGTTGGGACTACAATTCCTATAATCTCCCAGGATCTAGCTGGGGATTACGGGAGTCACAGTCCAACAGATCTGGAAGGCAGCAGGCCAGGGAAGACTGTCTTATGGCATATTATAAATAGATGGCTGGGGATGATGGGAGTTGTAGTCCCATACATATGGTGGTCACATATTAGGGCATATTATGTCTTAGGGCATATTTTAAGTCCTCTGCTGCCTGTATCTTCTGGATGCAACTGAAGGAGAACAGAGCAGACCGGACCATGCTTTCTCTCCCTGTCTCCATGATCACAATTTGGTTTTTCTTCATTACAATTCTCCCAATAATCATGATGATCCCTTCCATCTTCCCTTTAGGTGCTCCTGGAACTCACCTGCTGCCTTTGTCTCTAATAATGAGAAACCTCCCTTCTCTTCTCCATCTCTGTCTGCTGCAGCTCTTTGGCTGGGAAGGAAGTTCAAAAGCCAAATTTCCCAGAGCGGAAACGGAAAGCGGTTCCTCTCCATTATTTTATTTTTTTTTAACTTCCCTTCTTCCCAACTGGAACAAAGCCTCCCACTCTAGCAGTCTCAGCTCTGCTGGTTTTAACCCTTAAAGCAACCTTCCCTGACCTGATACCTGGCAGGAGCTTTGGACCACAGTTCCCAGCATCCTTGATCACTGGCTATGCTGACAAGGACTGATGGGAGCTGAAGTCTAAGACACGCGGAGGGCACCAGGTTGGGGAAAGCTGCCTTAAAGCCAGGGGTGCAGGAGAAAAATTGTCCAATTTCGTCAGGATCCACTTGGCCCCAGTTCTCACTGGGGTGGTGATAAAACTCAGTCTGGCGGACTCACAAGGATAAATGCTGTTCCATAATGCAACGCCCACTCCTATTAAGTTTTGAATGCAGTACCTCTGTATCTCTGCCATTATGCTGAATTTTAAGTTAGTTCTGTCTTCATTCTTTCTGTTCTTTTCCTGAAGCCTGTTTCTAGCTTTTACTGCTTCTAGAGTGTTTTTTTCTTAATGCTGTGATATTTTATGATATATGCCACTGTTTTAATTAGGCTCACCTCCAGAAGTTTTGGATGACAGCTGCTTCTGAGCCCAGCCGGTGGTCAGGGATTATGGGAGTTGTAGTGAAAAACATCTGGAGGGCACCAGGTTGCCATCCCTGGTTTAAATGCCTTATGATATCAATCTCGTTGTTTTTTGAATTGTTGTCTACTGCCTTAGTAGATTTAAGAAAGGTGGAACAGAAATACCCTAAAGACAAACAAATAATAAATAAATAAAACCTCAGTGTTGACAGAAATTATCTACCCACCTCTGCCCTACAAAATTGGCTAGAAATCCATACAATGACAAGTTGATTTTGTTCTGACTTTATACTGTTAGTTTTACCCTACCCAGTGCCTGTTTGCATTCTCTTCCCCTCCTTATTGTTTTATTATGATTTTATTAGAATGTAAGCCTATGCGGCAGGGTCTTGCTATTTACTGTTTTACTCTGTACAGCACCATGTACATTGATGGTGCTATATAAATAAATAAATAAATAATAATAATAATAATAATAATAATAATAATAATAATAATAATTGTCAGGGGAGGCCTTTTCTCAGTTCCACTGCCACCAGAAGCATTTTTGTTAGGGAGACGAGAGGGGCGTTCTTGGTGGCTGCTCCAAGGATCTAGAACTCCCTGTTGAGGGAGGCTACAATCATAAAATAGTAGAGTTGGAAGGGGCCTACAAGGCCATCGAGTCCAACCCCCTGCTCAATGCAGGAATCCACCTTAAAACATTCCTGACAGATGCTTGTCCAGCTGCCTCTTGAAGGCCTCTAGGGTGGGAGAGCCCACAACCTCCCTAGGTAACTGGTTCCATTGTCATACTACTCTAACAGTCAGGAAGTTTTTCCTGATGGCCAGCCAGAATCTGGGTTTTTGTAACTTCAGCCCATGATTCCTTGTCCTGCACTCTGGGATGATCGAGAAGTGATCCTGGCCCTCCTCTGTGGGACAACCTTGCAAGTATTTGCAGAGTGCTATCATGTCTCCCCTCAGGCTTCTCTTCTCCAGACTAAACATGCCCAGCTCCTTCAGTCTCCCTCTTAGGGCTTTGTTTCCAGACCCCTCATTGCCCTCCTCTGAACCCCTTCCAGCTTGTCTGCATCCTTCTTGAAGTGTGGTGCCCAGAATTGGACACAATGCTCAAGATGAGGCCTAACCAGTGCTGAATAGAGGGGAACCAGTACCTGGCGTGATTTGGAAGCATTTGCTTTTTTTGCAACCACATCACACTGTTGGCTCATATTCAGGTTGGCTTCTCTCTGTCATCCTTCTGCCAGTAGGCAAAAAGATTTTTATTCAGGCAGGCCTTTGGCATAGAAGCTGGTCTGTTGGGGGTTTATTTTTTTAATTGGTTGGTGCTGCTTATTTCTTTTTATTGATGTGATTTTAACGGTGTGTTTAGTTTATTTGTTTTCTGATTGTTTTAACCAAGTCTTTCTCTTGTTAGCGACATTTTGGGGGATAAAGGTGCAATATTTACTTATTATTACATAGGGTGACCATATGAAAAGGGGGACAGGGCTCCTGTATCTTTAACAGTTGGGTAGAAAAGGGATTTTTCTGCAGGTGTCATTTGAATTCATGCAGCACCTGGTGAAACCCCTCTTCAGCACAACAGTTAAAGCTACAGGAGCCCTGACCTAGTGACCAGATACAAAAGAGGGAAGGGGTCCTGCAGCTTTAACCGTTATGATGAAGAGGGAATTTCACCAGGTGCTGCATGCATACAAAGGACACCTGCTGAAATTCCTTCTTCATCACAACTGTTAAAGATACAGGAACCCTGTCCTCCATTTCATATGCTCACCCTATATTACATTTATACTCCTTTTTTCCTATTTATTTTTTATTTATTTAATACATTTTTATCCCGCCTTTTTTCCTGCAAGGAACCCAAGACGGCGTACATAATCCTCCTCCTCTCCATGTTATCCTCAAAACAACAACCCTGTGAGGTGGGTTGGGCTGAAAGTTTGTGACTGGCCCAAAGTCACCCAGTGGGTTTCCATGGCCCAGTGGGGACTAGAACCCGGATCTCCCGACTCCCAGTCCAACACCTTAGCCACTACACCACACTGGCTCTCAAGGTACCAAGGTGGTTTATACGATCCTCCTCTTTTCCACTTTAACCTTTATCCTCCTGTGGGGTACATTAGGCTGAGAGTCAGTGACCTGCATTGCAGGATCACTTACTTAAGCCACGGTGGGTTGCATCGGGTGATTTTTTATTATTCAAGCCACGACCGTGGTGGCTTGTTGTGTCATGTGAAAGTGGCGGGGGTGGGCATGGTTAACATGGGTTGTTTTAGGGTTGAGGATAGTTTGTTACGCACTCCAACATCCCACCCTCACTGGATTTGCACGACATAATAATAAATAAATAAACCGCCCAGAGAGCTTCGGCTATTGGGCGGTATAAAAATGTAATAAATAAATAAATAAATAAATAATAATAATGATAATAATTTTTCCCCGCCTTTCCCTCTGGATCGAAGCGGGGAAGAACATCAAATAACAACATCAATAAGCTGCAGTCACGGCCTGAATTTTCAAAAAATGGCCACCTGCATGCAATGTAGCCCACCAGCGCGTGCAGGTGGTCATTTTGAATATTCAGCCAAAGTAAGCCGCTTGATCATGTGAACAGGCCCAGGCCTAAAGTAAGCTTCATAGCTGCACAGGGACTAGAACCCAAGCCTCATCAGTCCCAGTTCAACGTGGCACGTCCAAGGGTGCCAATGAAGCTCTCTACTCCCTGCCCCTTCAAAAACATTTTTTTGAAAAACACCATCCTTGGAAATGTTAGGGCAGTCTTCTTTCTCTCCCTTTCTAGCCTCACTGTTTTCCCTACCCCCTCTCTTAGCCTCTAGTCCAGCCTTCCTCAACCTGGGGCGCTCCAGATGTGTAGGACTACAACTCCCAGAATGCCCCAGCCAGCTGGCTGGGGCATTCTGGGAGTTGTAGTCCTACACATCTGGAGCACCCCAGGTTGAGGAAGGCTGCCCTAGTCTATTTATTTCACTGCCTCTTTACGTTGCTGTTTCTCCCCCCACAACCGCTTCCCTCGCTCTTTCTCTCCCTTCGACCGTGTTGCCTTGATTTTTCCCTCTCCCTCCCAGCCTCTAGCCTATCCCCCCAACCTTTTTTGCTCACTATTTCACCCCATCTTAGGCTCTAGCTCAGAGCTTTCCAAACTGTGTCGCGACACGTTAGTGTGTCGGCTGCAGTGTGTAGGTGTGTCGCACGAATGTATTACAATTTATGTATGTGTCCGTATCTCTTATAAGGGGTTAGTTTAACCTCTGGTTTGCTAGTAAAACTGAATTACTGTGTCGCGAAATGATGCATGTGTAAAAAGTGTGTCACCAATATGAAAAGTATGGAAAGCTCTTCTCTAGCTTGTTCTTTCTCTACCCCTATCCCTTTGCCTTCCTATTTCCCCCTCCTGCCTTCCCCTAAACTAGGGTGACCCTATGGAAAGGAGGACAGGGCTCCTGTACCTTTAACAGTTGTGTAGAAAAGGGGATTTCAGCAGGTGTCATTTGTATGCATGCAGCACCCAGTGAAATTCCCTGTTCATCACAACAGTTAAAGCCTCAGGAGCCCTGCCTTCTTTTGTAGAGTGACCAGATACAAATGAGGGCAGGGCTCCTGCAGCTTTAACTGATGTGATAAGGAGGAAATTTCACCAGGTCCTGCAGGCATATGAATGACACCTGCTGAAATCCCCTTTTCTATGCCACTGTTAAAGATACAGGAGCCCCCTTTCCATAGGGTCACCCTACCTAAACTATTTTGTTCACTGTTTCTCCCCTCCTAGCTTTTAGCTTGTTCTTTCTCTACCCCTTTGCCTTGCTGCTTCACCCACCCCCCTCGGCCTCACTCTTTCTCTCCCCCTACCCCTTTGCCTTGCTATTTCCCCTTACTCCCTATTTCCCATGACTTCTTTAGCTCACTGTTTCTCTCCTTCCCAGCCTCTAGCCTTGTTCTTCCTCTCTCCTCTGCCCCTCTTTCCCCCTCTCCCAGCCTCTATATTTCTCCCTCACCCACCACCTCTTTAGCTCACTTGTGACTACCCAGCTGCCACCACCACCCCACACCGCAGCCACTATGTGTCTAGCCACATCCTCTGTGGGAGTCGTTTTGTGGTGCTCTCCACAGCAGTTTCTCACATGCCCAAATGTGCCCACAGGTCATCAGAACATAAGAAGAGCCCTACTGGATCAAACCAAGGGTCCATCTAGTCCAGCACTCTGTTCACACAGTGGCCAACCAGCCATCGGCCAGGGACCCACAAAGCAGGACATGGTGCAACATCACTCTCCCACCCATGTTCCCCAGCAACTGGTGCACACAGGCTTACAGCCTCAAATACTGGAGGCAGCACATAGCCATGAGGACTAGTAGCCATTGATAGCCTTCACCGCCAGGAATTTATCCACCCCCCCCTTTTAAAGCCATCCAAATTGGTGGCCATCACTACATCTGTGAGTTCCATAATTTAAAACTATGTGCTGTGTGAAGAAGTCCTTCCTTTTATTTGTCCTGAATAAAAAGCTTGGGGACCCCTGCTCTAATCACTAGGACACCGCACCTCTGGCCCTCTGGATCTAAATCAAATCAATCCGTCGAATCATGATAAAAAAAAAAACCAATTCCTGCTTTCCACGATCAAACGCCGGCGGATGAGGCTTTCCTCTTTCCAGGTCTCTGTGACCACCAGATGGCTCCGGTTTGTTGCGTCGCCACGGCGCATCGCCAGAAAGCGGCTCTCTCTTTCTTTCTCTTCCCTTCCCTTCCCTTCTTCTGTTCGGCGACCTCGGAGGGGGGCTGAGCTTCCTAGAGCAGATGCTGCAAGATCCGGTCAGCGGCGTCTATGGAGATGGAGATCTTGGAGTCTCGGAGGCTGCTTTGGCACCCAGTCTAGGGGTGGTGGTGGGAGAGGAAAGGGACTCTGGGAGGGGGGACAAATCCGGAGGGGATCGGCGGCGGAGCGGGGGTGTTTCCATTGCAGTTCTCCCTCTCCACCTACCCAGCCACCTTTTCCATCCTCCCTGCAAAAGCCAAAGGAGTCCTGGAACATTTTGGGACGTGCCCCCCTCCGCCCTCCTAAAGCCTTAGTTTAATGCGTCTGCAAGAGCGCGCGATCCAGCCTGCAAAAGGTAACTAACGCAAAGCCACTGTTTTGAGATCTTTTTGCTGGGGAAATTATTATCATTGTTATCGTGCAGATAGGGTGATTTAAAAACAAACAAACTAAGTTTGCAAGCATGGGGAGCCCCGAACCCGCTTCGTTTTGGGACTGAGTTGGAGACTGGGACTCTCTGTCTGTCTGTCTCTAGTTGCCTTGTAGGAAAGGATATATTGTTTAAAAGGGTCAGGATTTGTGCAATGAAATAAATAGGGTAGGCGGGGGAAGGGATGGATCAAAGAGAAAAGAAACTTGAAAATATTGTGAGAGGGCTGAGTGGGTGGGGAGGCCCTGAAAGCAAAATAAAACTTCTTTAAAAAGGCACACAGGAAGTGATTGCAGTGGCAAACAAAGGAGGATGAAAGCGGCTGCGGTTTAATTTAATTTTAAGGGAGATTTTTTTTTCAAGGCGGACAATAACCAGACCAAAAGTAGTAGTAGTAGTAGTAGTAGTAGTAGTAGTTCTTCTGCTTCTGCTGCTGGGCAGTGAACTCCCACCCAGAACACTGGCAGAACTGCACCGACGTTGGAAAAATAAAGTGGTTTTCCCAATGCTGTATTCTGGGGCATGCCACTTGACCTTAAACTCTGTGACCAGAGAAACTCTGGAAACGCTTCTTTCTGAATTTATTGTGGTTAGTTGTGAATATTGTGGTTACTTGGCACATGGCCGTAGGCCTTCTATTCATTTCCTGTGATAGATATTTTTATGTATTTCATGGCAGGAGCCTTCCCAGGGCGGCTTTCTACAATAAAACACTCCAGTCCAGCAATAAAACAACACAGAAATCATAAAAAAAATGCCAACAATAAAACATCTGGCCCAGACAGTCGTAGGGAAACAGCAAGAGGCACTTACTTGTTCCAAAACAGAAAAGAAAATATTCTCAGGTGCCTGAAAAAACTTTTATTATGCCCAATGCATCTTAGAAAGAACTTTCCTTCCTCAGGAGCGCCTTACCTTTTTTCCAATTGTGTCGTAAAGAATCTTTCCAATGTTTCTTCAGTCTTAAAATAAGTTAGGTGATAAGCAGTGCCTGAGGAAGGAATTGCACATAATAAAAGTCTTTTTCTGTCACCTCAGAATATTTTCTATTTCCAGATTACAGCAAGAACCAACAATACAATCGCAGGTGCGAACCAGAACAGTCTGGTAAATGTAGGGTGACCCTATGGAAAGGAAGACAGGGCTCCTGTATCTTGAACAGTTGCATAGAAAAGGGAATTTCAGCAGGTGTCATTTATAGGGTGACCATATGAAAAGGAGGACAGAGCTCCTGTATCTTGAACAGTTGCATAGAAAAGGGAATTTCAGCAGGTGTCATTTATAGGGTGACCATATGAAAAGGAGGACAGGGCTCCTGTATCTTGAACAGTTGCATAGAAAAGGGAATTTCAGCAGGTGTCATTTATAGGGTGACCATATGAAAAGGAGGACAGAGCTCCTGTATCTTGAACAGTTGCATAGAAAAGGGAATTTCAGCAGGTGTCATTTATAGGGTGACCATATGAAAAGGAGGACAGGGCTCCTGTATCTTGAACAGTTGCATAGAAAAGGGAATTTCAGCAGGTGTCATTTGTTTGCGCGCAGCACCTGGAGAAATTCCCTCTTCATCCCAGTAGTTAAAGCTGCAGGTATAGCTCCTGCAGCTTTAACTGTTGGGATGAAGAGGGAATTTCACCAGGTGCTGCATGCATACAAGTGGCACCTGCTGAAATTCCCTTTTCTATGCAACTGTTCAAGATACAGGAGCCCTGTCCTCCTTTTCATATGGTCACCCTAGGTAAAAGTGGAAGGCCAGAGTAAACTAGTTAGTTTTTAACCCCTTCTCAAAATTCTGCATTGATGGAGCCTACCAGACTCCAGAGAAGTGGAGGCCACTGCAGAAAATGCCCTCTTTCATGTACTTGCCCAGTTAACTGCCCTCAAATATAGGCCAGTGTGAAGGGTTTCTTTTGCTGATCTTAGAAGCGCTGGCAGGCTGAGGGCAATCCTTCAAGTAATTTGAACTGCCTAAGGCTTTAAAGGCCTGGAAACGCGCTGGCAACCACTGCAAAACTGGCTATTTTTTCTGTAATTGAGGACTGGTTCCAGGGCCTCATGTAGGCCTTGGCGACAACGTCCAGCCTCCTTTCCAAACAACCATCCAGAGAGCACCAAGTGATGGGGAAAGGCCAAGAGGCAGCAGCACCCTAGGGTGGCATGTCAGGGCCAGGCTGGCCCTGTTTGCCATAGCATCTTTTCGTTTTGTTTTTTAAACACCTTTCTAATCGGGGCAGCCAGCAGGGCCTGCTTACAGAGACTTGTTTTATTTTAAATCTTAAATGCGTTATTAAATATTTTAAAATATGATCCCTTCCAACAATAAAATAATACTTATTTCCAACTAAATATGTTTGGCATGAGAGCAGCAGAAACAAAAACGCATTTTATTCATGCAGTCGTGATGATGCTAATATTTAAGTGAGTTTAAAATGCAAAACTGCACCTGCTCATGGTATTATTTTTTTATTTTTACATCTCGCTGACAAACACTTTTCTTTTTTGCTTCAGCATATCAGGAACGTAGACACACTTGTAAAGCATGGAATGGTGGCAGGGAGGGGGGGAAGAGAAATGTGAATTGTGTTGTGTGATTTGCAGTTGAGGTGATTATTCATGGCTGCTTAACCCCTTCGCCCATAAGACCATTATCAATTACCATGACCATATGAATAGGGTGACCATATGAAAAGGAGGACAGGGTTCTTGTATCTTTAACAGTTGTATTGAAAAGGGAATTTCAGTAGGTGCCATTTGTATATATGGAGAACCTGGCGGAATTTCCTCTTCATCACAACAGTTAAAGCTGCAGCTGCCCTTCCCTCTTTTAAATCTGGTCACTCTAGTATAGCTCCTGCAAGTTTAACTGTTGTGATGAAGAGGGAATTTCACCAGGTTCCCCATATATATAAATGACACCTGCTGAAATTCCCTTTTCTATGCAACTGCTAAAGATACAGGAGCCCTGTCCTCCTTTTCATATGGTCACTTTACATATGAAAAGGAGGGCAAGGCTCATGTATCTTTTAACTGTTGTGTAGAAAAGGGAATTTGAGCAGGTGTCATTTGTGTATACGCAGAACCTGGTAAAATTCCCTCTTCATGACAACAGCTAAAGCTGCAGGAGCCCTGCCCTCTTTTGTATAGCTAGAGTGACCAGATGATGACGAAGAAGGAATTTCACTGGGTGCTTCATGCATACAAATGACACCTGCTGAAATTCCCTTTTCTATACAGCTGTTAAAGATACAGGAGCACAGTCCTCCTTTCCATAGGGTCACCCTATTCTTGAGCAAGTTGCTTTTCTTTTAGTCTCATTAATTTGTCTTCTGGGAAGTAACGATAGGATGACCTTTTTCTTCTTAAGAACATCGGAAGAGCCATGCTGGATCAGACCAATGGGAGTCATCCCATGAAGCCAAATGGTGGGAGAGTAAGATCAAATATAAGTACACGGCGCACTGTTAAGCTACGGAATTTGAAGCCACAAGATGTAGTGATGAACACCAACTTGGATGGTTTTTAAAAAGATATTGACAAATTCATGGAGCTGTCAATGGCTATTAATCTCGATGGGTAGAGGCAATATTCCAGTATATACCAGTAACTGGGGAACATGGGCAGGAGGGTGCTGTTGCATTCATGTTATGCTTGTGGGATTCCCATTGGGGCAGCTGCTTGAACATTGTGTGAACAGAGTGCTGGACTAGATGGACCTTGGTCTGATCCAGCATGGGTCTTCTTATGCCCACCATGGTGGCCATTTTATGAATACGCTAAGATTCCCCTCCCCCCACGGCAGCCATTTTGGGAAAGTTCCAACAACACTCTCAAAATTCCAAATACACCCCTTGACCCAGAAAGATTGGTGATGCCCCGTTTCCCTCTAGTGCTGTGAGTGTTGTTGCTTTTGTAGCCGGAAGAGCACCACCTCCGCTGTCAGAGGCAATATGTCTATGTACCCCAGTTGCTGGGGAACATGGGCAGGAAGCTGCTATTGCACTCATGCTCTGCTTGTGTGGCTTCCCAAGAAGCGTTTGGTTGGCCACTATGGGAAACAGAATGTTGGGACTGTAGTTTGTGGCTACAGAAACCACAGTTGTTCTATTGTCTGCCAGACAAACCCTAGGTAGGACAACAAACCATGGGTTAAATAAACTAGGCCTCTTCCTTTCTGTTTCAGCAGAACCTCTCTTAACTTACTCTGCAGCTCTGTTGTTGGCTTGCTGCGTGTCATTTTACTAGGTTCGTTGTTTTAATGTTAGGAGGCAATGATTTGCATTGGACTGGTTTGAATAGATCTTGTATTGTTGACTTTGGCGTAATTCATTTGAATTTTTGAAAAAACGGGATGGGATGGTGGACATTTACATAAATTCAAAATAAACCTGTAAGCATCTTGTCATAAACCCAGCTAGATTTGCTCAGTTATTGTCACCTTGGGAATTGCTTCTGGCATTTTCCATGACCGCCCAGTTTAGACATTGCATCATCCGTGCAAGCACATGTCCAGGGATGGTGTGAATACTTGGCTCCATTCAGACAACCCTCCAAACCAGCAGTGTTGCATCTTTTTCATCCTGAGGGCCGAATCCCATTTCGGAGAAGATCTCGGGGGCTGTATTCCAGTAGTGGGTGGAGTTAAAGAAAAAAGGGGCGTGGCCAAAATACCAGCATATTTTAGCTTATTAACAGTAACTAAGTGTTAGGAGAGGCATTTCAACCTTTTAGGATGATGAAAAAATAAGTGAAGCAGAGGAAACCACCAACAATTGATCATTTGGAGAAAAGAGGTGGGGCCAGTGGAAGCGACATGGCCGTCTGGGAAGTCCCAAAGGCCTGGATTGGGACCTCATTTAAGCCAGATTTGGCCTGCAGTTCAAGATCCCTGCTCCAAACCGTGGAGGAAGAGAAAATCTGTCATGGGGTTCATGCACTCCTCCTCACTTGCTAATTTTTTCCTCCACTTCTGCGTTGCTCTAACTATAGTATACTGTGATGACCAATCAAGCAGACAGTTTTGTTTTAGAGCTTTTAAATTATTTATTGTTTTAACTTGGTTTATGGTTTAATTTGTTTTTAGCTGTGTATATTTACTGTTTTACACTGTATGCTTTTGTCTGTACGCCGCCTTGAGATCTTAATGATATTTGTTTTATTAATGATTTGGACGAGGAGGTGCAGGGAACGCTTATCAAATTTGCAGATGACACAAAATTGGGTGGGACAGCTAATACCCTGGAAGACAGAAACAAACTTAAAAGTGATCTTGATAGGCTGGAGTGCTGGGCTGAAAACAACAGGATGAAATTGAATAGGGATAAATGCCAAGTTCTACATTTAGGAAATAGAAACCAAAGGCACAGTTACAAGATGGGGGACACTTGGCTCAGCAATACTACAAACGAGAAGGATCTTGGAATTGTTGTAGAACGCAAGCTGAATATGAGCCAACAGTGCGATATGGCTGCAAGAAAGGCAAATGCTATTTTGGGCTGCATTAATAGAAGTATAGCTTCCAAATCACGTGAGGTCCTGGTTCCTCTCTATTCGGCCCTGGTTAGGCCTCATCTAGAGTATTGCGTCCAGTTCTGGGCTCCACAATTCAAGAAGGATGCAGACAAGCTGGAGTGTGTTCAGAGGAGGGCAACCGGGATGATCAGGGGTCTGGAAACAAAGCCCTATGAAGAGAGACTGAAAGAACTGGGCATGTTTAGCCTGGAGAAGAGAAGATTGAGGGGAGACATGATAGCACTCTTCAAATACTTAAAAGGTTGTCACACAGAGGAGGGCCAGGATCTCTTCTTGATCCTCCCAGAGTGCAGGACACGGAATAACGGGCTCAAGTTAAAGGAAGCCAGATTCCGGCTGGACATCAGGAAAAACTTCCTGACTGTTAGAGCAGTACGACAATGAAATCAGTTGCCTGGTGAGGTTGTGGGCTCTCCCACACTAGAGGCCTTCAAGAGGCAGCTGGACAAGCATCTGTCAGGGATGCTTTAGGGTGGATTCCTGCATTGAGCAGGGGGTTGGACTCGATGGCCTTGTAGGCCCCTTCCAACTCTGCTATTCTATGATTCTATGATTCTAGGGTGGGATATAAATGTTTTAAATAAATAAATAAATAACCCACCATTGAACGCAGCCACAGCCAACTATTCAAACTAAGAAGAAACTGTGTTCCCATTCTTGTCTGAGTTACATTAACAGTAGAATGTTCTTGGAACACTCCTCATTTAATTAGATCCCTCCATAATGATGTTTGGGGTATTAAGGGAAAGTGGTCGTGTTTAGCCACCCCACTCAGAATTCTACCACGGTGAGTTAGTCTCTCTGAAAGTGCAATTTTCCAGATAATGGTGAACCGGCCCTGCATCGTGCAGCCAGCACCTGCTTTTCAATGTTGTACTGTTTAAACCCTTTTGAAAATACCAATAAAACAATCCAATTATAACCCCACCCCTCGGCCAAAAGCTGCTGTTTAAATCCAAACTTGTGGCACGTTTAGCAGAATGGACTTTGAAACAAATACGTTTCTAAGGTCCTTTTAAACACTAGCAAAGATAGGGGCCATCTGTACTTCTTTTGGGAGAAAGTTCCAAAACTATGGGGCCATCACTGAAAAGGCCCTGTTCTGTAGTGCTGGTCAGTCTGATGGATCTTGATGGCAGACCTGTCAGTAGGGCCTTAGTGGCCTACTCAGACCTAGGCAGGTTTGTATGGGTGCAGGTGGTCCTTCAAATAACCTGTTTCCAAACCTGGTAAGATTATGGCTGCTTTCAGTTTGTTAGTTTTCCTCCAGCTTCTGTATGAAATACGTGTGTGTGTGTGTGTTTATTTCCACGGAATAATGGGCTGAAGTTACAGGAAGCCAGATTCTGGCTGGACATCAGGAAAAACTTCCTAACTGTTAGAGCAGTACGACAATGGAACCAGTTTCCTAGGGAGGTTGTGGGCTCTCCCACACTAGAGGCATTCAAAAGGCACCTCGACAACTATCTGTCAGGTATGCTTTAGGGTGGATTCCTGCATTGAGCAGGGGGTTGGACCCGATGGCCTTTTAGGCCCCTTCCAACTCTACTATTCTATGATTCTACAAGGGTTTGTGTGACGGGGAAGGTGCAGATAGATCAAGGTTAGGATGTTGTTTTTGCATGTGAAACGGAACTATTAAGATCAAAACCCAAACAAGTTACCCCTTCTGACATCACCCTTTTCTCCCTGACAGATCGGCAAAATGATGTGTGTGTTTCTCTTTGGAACATTCCCTCCCCCTGGGGGAAGAGAGATGGTTGCAACGGAGCCCGTTCAGGTAAAGGATGGATTGGGGGAACTGTATTGTTTAACAGTTTTAAATAAAACAAAGTAAGACGAAAGCGAAGCGGGGGCGTGATCAAGCCATTCTTTTCCTTCCTCCTCCTTTCAGGCCCCGCCGTTCTCCTTTGAAGAGGTGGCGGTATACTTCACCGAAGAAGAGTGGGCTTTTCTGGATGCGGAGCAGAGAGACCTCTACTGGGATGTCATGCAGGAGAACTACGAGAACGTAGCATCCTTGGGTAAGAAGCTTCCTCTCCTTTCCTGCCACCTTGGATCTTATAGTTATACCCGAGTAGGCCCAGCAACAAAATGTTGCAGCGTGGAGTGCTCCTAGTCGGTATGCCGGCCATGCCCTCTTCCACAATACTCCATTACATTCTCTGTTGCCATTGTGCTATTTGGGGTTAATTGTTTTTTGTTTGTTTGTTGTCCCCTTATGTTTCTTCTCCTCCCCCCCAAAGCAGGTGGACCACCCCTTTTCTCTCTCCTTTTGCCACCTCCTCTTCTGTTCTCCCTGCCTAGAGGAGCTTCCGGGAAACGGGCAAATTGCTTTTGCCATTGGTCTGAACTGATTGCTTGCGGAGGGCTTTTGAACTTAGGCCCCAGGCCTCTTAAAAATAGGCTGAATTATACAGAGCAGGTGAGACCTGCAACAAAACGTTGCAGTATGGAGTGCAGCTGTTCAGGATTACAGACATTCCATTCCTGCTCCCCGCGTTATCCATTTTTTCTCTGGCCACTGAGCATGTTCATTCAGTGCACTTTATCCTTGCAGGGCGTGTGCCATTGATGCTCCTCCCTAATCCATGTGGACTAGGAACCAGGGAGAACGGCAGAGTCTGCTACAAACACTCTGGCCCAAACTGTGCAAGCTCTCTATACAACACAGTAGCTTGAGGAAGAGGGCACGCGACTGTGAGGCAGGCTGAATCTACACATGCAGCACAACGAGGGTGGGGTAGAATCCTGAAGTGCCAGACCTTCAGGCTAAGATGGGGGATGTCACGTTAGAATGCCCTCCCTTAAACACACACACACACACACACCCCTCCTTGCAAATAGAAAACTAGCACATCGGGGGGAGAGATTCTGCCACTCTCTGCTAGCTGTATGTTCATTTCCTGGCATCTCCAGTTTAAAATCGGCCAGGTCACAGGGCTGGCAAAGACTCAGCTGCCAATTGGAGTAGGTACATGCGTGACCCTTGCATCTACAGTAAGGGACTGGGGGAAAGCCCTGCTTGAGACCTAGGAAGTAACAGAGGTCACATCTGGTTTGACCCTGAAACTTCAATGCTTGAGGCCCTAGAATCATATAGAATAGTAGAGTTGGAAGGGGCCTACGAGGCCATCGAGTCCAACCCCCTGCTCAATACAGAAATCCACCCTAAAGCATACTTGACAGATGGTTGTCCAGCTGCCTCTTGAAGGCCTCTAGTGTGGGAGAGCCCATGACCACCCTAGGTAACTGGTTCCATTGTCGTACTGCTCTAACAGTCAGGGAGTTTTTCCTGATATCCATCCGGAATATGGCTTCCTGTCACTTCAGCCCATTATTCCGTGTCCTGCACTCTGGGAGGATCGAGAAGAGATCCTGGCCCTCTTCAAATACCTTTTAAGTATTTGAAGAGTGCTGTCATGTCTCCCCTCCCATCTCCTCTTCTCCAGGCTAAACATGCCCAGTTCTTTCAGTCTCTCTTCATAGGGCTTTGTTTCCAGACCCTTGATCATCCTGGTTGCCCTCCTCTGAACACCCTCCAGCTTGTCTGCATCCTTCTTGAAGTGTGGAGCCCAGAACTGGACGCAATGCTCAAGATGAGGCATAACCAGGGCTAAATAGAGGGGAACCAGTACCTCCCTGTTTTAACTGAGAGGCTCCTTCGTTCCCCGGGAATGCCAATTGAGGTTTATAGTCTTGCTTTAAAAAACAAACAAACATATATATTAAATTTATTTTCATGAAAGAGACGTGGCCGGCATAAGCATGTCTTCAATCCCATACTTACAGTCACGTCTACATTGACAGCTTTTGCAACACAACGGATGTGGTAGGTAGGGAAAGACGTACCCAGATTGTGCCATTTTAGACTTGAGGAGTGGAGGGAAAGCCAACCTGTTTGACTCTACATTGACAAAGTAGAGCAGGCCTCTTGATGTGTTGGACTACAACTCTCATTACCCCCAGCCAGGATAGCATGTGGCCATGATGGCTGGGGACAATGGGAGTTGCAGGCCAACATACCTGGAGGGCACCTGGTTGGGCCAGTCGGTCCTAGCAAAATAAGCATCCCCCCTTCTCCACTGTGTTGTAGCAGAGTTAGCAGAGTGTGTCCACATAAGTATGTCTGTGGGCCTATTATGCAAAAGCACCCTCGCTGAGACGTCATCTTCCGCTAGCTGATATGCAAAACCGAATGGGAGCAGCTCCTGTTTGCAAGAGCACGGCAAATGTTAGAGAAAGCAAAACAGCTGGAAATGTACAAAGAAAATTAATCCCCTTTTTATTCTGACAATACAATTTCAATTTTTTAATTTTACATCTCCTGATCCCACCACCACCTACCAATCTTCAGTCTTTGCTGCAGGCAACTCTGAGCCCCATTCAGAGTCATAGTTTACGTAGTTAAATTATGGGATTCACTTCCACAAGATGAGGTGATGGCCACCACCTTGGATGGCTTTGAAAGGGAATTGGATAAATTCATGGAGGATATGGGGATCAGTGGCTACTAATCCAAAGTGCTGGTTGTGACCTATAAAGCCCTATATGGCTTGGGTCCAGGTTATGTGAAAGGCTGTATTTTCTCTTGTGGGCCTACCCTTGCTTTGAGATCTTTTGGGGGAGCCCTTCTTTCAGTCCCACCATCTTCACAGGCACACCTGATGGGAACATGGGAGAGGGCCTTCTCGGTGGCTGCTCCAGTACTCTGGAACTCTCTTCCCGGGGAAGCTAGACTGGCTCCCTCTTTAATGTGCTTTTGGAAGCAGGCAAATTTCTTTGTTCCAGCAGGCCTATGGCAAATAATCTGGGCCTCCGTCTATGTTAAGGACTTGTAAAATTGTCATGTATTTTAAATGTTTAATGTTTTAATATTGTAATAAATTAGATGTGCCCTTGGTCTGATCCAACATGGTTCTTACGTTCTTTCTAAGCCATTTCTGACGAAGTGCTTTTACTGTCGTCTATGGAAACTCAATGAACAGGAGATGTTTGTCAACCTTTAAGGCAGGGGTGGGGAACCTCCAGATGTTGTTGGGATCCAACTCCCATCAGCCCCAGCCAAAACAGGATCATGGGATCTGTAGGGAAGCAGCATCTGGAAGGCCACCATAGAATCATAGAATAGCAGAATTGGAAGGGGCCTACAAGGCCATCGAGTCCAACCCCCTGCTCAATGCAGGAATCCACCCAAAAGCATCCCTGACAGATGGTTGTCCAGCTGCCTCTTGAAGGCCTCTAGTGTGGGAGAGCCCACAACCTCCCTAGGTAACTGGTTCCATTGTCGTACTGCTCTAACAGTCAGGAAGTTTTTCCTGATGTCCAGCTGGAATCTGGCTTCTTTTAACTTGAGCCCATTATTCCTTATCCTGCACTCTGGGAGGATCGAGAAGAGATCCTGGCCCTCCTCTGCGTGACAACCTTTTAAGTATTTGAAGAGTGCTCTCATGTCTCCCCTCAATCTTCTCTTCTCCAATTCCCTGCCGCTGCTTTAAGGGGCTGTAGGTTTCTTTGCGTTGTCTTTACTGTGGCAGAGCCGTAGGAAATGTAGCCCAGTGGTAGAGCATTGCTTAGCAAGTAGAAAGTCCTGGATTCGATCCCCAACATCTCCAGGTAAGGCTTGAAATATCCCTATCTGAGGCCCCAGAAAGTCACTGCTAGTCAGAGTAGGCAATATTGAACTAGGAGGCCCAATAGTCTGACACAGCACAGGGCAGCTTCCTGTTCAATTCCAGAGGCACAACCACGTTGGTCTGTTGTGACAAAAACGGGCGAGTCTTCAGGTACCTTAAAATGCCACAATAGATTTCTCACATTCAAGGTGCCACAAGTGGGGCAGACATCAGCTCTTGGACATCTACCAGGCCTCAGCACCCTGACACGCCTTGCCTGGGCTCTCCTCCCATTTTTCTTCCCAGAGCACTGAGCATCACCAGAAGACCAAGTCAGGTGGCCATTTTAATTTCGAACAGTGCCCCTGATACAGCCTTGCTCCAGAACACAGTGGGAAAATTAAAATGGCGGCCACCCAACACGGCTGCTTCTGCTGCCCATCACCACGGTGTGGTAACCCCGCTGGGGCGCACTAAGCAAGAAGCTCCCATGTCCAGCATGAACTTGGCCCAGGGCCCAGCTCAAAGCTAGAAGCAGCCCTGGCTGCACGACTCTTTCTTCTGTTCTAGACTTAATTGTGTGATCCCTTTAAAGCAGGCACGGAAAACCACTTTCAGCCTGAGGGCTGAATTCAAATTTCGGAAAAACTCTCAGGTGCCACGTTCCAGTGGTGGGTGGAGCCAAAAATACCAGCATTTTTTAGCTTAAAGCTTTTGCTGCCAGTAACTAAGTCTTAGATGAGGCATTTTCCCATATGTCTGCCCTCAGAATCCTGTACCCAGAGGTATACTGCTGCTGTATATTTGTTTATTTATTATTGCATTTATATCCTGGTTTTTTTCCTCCAAGGAACCCAAGGTGGCATACATAATCCTCCTCCTTCCTCCATTTTATCTCACAACAACAACCCTGTGAGGTGGGTTGGGCTGAGAGGCTGTGACTGGCCCAAAGTCACCCAGTGGGTTTCCACGGCCGAGTGGGGACTAGAACCCGGATCTCCTGACTCCCAGTCTAACGCTTTAGCCACTACACCACACTGGCTCTAGTTCATGAAAGTTTATGCCACCATAAGGGCCAGAACAGCTGTTACATTAAACCCTTATTTAGCAGCTACGTCTTTCTTTTTCTTTCTGTTTTTTTAAATTTTTATTCCAGATTAGGCATAATTCGGATTGGAACCATAGCGTAGGGTGGGCTTTTAAGATCCAGGTTGGGGGCCCTGCACCTACACTAGAGTAAAAATGAAGTGGGGAAGACATATCTGCTAGATACAGATTTAATGTCTCTCTTGACTCTAATTTTCCTAGTGTTTAAGATGTCACAAGAACAGCTGGACAACCATCTGTCAGGGATGCTTTAAGGTGGATTCCTGCATTGAGCAGGGGGTTGGACTTGATGGCCTTGTAGGCCCCTTCCAACTCTACGATTCTATGATTCCGTGGTTCTATGAACCTTTGTTTTTGGGTTTGAGAGACTTAGGGTGCAATCCTATGGATGTTTAGATGGAAAAGAAAGGCCTACAACTCCCAGCAGGTCCCAGCCAGCCATGGCTGACTCATCTGGAAGTTTCCTTCATGCTTGGACATTCTTATGCTGTTAAGCCACTACCACACTTTTCATTTACATGTTATTAATCATGTTTTCCTGCAGCAATGCCTGAGGAAAAATTAATTGAGCAAAGTGTTCTGAAATGTGTCAACATTCTTAGGGATTGCAATCAGGTGATCATTTAATGGACTTCTTAATTTTTTTCCCATGTGTGTCCTAGCCGTTCCGATTCCTAAACCCGAGTTGATCTCTCGGCTGGAGCGTGGGGAAGAGCCATGGATCCCAACTGCCCAAGTGTCAGAGGACAAGAAGATCCCCGTGAACATTTGCGAAGGTCAGAGGAGAGTTGCAGTGGCTTTGCAAATGAAAGCAAACTGGTTTCCGGGTAAGCCAAACGGTGGGGACGCTGTCGCCCTTCAGATCTTGTTGGGCATGATGGGAGTTGGAGTCTCAACAACATCTGGAACGCAACAGCTTCCCCACCCTAATAGAAACTGTCATCCCTTGATTCGGGCTTCCTATTTCCAGTTGAATGTGACAACTGGGGGTTGGACTCGATGGCCTTATAGGCCCCTTCCAACTCTCCTATTCTATGATTCTATGAATTTGCGGCTGGGGTGTGTGTGAACAGTACCAAGAAGTTCAGGAATACAGGGGACGGAGTGCCTCTCCATTTCTACACCCTCGGCCTGTTACCCAAAATTAGGGTGGCCATATGAAAAGGAGGACAGGGCTCCTGTATCTTTAACAGTTGTATTGAAAAGGGGATTTCAGAAGGTGTCGTTTGTATATATGAGGAACCTGGTGAAATTATTTATTTATTTATTGCATTTCTATACTGCCCAATAGCCGGAGCTCTCTGGGCGGTTCACAAAAATTAAAAACATTCAAAGTATAAAACAACAGTATAAAACCATAATATAAAATACAATATAAAAGCTCAACCAGATAAAAACAGCAGCAGTGCAAAATTACAAATTTAAAACACCAGTTAAAATTTATTTATAGACTGTTAAAATACTGGGTGAATAAAAAGGCCTTCACCTGGTGTCTAAAGGCATATAATGTAGGTGCCAAGCGAACCTCCTTGGGTTTCGTCTTCATCACAACAGTTAAAGCTGCAGGTGCCCTGCCCTCTTTTGAATCTGGTCAGTCTAGTATAGCTCCTACAGCTTTAACTGTTGTGATGAAGAGGGAATTTCACCAGGTGCTGCATGCATACAAGTGGCACCTGCTGAAATTCCCTTTTCTATGCAACTGTTCAAGATACAGGAGCCCTGTCCTCCTTTTCATATGGTCACCCTACCCAAAATGGCAGCTTTCAAATGGCAACAGGTTCACACAACATGTTAGCCCTTCGTGGGTTTATTAAACCCAGAGTGGCTTCATTGCGTGCCGGTTACCATTATGAATTTGCAGCTCCCAGCTGGATATGGTTGTGTTGTGCGAACCAGATTAGTGGGGATGTTATTTGAGGGTTAAACAACCCTTGTATAATCCACAGTCTCACGTAATGCACAAGACAACAACTCCCGACAGCCTCCCGTCCAGGGTTGTATATGGCGGCCGGCATGCACCGCACCTCCTCAAGGCTTAATTAACCCACGATGGGCTGTCATGTCATGCAATCCAGCCCCATGAGACTAGAAATCAATCAGGGGGAGGAAACAATTGGGCACGGGGCATTTTGAGACAGAAATGTTTAGACCTTGCCAACGTGTTATGCCTGCAGATGCCTCTTTTTTTAGATTTTGTAATTTTAAAAAAATTAGCTAGGAAGCTGATATGCTGCAAAGCGAAACGCCCGTCTCCGACACCATCTTGATATCCAAGAACAGCTCTGAGCCCCAGGCGGGATTTTTGGTGGACTGACTTGTTGCCGCAGAAAACCTCTGGGTTCAAAAAAGTGGTTCTGTGGTTTTATTTATTTACAATATTCAGATACCGAATTTCGGAAGGGTGGACAAGTAGAATAAAAGAATAAAAACAGAATTAAAAAAACACATTAAAAGTACATTTTTAAAAGTACATATTTGTGACTCTACCTCTGTACTTAGGTTCTTGGACAAGTTACTTTTCTTTTAGCCTTCTTGAAAATGGGTGTTTTGTGAAAGTCTGCCCCCGCTGCCCAGTGCAGCCATTTTGTGAGAATGCCCACGATGCAGTCAAAATTCCAAATGTGTCCACTGACCTCAAAAGTTTGGGGACCCCTGTTTTACACACACACCTTTTGCTTTCTGATTTCCCCCTGCAGAAGCCCACTCTCCAGAGAGAATGCATTATTGGAAAAACATAGAATCATAGAGTCATAGAATAGCAGAGTTGGAAGGGGCCTACAAGGCCATCGAGTCCAACCCCCTGCTCAATGCAGGAATCCACCCTAAAGCATCCCCGACAGATGCTTGTCCAGCTGCCTCTTGAAGGCAGTTTTTCTGATGTCCAGCTGGAATCTGGCTTCCTTTAACTTGAGTCCATTATTCCGTGTCCTGCACTCTGGGAGGATCGAGAAGAGATCCTGGCCCTCCTCTGTGTGACAACCTTTTAAGTATTTGAAGAGTGCTATCATGTCTTCCCTCAATTTTCTTTTCTCCAGGCTAAACATGCCCAGTTCTTTCAGTCTCTCCTCATAGGGCTTTGTTTCCAGACGCCTGATCATCCTGGTTGCCCTCCTCTGAACACGCTCCAGCTTGGCTGCGTCCTTCTTGAATTGTGGAGCCCAGAACTGGACGCAATACTGTAGATGAGGCCTAACCAGGGCCGAATAGAGAGGAACCAGTACCTCACGTGATTTGGAAGCTATACTTCTATTAATGCAGCCCAAAATAGCATTTGCCTTTCTTGCAGCCATATCGCACTGTTGGCTCATATTCAGCTTGCAATCTACAACAATTCCAAGATCCTTCACGTTTGTAGTATTGCTGAGCCAAGTATCCCCCATCTTGTAACTGTGCCTTTGGTTTCTATTTCCTAAATGTAGAACTTGGCATTTATCCCTATTCAATTTCATCCTGTTGTTTTCAGCCCAGCACTCCAGCCTATCAAGATCACTTTGAAGTTTGTTTCTGTCTTCCAGGGTATTAGCTATCCCACCCATATAGTTCTGCCCTAATGGTGCTAGAATAGCAACTACTACGATGACCACTGTTGCTGTTATACAACGCAGGTCCCTGCCCCAAAGAACTTACAGGTTGCATTCAGGCAACACGATAGTCAACAGTGGGGTAATAATCAACTCAACAGTTGTTTATCTCTAGAAAGTACTCCCCACACAACATGGTAATAATCAACCGTGATGTAGACTAGGATCAGCATTGAGTTGACGATTAGTCCACGCTGAGTTGACTCACTCATCCCTGCCCTCTCGTCCCCCCTCAGTCCTCCCGCTTGCATCCCATCAGCCATTGCTGCTGAAAATCTACCTTGCCAGCTGGACTAGAGTGGCAGCCGCCGCTTAGACCGCTCTTGCCTTGCGATTCTGTGACTGACAAAATAACCACCGGTAGCCAAGGAAATAACCCACAGTGCCCTCCACACATCACGATAACCAATGATGGTTCAAATAGCCAACTCTGCACTGCGTTGGTTATTTTGGCCAAATAACCCACCATTGATTTTAAAAAAAACTCCCTCCACACCACACGATGACCCACAGTGGGTTAAATAACCAATTGTCAGCTATTTAAACCACCATTGGTTATTGTGTTGTCTGAACCCAGTCAACATCTCAAATTAGTTTAGGAATTTGAGCATGAAGGAAAAATAATAGATGGAGGGGAGAGAGACACAAAAGTAACATTTATGTATTTATTTATTATTTATTTATTGCATTTTTATCCTGCCTTTTTTTTCCTCCTTAAGAAACATAATCCTCCTCCTCTCCATTTTATCCTCACAACAGCAACCCCATGAGGTAGAATCATAGAATCATAGCATAGCAGAGTTGGAAGGGGCCTACAAGGCCATTGAGTCCAACCCCCTGCTCAAGGCAGGAATCCACCCTAAAGCATCCCCGAAAGATGCTTGCCCAGCTTCCTCTTGAAGGCCTCTAGTGTGGGAGAGCCCACCACCTCCCTAGGTAACTGATTCCACCATCGCACTGCTCTAACAGTTAGGAAGTTTTTCCTGATGTCCAGCTGGAATCTGGCTTCCTTTAACTTGAGCCCATTATTCAGTGTCCTGCACTCTGGGAGGATCAAGAAGAGATCCTAGCCCTCCTCTGTGTGACAACCTTTTAAGTATTTGAAGAGTGCTATCATGTCTCCCCTCAGTCTTCTCTTCTCCAGGCTAAACATGCCCAGTTCTTTCAGTCTCTCTTCATAGGGCTTTGTTTCTAGACCTCTGATCATCCTGGTTGCCCTCTTCTGAACATGCTCCAGCTTGTCTGCGTCCTTCTTGACGCAGGTAGATTGGGCTGAGACTCCGTGACTGGTCCAAAGTCACCCAGTGAGCTTCCATGGCCGAGGGGGGACTAGAACCCAGATCTCCCAACTCTCTAACCACTACGCCACACTGGCTCATTGAGGGATGAGGACACAGTGGCTATGCACGAGGCCTCACAACAGAGGTGGGTTTTCTGCCGGGTGTTTCCAGCGGCCCACTTAAAGGAAGCCAGATTCCGGCTGGACATCAGGAAAAACTTCCTGACTGTTAGAGCAGTGCGACAGTGAAATCAGCTACCTAGGGAGGTTGTGGGCTCTCCCACACTAGAGGCCTTCAAGAGGCAGCTGGACAACCATCTGTCAGGGATGCTTTAGGGTGGATTCCTGCATTGAGCAGGGGGGGTTGGACTCGATGGCCTTGTAGGCCCCTTCCAACTCTGCTATTCTATGATTCTATGATTCTATGATCCTCCTTCCAAAATGACAAGGCGTGTTGTCGGGGCTTCTGCCTCACCATTGCCACACAAACCCACCTTAGGGACCTCTGGAGATTCCAAAGCATCCCACCAGAGATTGCCTAGAATCCTTCGGGGCGGGCGGGGGGGGGGGGAACAATACCCCCCACTCACCCCGCGGTTCTCTGAATGCCAAGCAACTGGAAAGGGTGCAACCATGGTCATGCAAATGAGAGAGAGCACCCATTGAAATGCATGAGCTGTAAATGAGAGAGACTACCCATGATCCTCCATTGGGGATTATGCAAAGGAGGAAGAAGGCAGAGCTGCAGTAGTTTGCATTTGAGGCACGATGCCTTCCAATTTTGTTAAAAGAAGAAAGCTCGTGATGTGTGCGTGTGTGCGTGCTGAATTTAGAATTTTGCACGTTTGCATTCATGTTCAGAGCGCCAATATGGTCTGAGGCTTAGAGCTGTATTACCCAACCTTTTGGCAGCAGAGGGATGTTCTACACACACAGGCACGTGTGCACACGCTGAATTTGTAAAATTGCTTTAAATGTTCACTGTTTTTGTTTTTAAGTTTTGTATCTTGATTTTTAATGTTCAGTCTTTTTAATCTAATCTTTTTAATCTTTGTAAAACCACCCAGAGAGCTTCAGCTATGGGGCGGTATATAAATTAAATTGTTTATTTATTTATTTATTTATTTATTTATTGCATTTCTATACCGCCCAATAGCCGGAGCTCTCTGGGCAGTTCACAAAAATTAAGACTATTCAAAGTATAAAACAACAGTATAAAACCATAATACAAAATACAATATAAAAGCACAACCAAGATAAAAACAGCAGCAATGCAAAAATACAAATTTAAAATACAAATTTAAAACAGCAAAGTTAAAATTAATTTATAGACTGTTAAAATACTGGGAGAATAAAAAGGTCTTCACTTGGCGTCTAAAAGAATATAATGTAGGTGCCAAGCGAACCTCCTTAGGGAGCTCATTCCACAGCCGGGGTGCCACAACAGAGAAGGCCCTCCTCCTGGTAGCCACCTGCCTCACTTCCTTATTATTATTATATATTATATTATAATATAATAATAATTTAAAATGGAGGCATGTTTCATTCTGGTCGCTGAGAAAAGGGTTGTTCCTGTCTGGAATTTGAAAGGGGAATGATTCATTCAAACATATGACAGGCAGTCTCTTCTTGTGGGCGGGTAATTGTGCCACAACTCTGTACGGGATGTTCCTTTCACACCTGGTGCAAGGTTGCAACAGTGTTTCATGCGCACGCCTGCCACGACACAGGCTCTGAACACCAGACCTCACGTCTGCCACCACTTCTTATGGGGCGACACAGGCTCTGAACACCAGACCCGGCTGAGGCTACTCCCTGCTCAAGCCAAGCACCACCACTTGGTACACCTGAGGCAAGGGATAAAGCCCACCTTCCTCCAAACTATGTGGAGAAAGGGGTTTAAAATGGAGAATGGATTTCAATATATATAATAATGCGCTGTGAGTTATACCTGCTTAGGTGAATGATTGTCAGAGTGGGTGCTGAATGTGTAAACTTAAGATGATAAACGCCTAACAGACACGTGGGATTTTTGTAGTAGTTTTAAAACAAACAATCAAAATTTATTTTTAAAAGGTCATAAGCTTTGTTTCAAATAACAACATTTAAAAACCTTTTTGAAACCTTTCATACAATCCTGTCACTCTCACATTCGCGCTTTCCTTTCACTCACACAATCACTCTTGAACTTTCTTTATTCTCAGTATTGAATTATATACTTCCACTACGTGCACACCACACTCTAAAGACACCACTCACTACACTGACTCTCAAATTTCCCAGAACTTAAGTACCATAAATACAGAGAGCACTACAGACTCTAAGAGTCCCTAACAAGTCTCCCTGGAAAGATCTTTCAATCCCCTCCATCATTCCCTTATATATCACTCCTCCCCCTCCCAAGACATTCTAACTCCGCCCACTCAGGCCAACACTCTAAAAACCACAGACTTACAAACTGCAGACATACATTTGGAATTGACTTGTGGGGTGTAACGCCTCTTCTTGTGGGCAGGTAATTGTGCCACAACTCTGTACGGGATGTTCCTTTCACACCTGGTGCAAGGTTGCAACAGTGTTTCATGCGCACGCCCACTTCTCCCACAGAGACTAATTAGAAGGAAGCCAGACCAGAGCAATGACTTAGTCAAGGGTGGGTGGTTGTATTGCCTGTCTTCATCAGGAGAGATTGAACATTCCCATTGCACACCTGATAACGCAAGTCCAGCAGAACTGGGATTTATCATGATTTGTTTATTTAAAGAATTTTTAAAATCCCATTCTGGAGCCCAAAAGGTTCAGAGAGGGGCTTCCATATAATCAATTGAACAATACAGTCTCTGTCCGCAGGCTTGAAATCTAAAAAGATGCCCCCCAAAAGGCAAAGGGGTAGAAAAAAGGATGTTTTTTTAATACAATAAGGGATTATGTACGCTGCCTTGAAGAGGGGAAGAAAATAAGTATTTCAGCAGGAGTGGTAGAATCGCTCTGCTTCCTCAACTCATCTTTTTCAGCTCAGCCTGCTGGAACGGCTTCTGGAAGGTGAAGCCTTCTTGGGGATCATCTTCAGCCAGGCTAGAACTAAGGACATTGACAGGTTAGAACAGGTTCAGAGGACGGCAACAAAGATGATACAGGGGCTGGAGGACAGGCTGAAGGAACAGGCTGGACATCAGGAAAAACTTCCTGACTGTTAGAGCAGTACGACAATGGAATCAGTTGCCTAAGGAGGTTGTGGGCTGTCCCACACTAGAGGCCTTTAAGAGGCAGCTGGACAACCATCTGTCAGGGATGCTTTAGGGTGGATTCCTGCATTGAGCAGGGGGTTGGACTAGATGGCCTTGTAGGACCCTTCCAACTCTACAATTCTATAATTCTACGTTCAGTCTGGAGAAAAGGAGACTGTCAGGTACATAAAAGGATGCCACAGGGTGGATGGTGAAGAACTGTTTTCCACGGCCACAGAAAGCAGGACCCAAAAGAATGGGTAGAAGTTACAGCTACCTAGATTTCAATTAAAAATAAGGAAAAACTTCCTGACGGTAAGATCTGTACAACAGTGGAACAGTGTACCTGCGGAGGTTGTGGGTTCTCCATCTCTGGAGGTTTTTAAGAAGAGGCTGGACAGCCACCTCTCCTGGGTGGTTTAATTGGTTTTCCTGCACATTGCAGAGGGTTGGACTTAGGGTGACCGTATGAAAAGGAGGACAGGGCTCCTGTATCTTTAACAGTTGTATTGAAAAGGAAATTTCAGCAGGTGTCATTTGTATATATGGAGAACCTGGAGAAATTTCCTCTTCATCACAACAGTTAAAGCTGCAGGTGCCCTGCCCTCTTTTGCATCTGGTCACTCTAGTATAGCTCCTGCAGCTTTAACTGTTGTGATGAAGAGGGAATGTCACCAGGTGCTGCATGCATACTAATGACACCTGCGGAAATCCCCTTTTCTGTGCAACTTAAAGGTACAGGAGCCCTGTCCTCCTTTTCATATGGCCACCCTAAGCAAGTGTCATTTGTATGCAGGCAGCACCTGGTGAAATCCCCTCTTCATCATAACAGTAAAAGATACAGGAGCCCTGTCCTCCTTTTCATATGGTCATCCTAGTTGGGCTAGATGATCCTTGTGGTAATTCTAAAATTCATAATTCTATCATTCTATGCACCTTGTCAAGGCTAGTGTAGGAACTGGCTACGTTTTGCCTTTACTTTTATGCTGTAGTTTTATACTTTTAATGAGCCTCGTGTGGCGCAGAGTGGTAAAGCAGCAGTTTCTGCAGCTGAAACTCTCCCCACGGCCTGAGTTCGATCCCAGCGGAAGCAGGTTCTCAGGCAGCCGGCTCGGGTCAACTCAGCCTTCCATCCTCCCGAGGTCGGTCAAATGAGTACCCAGTTAGCTGGGGGAAAGGTAATAATGGCCGGGGAAGGCAACGGCAAACCACCCCGCTATAAGGCCTGCCAAGAAAACGTCAGCGAAAGCTGGCGTCCCTCCAAGAGTCAGTAATGACTCAGTGCTTGCACGAGAGGTTCCTTTCCTTCCTTTATACTTTTATGTTTTATTTTGCATTTCATGCTGTATTTTGTGATGTTCGTTGTTGTGAACCGCCTAGAGAGTGCCGGCTATTGGGTGGTATAGAAATACGATAAATAAATGAGTCCCAAGCAGCGACTCCTTCAGAGCCTTACTCCCAGCCCCCCTCTCTCACATTTTCACCGCTTCCCGTTCTCCTGCAGGGAACGACGTTCCTCTGGCGTCTCCCTCTATCCCCGCGAGCGAGGTGATTGCGAGGGAGATCAAGGAGGAGGTCGCCGAACCTGACCTCTCGGATCGGGCAGAACCCCAGTGGACGTTGCTGGGGGCCTCCCCAGGGAACGGCCCCGCGGACTCCGAGGCCCGCTGCGGCCTGCAGAGGGAATGGGAGACGCAGCCGGGGACCGTATGGCGGGAGCCCTCCCGGCACGTGCGGGCCGCCAACTCGAAGCGGAGCATGTTCCACGTGGGGCGTAAGAAGCTCATGTGCCCTGAGTGCGACCGGTGGTTCCACTGCAAGTCCGAGTTCTTGCTGCACTGGAGGACCCACACGGGGGAGAAGCCCTACGAGTGCCTGGCCTGCGGCAAGCGCTTCATCCAGAGCTCCCACCTGAGCGCCCACCGGCGCATCCACACGGGGGAGAAGCCCTACGAGTGCCCCAAGTGCGGCCGGAGCTTCAACCGGCGCTCCACCCTCACCGAGCACCTGCGCATCCACACGGGGGAGAAGCCGTACAAGTGCCTGCAGTGCGGAGAGAGCTTCCGCTGGCGGCCGTACCTGACCAAGCACCAGAGAGTCCATGTCGGGGGCAACGCTGCCTACAAAAGCCTTGACAATGGGG
The DNA here is from genome assembly GCF_023053635.1 of Elgaria multicarinata webbii. Taxonomy (NCBI): domain Eukaryota; kingdom Metazoa; phylum Chordata; class Lepidosauria; order Squamata; family Anguidae; genus Elgaria; species Elgaria multicarinata. Next base: position 155,620,182 of record NC_086173.1, read on the forward strand.
AAGCCATGTTCGAGGGCTCCCTCCTTGCTGATCAACAGGGAATCCATACGGGTGAGGACGTTTTAATGCCTTCCTTTCTTTTAGACATTGCTATCGATAACTTGGGCTGCCATGTTGATTCAGTTCATTTCTTCATCGACTGCAGGATTTAAGATCGATTGAAAAAGCGTCCCCGATTAATCAGGCAGCAGATTTTTCTTTTAAGTGACTGATTATTTGGGTAACATAAATATTTACAGATTGGTGGCCGGTAGGCATCTTCTGGGCGTTTTATTTATTTATTCTATTCATTGTTTCATTTCTAACCCACCTTTTTGCCTCATACAAGGAACGCAAGGTGGGTTTCACAGTCATCCTCCACTCCATTTTACTCTCACAACAACCCTGTGAGGTAGTTTAGGCTGAGAGTCAGTGACTGGCCCAAAGTCACCCAGTGATCTTCAGGACAGAGTGGGAACTAGAACCAGGGTGTCCAGAGTTCCAGTACAACACTCTAACCACTAGGCCACATTGGCTCTTCCCTCTCTCTCTCTCTCTCTCTCTCTCTCTCTCTCTCTCTCTCTTTCTCTCTCTTTCTCTCTCTCATATATACAGGAGAGAATGTGTGTCCACAAAAGAGAAGGCAATGTCTGTAAAATATAATATAGACACAAACAACTTTATGAGGGGCGAGCATCCTCTTCTCTCAGCAAACCTCTTCCCTCTCAGGGGGGAAAGGAATGCCTCTTCTCACATGGTGCCTGCTGTGAAATGTATGTGTGCAGCATCTAAAAATGAAGTCAAAAGACCATAAAACAGAGATATAGAACCTCAGACTCAGGCCCAAATCTGTCCAACCTGAGATCTTATTTGGGCCTTCCGGGTTTCCTTCCGGGGTCCTTTCTCTTGGCCCCACCCCTTTTTCCTTGACTGCCAATCATTCGGTAGTTCCTCAGCTTTTCTGCAGAACTTTTTCCCCATTCTGAAAGGTTGATCCCGGAATCAACTGGTAGATCTCAGAATGACTTGCAGTAGGTCCATCCAGCTAGGTCGTCCACTCCACTATTGTCTAGTATGACTGATGGCAGCTCTCTACAGATGGGACCTTCTACATAAGCTATTGATTATTGAATCATTTATTTAGTACGCTTCTAATCTGCCCAATAACTAATGTTCTCTGGATGGATTGCCACCAGTTAAAAAACTAAAAATGCCATTTTAAAACACAGTTAAAAATAAAAAATACAACACATATTTTAAAGAACAAAGTACAATAGAACGTAAAACAAAAAAACAGCACAGGAATTGATTAAAAAACCAGCCATAATAACTAGAAGTAGGTATCTAAAATGCTTGAGATAAAAGAGAACTCTTTGGCTGCCACCAAAAAGGTAAGCACATCGGTGACAGGCGAACCTCTTTGGGAGTTTGTTCCATAAGTGGGGCGCCACCACTGAGAAGGCCCTCTTTCTTGTAGCCACCTGCCTAGCTTCCTTTGGCGGGAGCACCCAGAGGAGGATCTCTGAAGATGACACAAGGGTCCAAGCAGGGACAGGAGACACGCCTTTATTGGCCCTTCCTTGCCTGCTCACCTAGGGTCAATCTTTGCTCACCACAGGTGACCAGGTATAGTTATTTACAAGCTTAGATTAAAGGCAGGAAGGCCATGTACTTTCTGCCCACCCAGGACTTCGAGAACTGCTGCCAATGACATGAGACCATGCAGGGCTAGTTGAATTGATAATCTGCTTCAGTGTAAGACAGCTTTATACATTTTGCATGCTCAATTCCAATTCTGTTGTCTGCAATCAAAAGGATATCCGGTAACCACTCTACAAAAGACCCAGGTCTGCTTAAATCTCTGAGAGTTGTTGGCAGTCAGAGTAGGTAAGTGATCTAGGTAGGGTGACTATATGGAAAGGAGGACAGGGCTCCTGTATCTTTAACAGTTGTATTGACAAGGAAATTTCAGCAGGTGTCATTTGTATATATGGGGAACCTGGTGCAATTTCCTCTTCATCACACCAGTTAAAGCTGCAGGTGCCCTGCCCTCTTTTAAATCTGGTCACTCGAGTATAGCTCCTGCAGCTTTAACTGGTGTGAGGAAGAGGGAATTTCACCAGGTTCTCCATATATACAAATGAGACCTGTTGAAATTCCCTTTTCTGTGCAACTGTTAAAGATACAGGAGCCCTGTCCTCCTTTTCATAGGGTCACCCTAGATCTAAGTAAACAAAGGCCTGGCTAACATACGTAAATTCCTCTGTTTTTTCTTTTAGGCAAAAAATGCTAAGGAGGGCAAGCAGGCTAGGAAAAATGTTTGTAGTAGGAACACAGGAACAGAAGAACCTGGCTTATATATGTGGTTCCACATAGACCCATCCTCCAGTTGGAGTCCACCAGGAGAAGAGCCTCCAGCGTGGTGGCCCGCCTCCTATGGAACTCCCTGCCTCTGGAGGTCAGGCAGGCGCCAACTTTGTATTCCTTTCGGCACCTCCTGAAAACGTCATTATTCCAGGAAGCCTTTCCTTAATTACATTTTGCTTCTTCTAAAACCTATTTTAAAGTGTTTTATTCTGTTTTTATTTTATTTTATCTGGTACATTGCTCTGAAATTTTGAATGGGGAGCAGTATATAAATATTGTAAATAAAATAAATGATGAGTCAGACCCTTGGTCCATCTAGCCCAGTATTGTCAACACTGACTGGCAGCAGCTCTCCAAGGTTTCAAGCAGAGTTCTTTCATAGTCCTGCCTGGAGACGCCAAGGATTGAACTTTCTGCATACAAAGTAGAATCATAGAATAGCAGAGTTGGAAGGGGCCTACAAGGCCATCGAGTCCAACCCCCTGCTCAATGCAGGAATCCACCCTAAAGCATCCCTGACAGATGGTTGTCCAGCTGCCTCTTGAATGCCTCTAGTGTGGGAGAGCCCACAACCTCCCTAGGTAACTGATTCCATTGTCGCACTGCTCTAACAGTCAGGAAGTGTTTCCTGATGTCCAGCTGGAATCTGGCTTCCTCTAACTTGAGCCCGTTATTCCGTGTCCTGCACATCGAGAAGAGATCCTGGCCCTCCTCTGTGTGACAACCTTTTAAGTATTTGAAGAGTGCTATCATGTCTCCCCTCCATCTTCTCTTCTCCAGGCTAAACATGCCCAGTTCTTTCAGTCTCTCTTCATAGGGCTTTGTTTCTAGACCCCTGATCATCCTGGTTGCTCTCCTCTGAACATGCTCCAGCTTGTCTGCGTCCTTCTTGAATTGTGAAGCCCAGAACTGGACGCAATACTCTAGATGAGGCCTAACCAAGGCCGAATAGAGTGGAACCAGTACCTCACATGATTTGGAAGCTCTACTTCTATTAATGCAGCCCAAAATAGCATTTGCCTTTCTTGCAGCCATATCACACTGTTGGCTCATATTCAGCTTGCAATCTACAACAATTCCAAGATCCTTCTTGTTTGTAGTATTGCTGAGCCAAGTATCCCCCATCTTGTAACTGTGCCTTTGGTTTCTATTTCCTAAATGTAGAACTTGGCATTTATCTCTATTAAATTCCATCCTGTTGTTTTCAGCCCAGCACTCCAGCCTATCAAGATCACTTTGAAGTTTGTTTCTGTCTTCCAGGGTATTAGCTATCCCACCCAATTTTGTGTCATCTGCAAATTTGATCAGCATTCCCTGCACCTCCTCGTCCAAATCATTAATAAAAATGTTGAAGAGCACTGGGCCCAGAACTGAGCCCTGCGGTACCCCACTCGTTGCCTCTCCCCAGTTTGAGAAGTTTCAGTTGATAAGCACTCTTTGAGTCCGATTCTGTAGCCAACTGTGAATCCACCTAATAGTTGTTCCATCTAGCCCACTTTTAGCTAGTTTGTTAATCAGAATGTCATGTGGTACTTTGTCAGAAGCTTTGCTGAAGTCAAGATATATGATGTCCACAGCGTTCCCACGGTCCACAAGGGAGGTTATCCTATCAAAAAATGAGATCAAATTTGTCTGACAGGACTTGTCCTTGACAAATCCTTGTTGGCTTCTAGTGATCACCGCATTGTCTACCTGTCCTTCCATTGAATGGTGGGCAGAATCTGGGTTTCTGCAGGCCCATTCCCCCGTCACCCAGAAACCTGACTGGCAGAGACCCGCCAGGCTTTCGGGCAGGATTTCTTTCCCAACCCTACCTGGAGATGACAGTGATCGAACCTGGGACCGCCTGCATGCAAAGCACGGCCTCACCCACTGACCCACAGCCCATCCAAGGGGGATCCATTGTCTTTTCTAGACTTACTGCTTGGTGTTTGTGGAGAGCCAGTTCCAGAGGACGAAGCGCCTTACGTATTTGACTGTCCCTTTTACACAGACATAAGAAAAAGTCCTTTGGAGCCTGTTTTAAAGAAAGTGAGATACAGGGGTGTTCAGGAAGAACTGGGTTTATTTATTACATTCTACCGACCCATATGTGATTCAGAGGGTTGCCCTATTTGCAGCGAAAGCTAATAGATGTAGAGCAAAGTTTTTGGATACTATTGGTGTGAGGTGCTATAAAGATTCAGAGATATTAAATGAACTGTGATTGAAAAGTAGTTAAAGGTTTCTGTATGTCTGCTGTTCACCCATTTTACCATCATTTCAGTAATGGATGTTATGTACTTGATAACTCTGTAGTTTTATAGGAAAAAGAGGATACTAGCTCTGGTGCTATGAATTCTCAAAAAGCTTTCTTTGGGCCTAGTCCGGAAACTACAGAACAGTTTGACTGCTGAAGGAGAAAGAACGAATATGACTATGAGCTTGTAAAAAAAAAATCAATAAGGCTTTGAATTTATAATTACTTAGAAAAGTAATTCATTTCGTCGTGTAGTTCCTGATGAAGGATACACAAGATCCGAAACATTGAGCATTGTACAAGTTTGGTTTAAAGTTTTTAGAACATTTTTTTTATATTTCGTATGAGAAAAATAAAGAAACCTTTTTTGAGAATTCATAACACCAGAGCGAGTCGCCTCTTTTTCCTATCGCCTTTTCGTGGTGCTTTTCCCCTCTTTTTCCACAGCTCTGTAGTTTTAACCATATGTAGTATTGTATAATAGTCTAGTAAAATTTCTAGTTTGTATGTGTTGCAATGATCTGCGGATTGAGCAATAAACGTTTTGTGTTTTACTGCATGGTGTTTTCTCTCGCTCTTCTCCAGCAGGTGGCGCCGCGGGGAGTGGCAACGCAGCAGCCGATCCCCAGCACGCAGCCTCCGAGACAGCGGAGCAGCACAGTGGGCCGACCCCTCCTCCTGAAGCATCTGACACCACGCGGGGCTTGGTGTGCCGGCCGCCAGAGAGGCCGATAAAGACTGAAGCGGAGCCCCTCCCCGAAGGGAACGACGTCACCGACGTCAGCCAGATCAAGATCGTCCAGGTGGAGAAGAAGCACGCCTGCCTAGAGTGCGGCAAGGCCTTCCAGTACAAGTTCGAGCTGGTGAAGCACCACCGGACCCACACGGGGGAGAAGCCCTTCGAGTGCCCGGCGTGCGGGAAGCGCTTCTTCCAAAGCACCCACCTCAACGCCCACCTGCGCATCCACACGGGGGAGAAGCCCTACGAGTGCCCCAAGTGCGGCCGGAGCTTCAACCGGCGCTCCACCCTCACCGAGCACCTGCGCATCCACACGGGGGAGAAGCCGTACAAGTGCCTGCAGTGCGGAGAGAGCTTCCGCTGGCGGCCGTACCTGACCAAGCACCAGAGAGTCCACGTGGGGGAGAACGCCTACAAGTATTTCGACAATGGGGAAAGCCTCTACGACAGCGCCTCCTTTCCCGGGCATCAGGAGGGAATCCATTCAGGTGCGGGGGAGAACAATCAAAGAGGGATCCTATAGCTCAGCTGTAGGGCACGTGCTGTGCGGGCGGAAGGGTCAGATGCATTAGCAAGTCCAAAAATCAGCTGTTTTGTTTTTCTTTTCTTTAAAAAAAGCATGTTTCTAGCCCTTATAACAGCCGTGGGCAACCCGTGGGCCTCCCGTGGGCCTTGTTCGCATTCTCTGCGGTCCGCGGAACCTCCAGGTGCCACGCCCACTTTTCACATTCACCCAGCTGATCAGCCGTCAGCTGGGCAGTGGGGAGGAAAAAGTAAACCTGGTCAGGATCAGCCAGGGGCTGTTGCTGCCACCCTCCCACAACTGCCACCTGAGGCAGTTGCCTCACTCTGCCGACAACTCAACTCCTGCCATGCCCAGCCAGCATTGGTCCAGACGTGTTAGATTACAACTGCTGCCATCCCGAGGCGGCATGGTCACGCTGCCTGGACATGGTGTGAGCCATAGCCTGACGAACATCTGGATGGGCAGCGGATTGGAGCAGGGGATGAGAGTGGTTATAGCCCAACACATCTGGAGGAAAGCAGAGTGGCGAACAAAGCTGCTGTACAGCATCATTTCTCTGCACACAGCTTCAAATTCTCAAGAAGACTTCTCCGGCATAGTTGTTTGCATGAGAAGAAGAGCCCTGCTGAATCAGGCCAAGGGTCCATCTAGTCCAGTACTCTGCTCACACAGTGGCCAACCAGGGACCCACAAGCTGGAAAGAAGTGCAACAGCACCCTCCCACCCATGTTCCCCAGCAACTGGTGCACACAGGCTTACTGCCTCTGATCTTGGAGGTAGCACATAACCATCAGGGCTAGTAGCCCTTGATAGCCTTCTCCTCCTCCAGGAATTTATCCAACCCCCTTTTAAAGCCGTCCAAATTGGTGGCCATCACTACATCTTGTGGTAGTGAGTTCCATAGTTTAATTCTGCGCTGTGTGAAGTGATATGCTTAGGGTGACCATATGAAAAGGAGGACGGGGGTCCTATATCTTCAACAGTTGTATTGAAAAGGGAATTTCAGCCAGTGTCATTTGTATATATGGAGAACCTGGTGAAATTCCCTCTTCATCACACCAGTTAAAGCTGCAGGTGCCCTGCCCTCTTTTAAATCTGGTCACTCTGGTGTAGCTCCTGCAGCTTTAACTGTGGTGATGAAGAGGGAATTTCACCAGGTGCAACATGCATACAAATGACACCTGATGTCATGTATAACCCTACAGCTCCTGTATTAGGAGTAGGTGAGGCAGGTAATCAATCAGAAACAGATTCAGACTCGGAAGATGCCGAGCCAGTCACCAGGCGGTTAGAGCCAGTGGAGGAGGAGGTTCACACGGGAGACGCTCCAGCTGGCAATCTGCCCCCTCCAGAGTCTATTTCTCCAAGGCCAAATTCTATGCTTTCACGGGACAGGGAGTCAACTTCCAGGGGTGAGCATTCAGAAACCTTACTTGATGCTAGGAATCGCCGGAAACTAAAACGTTCACTGAGGTTAGCAGCAAAGAGACAGTCGGACAGATTGCATGAGAAATCGTCCACGCATCAACTACCTTGAAGTTCGTAACATTTGGAAAAGCCTTTTCTTTGAATGGACAATTGTCTTACTTAGTTTTCATAATTTTTGCCTAAGGGAGTTTCACAGAAGGCGTCTAGTTTGTGTTACAGAAGTGTTTATTGCTTGCAATAAAGCTTTGTAAATAGCCTAGCACACGTTGCCTCATTCGTCTCCCAGAGAAAGCTGGAGCAGCTACAATACACGACACCTGCTGACATTCCCTTTTCTATGCAACTGTTAAATATACAGGAGCCCTGTCCTCCTTTTCATAGGGTCACCCTAGATATGCTGCAATACCACTTATATACTGAGCCAGAACCAATCAGGAACAGGCCAAAACCCAGTAAGAGAACATGGATTAACAAATCAGCAACTGTATTCAACAGCCCATCAAACCATACTAATAAACATAGTGGCTTGTTTCATCTCGTCCTTTGCATTGCTATCAGGTTTCGGCTCATCCATAAACACTGCCCCAATGGGAAACCTGTAAGCAGGACGGACATGAGTGCAAAAGCACCCTCCCGCCCACGTTCCCCCGCAACTGGTGCAGGTAGGCATACTTGGTTCTGGTACTGGAGGTAGCCATCAGGACTAGTAGCCATTGACAGCACTCCACGTCCCGCTTGTTCCTTCCTGTTCACATTTAAACTCTTTTCTCTTCCTGACTAGAGTATTTGGTTTCCACACCCGACATCACCTCCCATACGGAACCGCAGCAACAGCCTTGGGCACCAGGCCCCCGATACTGCGAGGAAAGGAGCAGCTGCAAAGGAGACAGAACAGTTCAGCTGTCTCAGGGACTGTCTGAAGGGCGAAGCCCGGACTCCTCTACAGGCCTTACGCCCCCTCCCGATGGGACAGGAGCCAGCGACTCTGGTAAGTGGCTCTTTGCTCCCTCTGCTGAGTCAGAGGCCTAGTTCTCATTACCTGCTGTTAGGGCTGTACCACAGGTGGGACTCAGGCGAGTGAATGCTCCTCCCTGCGCTGGGGACAATTCCCTGCACGTAGAAAGCTAGCGTGCCTAGCCTTCTTCCTGAAGTGTTAGCTATCTATGTGCAAGGAAAGATCTGTGTGCTCACTGAGCGGCGATAGATACTGCGTCCCACCCGATGGAATCCTTCTGAGTAAGGACTTACACCCCATCCATTCTCAAGAGATGGAGGGTCGAATTTACTTTTAGCAGTAGTGCCCTCCGTAGCGGTGCTTTATTCACACCCGCTCCCCGAATGAATCAGTGGCAGCCATTTCAAATTATATAGGAGAAAGTAGGGAGCGGGGCTAAATCTGGTGACTCTAAGTATCAAGCGAGTTCTGATCTGCATAGCCCCACCCCATGGTTCTATTCCTTGGTCACCCTCATGTGGCAATGTTATGGATTGCCTTTTTATATTTTTGCACGCACACGATTGCCGTGTCTCTCAGTCCCTCACACAGCCTCACGTTCTGGCAAACAGACACGGAACACCCAAATCCATGGGACTTCTTTTTTGCAGGAAACCCCACGGTAAAAGCTTAATGGTGACACACATATAGCAGATGGTCAGAGCTATAGGCTCCCCAAAAATTCCAAAGCAGTCAAAAGGGTTTTTGATACAATACCAACGTGGTTTCCCTGTTGCCGTCTCCATGGTTCCAAAAACAGGTTCTAAACCTGGACAATGGAGGGGAAAGATTCCTATTATGGTCCTGCAGGCAGTCTGTCATGTCTAGCTCTGCTCCTCCTGTTTTGGAAGAAGGTGTTTCAAGTAATCAATCTGAATCAGACTCTGAAGTAGAGGAGTCGGCGCCAGACACAGGCCAGCCTGTACGAGTGGGGGAGAAAGCTCTCACGGGCTCTTCACCAGCTGGGATTGAACCCTCTCCAGAGCTTATCTCCTCAAGAGCAAATAATACACAATCAGTGGGAAGCCAACATTCTTCCGAGGGGGAGAGCAGGGAGAGGTTAGCCGATCCTAGAGTGCGCCGCAAGCTAAAACGGGCAGAGCGAAAAGAAGGCGAGAGAAATTCGGTGCGTCTCGCATTGCCTCAGAACTAGCCTCTCTGAAGTTAACTTGTTTTGAGAAAAAGCTTTTCATTCTCCTTGAAAGAACAACTGTCTCGCTTAGTTTGCTTAGTTTTGCCTAGGGGGAAGGTTCCAACAGATTAGACTCTCTTCAGGTGGGAAGAGATGTTTATTGCTTAAATAAAGCTTTGTGGATTACTTAGCAGGCCGCATCATTGTCTCCCCTGAAGGCAGGAGGTTTTTGAGAAACACAACACAGTCACAGTGGGAAATTCTTGAAAGGCTTAACAAACCATCCCAAGGTTGCTAGTCCAACCATGTGTCATTTGTTGGTAACTCAAGGGAACATGGTCAAGGCCTAAACAAGATCACAGGGAGGTAAAACCTCAGCACAAGGGGTCCCGTGCTTCTGCTTTAGCACTGGGAATTCCCCGCTGCCTGATTTGGCAGAGGAAAAATCCGACAGTCAAAATCCAGCTTGGTCTACCGCTACACTGAGCTGTTGACCAACAAAAACACACAGCCCACAGCAAACGGGAGTACAAGTCTATGAAAAGCGTCACAGTACTTTTCATAGAATCATAGAAGAGCAGAATTGGAAGGGGCCTACAAGGCCATTGAGTCCAACCCCCTGCTCAATGCAGGAATCCACCCTGAAGCATCCCTGACAGATGGTTGTCCAGCTGCCTCTTGAAGGCCTCTAGTGTGGGAGAGCCCACAACCTCCCTAGGTAACTGATTCCATTGTCGTACTGGCAGAGCTCTTCGTAATCCAAAATCCAATCCATGTGTAGAGTGCTTTCAAAGTCCCAGATGGTGATGGATCTAAACAGGGAGGGGTTTCGGGCCATGCCGGCGAGGTGTTCCTTGCAAAGGCTCCTCGCCTTTGCTCCAGCTTAAAAAGGGAGGCGTAGGCCTCCTCCAGGCCACTTTTAGCAATGCCCCTGTCAAAATAGGGCGACACAGCTCACCCCACCAATAGGACGCTACAATCTGTGTGACTCCTTCAGCAAAGCCCCCACCCCTTCCAAAACTCTGTCGGGTTCCCAGAGAAGCCTTGCAGCCTCAAGGTCGAGGCAGGGTGGGGCTGAAGCGACTCCCATCTGCTCTTTCTCTGAGAACACCCATAGAGAGAAGCTTGCGTAGAGTTTAACATTCCATACTACTTCTAATTTAACTACAAATGGCAAGGCCATGCCAAAAACCTATACCTGACAACTGTTTTAAGATATCTTTGTCAATTAACTACAATGGATACAATTACATTTGTATACAGTTGCATATGATAAAAAATAGTTCTTAAAAAACCACATATGCTGATACCTACCTATGTCTCATGCACACAAGGGAATCATAGAATCATAGAATAATAGAGTTGGAAGGGGCCTATAAGGCTATCAAGTCCAACCCCCTGCTCAATGCAGGAATCCACCTCAAAGCATCCTTGGCAGATGGTTGTCCAGCTGTCTCTTAAAAGCTTATGCCAGGATAAATTTGTTAGCCTCTAAGGTGCTACAAGGCTTTCTTTTTTTTTTCCTTTTCTTTTTTTCTGCAGTAACGGGTGGGCAGAAATGAGATCTCCAGATGTTTTGGCCTTGAACACCCAGCATTCCTGACCATTGACTGTGCCTCGCATGGGCTTCTGGGAGCTGGTCCAAAACATCTGGAGATCTACCTTCTGCCCACCCGTCCTGGCTACGCTCCGGAAATTGTTTCATGAGGGATGCTTTTCTTAATAAATATTTACATTAAAAAAATAATCTATTTGGAGGGAAATCTGTTCGCTGATTAATTGGGGGCACTTTTTAGTTGATCAGTGGCGCTACCCTATTACATGCCTACTCAGAAGTAAGTCCCACTGAGTTTAATGAAGCTTACTCCATGATAAAGCAGGATAGGATTGCAGCCTAAAAGGTTTTAAACCAATACAGCATTGCAGCCCTAAGATGCACACACACGTACGCGCCTACACATTGCCTAACAGTGAGTTGAAGCATTATATTGACTGGTTTCGCACTCAGTGGTGGAATGTAGTTTGTTTATTATTTATTATTTATTATTACATATTTATACTGCCCCACAGCCTAAGCTTTCTGGGAGGTTTACAACTAAAACCATAAAATCCAGATTAAAACTTCAAAATCACATAAAACCAGAATAAATTACAGTCCAGGGAAGGCTTGTTTAAAAAGATATGTTTTTGGGGGAGGCATTTAAAAGTTATTATATTTTCTGCCTCCTGAACCGCACGAAGGAGGGTTTTCCAGAGGGTGGGTGCCGCTACAGAGAAGGCCCGCCGTGGAGGTTCTTCATGGCGACATTCTTTTCGTGTTGGGATGATGAACAGGGTCTCCTCTGAAGATCGTAAATGTCGCCTGGGTATATATAAGGGAAGGCGGTCTCCTAGGTATCCTGGTTCCAAGTTGTTTAGGGCTTTGTAAGATAAGGATTTGTTGTTGAACCATGGGTTGTTTATTAAACCGTGGGTTAGTGTGTTGTCTGAACCCAGGACATTTTCCACTGGGTGGCTTGTTTACCATGCAGTATGGCTTATTTTTCTCGAACAAGGTACCTTGAGAACCCAGTGTTGACAAAACTGGTCTTGATGGACCAATGGTCTGACTCCGTATAAGGCAGGTTCCTAGGTTCCTATCTGAGTAGCCCCAAAGGGCCAGATTGGGATCCCAGAAGGGGCTGATTTAGTCCTCCTCGGATCCCTTCCCCTTATTATCTGACCTTCTTACCTGGAGATTGAACTGAGGATCTTTTGCATGGAAAGTTATGGCCCATTCCCGGGTCTTGTATGGGATAAAACGTCTGTTGAAGAAGCCTTCTCATCTGGATTTCTGGTTTTGCTAGGTGACAGCATGACCACTGAGCACCCAGAGGAAAATCCGCAGCAGAGAGGCCTTGAGGTGGAGGAACTCAACAACGTGTTACCCGGCAACTCCGATGAGGCTGTTTCCCCCAAAACGGGGGAGGTCTGTCATAATGGACACGAAACATAGTAACACCCAACGGAGGGGTGGGATGAAACAGGTCGGTATGGGGACCGATTCTCATTTTAAAAGGAAAGCTGCTAGTCCTTATGGCTAGGTAGATTGGTCTGATGAGATCTTGGTAGCCTGAGGGAAGCAGAAGTTCCAGTTGGTGGGAGGCTTCAAAGAGCTAAATAGTTCTTTGGTCCTCTGCATGACAAAGGTCTAGTCCTCAAGGAGTCGGTAAAACTTACGTCTAGCTGCAGCTCCTCCATCCAAATACCAAGATTCCCTGTGCATAGAAAACCAGCACATCAGAGAGAAAGGGACTTGCTTGTCTCCTGGAAACTAGGCCAAGCCAGGACTGTCAACATCCAGACCTGGGCTGAATGGATTCCAATTGCAGAGTCTCTGCGGCCATTGCTGGAACTGCTGTTTACATTGGATTCAGAATTTAATAGGGATGAGCTAAAAGTTTCCCTTTGAGGACTTTCCACTCGGAATGGAAGGGAGGGAATTCAGGGATAGGGGTGCCGAATGGAGGTGATTTCAGGGGGTGGAATAAGTCAGGGGATGAGCTAAGATAACACAAGTGGGGAACATCCCATGTTTTGTGGGGAGGGACAGGGGCATCTTGATTGGAGAAGGCTACCAATGGCTACTAACCCTGATGGCTATATGCTACCTTCAGTAGCAGAGGCAAAAAGCCTAGGTACACCAGTAGCTGAGGAACATGGGCTGGAGGGGTTGGATAAATTCCTGGAGGCGAAGGATATCAATGGCTACTAGCCCTGATGGTTGTGTGCTATCTCCAGTATTCGAGGCAGTAAGCCTGTGTGCACCAGTTGCTGGGGAACATGGGTGGGAGGGTGCTGTTGCACCATGTCCTGCTTGTTCATCCCTGGCCGATGGCTGGTTGGCCACTGTGCGAACAGAGGGCTGGGCTAGGTGGACCCTTGGTCTGATCCAGTAGGGCTCTTCTTATGTTCTTATGATTTAGCCTTATTCGGAGGGGGGAAGGGCATAAATGCTGCCCCTCCCCACAAGGGCAGTCCCTTGGGGCAACACCCAAACAAACTTAACGAAAAGGACAGCGCCACCGCCCACCCCTCTTTCCCCGGGAGCCGGGGCTTTTCTGAGAACAGGATTCGGAATGTCTCACGTCCAACACAAGAATCCTACCCTAAGATCAACAAGCCTACATCAGAAATGCCCCAACATTTTCCTGCCCAGATCGCATCGAAGAAGCCTCTCTTTTTCCCCAAGATGTGATTCCCGAGCAGGAGTGTTGAACCTCTTTCCAGGTTCCATTTTGGAAAAGCTCCCGGGGGGGACATTCCAGGTGGGGGGGGGGGGTGAGGCAGAGGGAGGGGGCAAAAATGCCAGGCCTGGGAAAGGTCTCATCACGGGTCTCTTCATCTCATCCTATCTTAGCTTTACCTGATTTTCTTCCTCCCCTCCCGCCCCCAGAGGACTTAAAATAAAGTCCTTCTGGCCACCCCCACCAGCTTCTCGGTTCTTCGTTGAACGACGAAACCCTTGGAACGCGAAAGGAGTCCGCATTTGGAAGACCGTGGCGCCCGACGTAGACTCTTGTTCCGGAAGCAAAACGGAGACCTTCTGAGTCCAAGGACACCTTGCAACAATCTCTTTTGAAAAGACTTGAAAACCCAGGCAGTGTTCTTACTTTCCCCTCCAGTATTAACGGCCACTCGCTCGTCCAATATGTATGATGAATCATGGAGGGGAAAGGGTGGGCGGGGTTTGTGGCTTCGCGAACTAAAATATTAACATTTTAAGGTCTACGTTTACCTTTTTTTAAAAAAAAAGAAAAAGTAATTTGTATTGGTTAATTCATGCGCATGTTTTGTGCTGTCACCCAGGAATACGCTAATATTATGCTCAGAGGTCTGAGGAGGTCATTGTTACAGTTCAAAAGAGTTCATCGAAAGAGAGGTGGGTTATTTAGATTTCGTTAACCGGAAACGTTTTAAGGTTGGGGCTATGCGTGTTCCGTGGCTCCGTGGCAGAAGCACACCAGGCCCTGAATTCCAGCAACTTGAGAAACATGAGCCTGACGGGTTTCTAGTCCTTAAGCTTATAAAGAGAGGTTTGGAATCCGAGAAGCCAGAGGGTTGCAAGTGATCAAGAGCTTAGATTTCCGTTCAGCTGTTCGCCCCTAACCACGAGTAAGTAGAAGAAGCAGAATCCGTTCTGCAAAAAGATGCAAATATATGCGAATGACTTCATTTGCATGCCATATCTAGGTCACAGAATTGAGCTACCTTGCTGCATAATGTTGTTTTATTAAAGGGCAGAGGATACTTTTTTTTTTTTTTTGGTGGGGGCTGAAATCAACCTTAGAAATTCTTGTTCTGTGACAGATTATGCACAACAGACTTGCCTTGAACAGTTTCATGCTTTCCTTCCTCCCTCCCCCCCACCCCCCAAGTTTTTCTGGGCAACAACCTGATTTCTCACAGTCACGTTTCACACGGTCACGTCCCCTGATACGCGACCTCTTTTTTTCCTTCTTTTTTTTGGGTGCAGAACTATTCGTTGTAGCATTTCTTTTCTGGACGCGCTTCCCCTTTTCAGCAGAGCTATCAGTGACCATGTGGTAGAGAAGTGTAGCTTTCTGCTGTTTCCCCGCAAAGCGGGTGTCTCCTTCGCTCTCATTCCACAGGGACGCCCTACAGAAGCACTCACTATGTGGAAATGACAGCAGGCGTCACCCTGTGGTGAATTTACCCTGTCAAAAGTGAATAGGGGAACAGCAGTGTCAGGCCTTAAGGTACTTTGCAATAGTAGACAAAGTGTAATAGGTTTTGGTTTTTTTAAAGGGGGGGAACTAACACGGAATAATATAACTCCGCGGCAGTTGTAATGAGGGGCTAACGTTTTCTCGTACCAATTCCCTCAGTTTTGTTGTTAGCTGTATGAATGCGTGTGCTGAATTTAGAACTGGTTTATAAATGAGTTAATTTGTAGCAGCCTGCGTTTGCAAGCTCAGCGCAAATTGCCGCCTTTTCACGGCCAGAGGAAATGTTTAACTAATCGTTTTCCTTACTCTCGTGTAAGCGGGCGCAGTCCCAATTTGGACTGGAACTACGGCGCTCTGGGAGGGGGGAATCAAACCTTCCCCCAAACCTGTTTTCCCCTGAAAATCCCATCCCCCTCATGGGTGTGAGTGTGTGTGTTAAAATAAAGTTAGTGTAGATTTTATTTTTATTTTTTAAGCTCCCCCATGCAGAAGGTGGAATTTCGGTTGAAAATGGGTGGGAGGGAAGGGTTAGCTGCTCCAGGAGCGCAGTGGTTCTCAGCCATACTGAGGGGAGACATGATAGCACTCTTCAAAAACTTAAAAGGTTGTCACACAGAGGAGGGCCAGGATCTCTTCTCAATCCTCCCAGAGTGCAGGACACAGAATAACGTGCTCAAGTTACAGGAAGCCAGATTCCGGCTGGACATCAGGAAAAAATTCCTGACCGTTAGAGCAGTATGACAATGGAATCAGTTGCCTGGTGAGGTTGTGGGCTCTCCCACACTAGAGGCCTTCAAGAGGCAGCTGGACAAGCATCTGTCAGGGATGCTTTAGGGTGGATTCCTGCATTGAGCAGGGGGTTGGATTCGATGGCCTTGTAGGCCCCTTCCAACTCTGCTATTCTATGATTCTATGATTACGCAAGGATAACCACAAAGCCAGGTCATGTTCAGAAGACACCTTAAACCACGGCTTTAACCCTAGTCACCGTGGTTAAAGCCATGGTTTAAGGTGTCTTCTGAACACAGCCTTCCGTTCTGGCTTAACCATTCTTAAAGCCATGGTTTAAGGTGTCTTCTGAACGGGGCCATTGTGGTTGGCTTCACTAACCCTGTTCTGCAGTAGGGTTAGCGGCACTAACTTTGGCTCAAGGTGTCATCTGACATGCACCTGTGGTTAAGGGGCTGAAATCATAGAGCTAGCAGTATAGAGCAGCCTGAATAGCCTAAATCACATAGCCGCTGGCTGTCTTAGCACAAGGGCTGATGGGATACGGGGCAGAGCATTCGCAGTACTCAGGTGCTCATCTAACTGCTTTGTGGTTAGCGTGTGGTTTCGGAAACTAGGAACCAGACAGGGTTAACAGTGTTGTGTGCGAGAGTACGGCTTGTGGTTAGTGCTAACCACAGAGAAGCATGGATAAGCTAACCACAGAGCCCTCAGTGTTGTCTGAACAGGCCCTTTGTCAGTTTAGAATTCAAAATCACGAAAGTGGGTCAGCTGCTTTCATTTTAAGAGCATTGCTTTGCAAAAGGGCAGCTGATTTCAAACGTTCTCACTTAGGTTGGAAAAAAACAAAATAAGGCACCGGTTGAATAAGAGCCCAAAAATAAATGCTAAAAAGCATACAACTGCACACAAATATTATAATGAGTGACAAAGATGGGGGCGGGGGGTTAGACAAACTAATACAATAGAAAATAACTATATAACAACATACAAAGTAAGCAAAACTTACTTTGGTTAAGGGTCACACAGGTAATTAGGCAGTTACACACAAAGTCCACATGTGATAGAAATTCAGCAAGTACACGATAACACAAAAGTGAGAATATTATTAGACACAGATGAGCAAAGGTTTTCACAGGAATCTGGTTTCAGCCCTGTTTCGCCATGTCCAGCTTCTTCAGAAAAGCGGTACTTTATCTATAAGAACTGAAAAACATACATACTACACTATAATATACATTTCCCCCATGTGAGGTTACACAATGACATGGAAATAGCATCAAGTAAAGCTCAAACCTGTTCTGTTAGGACTCACCGCCACTAATGAGCAAACACTGTGGAAATAACGTTAAGGTGAACACTTAAGTCTCTCCGACTCAGTATATCTTATTAATTATCCCCAAAGCAAGTTTGGCTGACAAACTAGAGTGACCCTAGGCAGTAAGCCTGTGTGCACCAGTTGCTGGGGAACATGGGCAGGAGGGTGCTGTTGCACTATGTCCTGCTTGTTGGTCCTTGGCTGATGGCTGGTTGGCCACTATGTGAACAGAGTGCTGGACTAGATGGACCCTCGGTCTGATCCAGCAGGGCATTTCTTATGTTCTTCATATTTTTGTACAATTGTATGCTTTTTAGCATTTAATTTTTGGTTCACATTTTGTTGTTGTTGTTCATTTGTTCAGTCGTTTCCGACTCTTCGTGGCTTCATGGACCAGCCCACGCCAGAGCTTTCTGTTGGCTGTCACTCCTCCTAGCTCCCCCAAGGTCAAGTCTGTCACCTCCAGAATATCATCCATCCATCTTGCCCTTGGTCGGCCCTCTTCCTTTTGCCTTCCACTTTCCCTAGCATCAGCCTCTTCTCCAGGGTATCCTGTCTTCTCATTAGGTGGCCAAAGTACTTCAGTTTTGCCTTTAATACCGTTCCCTCAAGTGAGCAGTCCGGCTTTATTTCCTGGAGTATGGACTGGTTTGATCTTCTTGCAGTCCAAGGCACTCTCAGAATTTTCCTCCAACACCACAGTTCAAAAGCATCTACCTTCCTTCGCTTAGATTTCCTTATGGTCCAGCTCTCGCAGCCATAGGTTACTACGGGGAATATCATTGCTTTAACTATGCGGACCTTTGTTGCCAGTGTGGTGTCTCTGCTCTTAACTATTTTATCAAGATTTGTCATTGCTCTCCTCCCAAGAAGTAAACGTCTTCTGATTTCCTGGCTGCAGTCAGCGTCCAGAAATACAAAGTCTGTCACTGGCTCCGATTTCATTGATGGGCTATGAATAGGGTCCATCCCACTGGATAGCACCTTTAAAGTTCTGACGGAAACCCAGAATGCCTTCATAGCCCCACCGAAATGGGAGCCATCAGACGCCACTGGTAGCCCACAAATCACAGCTTGCATAAATTGGTCTTTGGTGTTTTTTAAAAAAATGTCATTGCATTAAAATGAACAGAGTATAGGAACATAGGAAGCTGTCTTGCACCAGGTCAAATTATTTGTCTAGCAGAGGTGGGCAATCCCAGGGGCTAAGGGTTCTGCATTGACCAGAAGGACGTGCACCCCATTGCTGGAAAAATTGCAACAAAAATTACGCCGATTTAAGCCAGGAAAGAAGGATACACTGGTGGCTGCATGTGGCCTGCCTGTTGCCCAGCCCTGGTCTACTTCCACTGGTAGCAGCTCTCCACGCTCTCAGGCACAGGTCTTTCCCACAGGGCCGGCCCTACCATGAAGCAAAGGGAGGCGGCTGCCACAGGTAGCAAATGATGGATGGGGGCAAGGAATAGCTGCAGAGCTCTGAATGCTGTGCAACCTACCCTGTGTCTCCTAAGCTAGCCTGCTCATCTCTGATGTGACGCACCTGACTGTCTGGCCGGCTTCTGTGCATAGGAAGTTGGGATGGTGTCAGGGACGGCACCTTTGTCGCAGGCAGCAAAATGACTTGGGCCGGCCCTGCTCCCCATCACCTGACCTTTCTGGCTGGTGACGCCAGAGATGGCCCCTACCGCAGGACCTCCTGCAGATAAGACATGGGCTCTGCCCATCTCCAAAACAAAAGGTAGCACGTGCTCCTAAGGAAGGATAGCAGAAATGCCATCTTCTCTGTGCCCTTTACACAGCCAGTGTGGCGTAGTGGCTAGAGTGTCGGACTGGGAGTCAGGAGATCCGGGTTCTAGTCCCCACTTGGCCATGGAAGCTCACTGGGTGACTTTGGGCCAGTCACAAACTCTCAGCCCAACCCACCTCGCAGGGTTGTTGTGAGGATAGAAATAGAGAGGAGGAGGATTATGTATGCTGCCTTGAGTTCCTTGGAGGAAAAAAGGCAGGGTATAAATGCAATCAATCAAAGTTAACACAGCTCCTTCTCTCCTTAGCCCCCCACCCTTAGCTCCGATACAATTTTTTGAAGCTTGTTCCATGACATCACTGCATATCAGCCAATGGCTAGGAAGACCTCGCAGACCAACAGGGGTTTTGTCCTGGGTTTGCGTTCTGTTTTGTTAAGTGCCTGTGGACTCTTGTAGGAGCAAACTGGCAAAATTTCCAGTGTTCCTACATCAGCAGGTCCCGATGGGAGCTGTTCTTCATTGGCATCTCTGTGAGAGGGGCTGGATGGCGGTTGAAAGAGGATACAGATTGCGTATTGGCGAGAGTGGTCATAGATGGCTCAGTTTAGGCAGACAGCTCCATTTGGAGTGCTTGTGTTGAGCCGCTGGTGGTGTTATGAAGACAGAATTTGTCTCCCGACACCGAGGGGTTCTTCCGGTGCAGCTGTGACACCCAGGAAAGCGACACTGCTGTGTGATTTCTTCAGGAGTAGTTTTGAGCGCTGTGCTTTTGCCCTGATTTACTGCTTGTGTCTGGCTGTGACCAGTGGAGGCTGTTGGCTGGGTTTCAGTCAGAACCCGCCAGAACTCTGAAGGAGCTGTCCAAGGGGCTTAACCCATTTCAGGGTTAGGATTCATCACCTTGGATAGGTCCTTTGGAGTTCTGGCTGGTTCTTTTTCACAATCCAGAATGGAAGCACCAGCTTGCACTGGTGTGTCTGTATACTACTTGGCAGGGGGGGATTCTGCATTAGCAGGGGACTGAGTTAGATTGGGGTGTTAAACACGGTGCTGCTGCTGGGCACCTGTGTGCCTCCAGATACCTTTCCTGATACCCACCAAAATGCCCTACCCGTCCTTTTTTAAAAAAATTCACACATTTTCTTTCCAGCAGCTCGGATTGCTAGGAAATAGGTTTCTGTTGGTGCTGAAAATTGTGGATTCGAAGGAGTTGGATAATGTACTGGGACTCAGACCCCCCACCTCTGCCTCATACCCAGTCTTTTAGGCAGGCTACTTGTCTTTTCCACACCTCCCGTGGCAGCAATTTTGTGATGGTGCCCAGGACAGCTCCTCAAATTGCCATATGTGAACCGCCCAGAGAGCTGCGGCTATTGGGTGGTATAGAAATGTAATAAATAAATAAGATGGGCCCAAAAACTATTGCCTATCCATGGGCTAGATGACCTTCGAGGTCCCTAGAGGACACCCATTTGGGAAGGCTGTTCACATACAAACACATTAAAAGGAAGTCAAAGTTCATGTCAGGTGCAGCCAAAGGAAGGGTGTGTATGTGTTTGTGTGTGCACACTGAAGTCCCATAAAAATCAACGCGGAGCTAACACGGTGTGTTCACGCAAAGTCAGCTTGTGTGATGGCTGCTAATGTAGGTTTACCACTTGAAAAGGAGGACAGGGCACCTGTATCTTGAACAGTTGCATAGAAAAGGGAATTTCAGCAATGTCGTTTGTAAGCTCGGAGCACCAGGTGAAATGCCCTCTTCATCACAACAGTTAAAGCTGCAGGAGCTATACTAGAGTAACCAGATACAAAAGAGGGTATAGAATCATAGAAAAGTAGAGTTGGAAGGGGCCTATAAGGCCATCAAGTCCAACCCCCCTGCTCAGTGCAGGGATCCACCTTAAAGCATCCCTGACAGTGTGGCAGAGCCCACCACCTCCCTAGGTCGTTGGTTCCATTGTCGTACTACTCTAACAGGAAGTTTTTCCTGATGTCCAGCCAGAATATGGCTTCTTGTAGCTTGAGCCCATTATTCCGTGGGCTCCTGCAGCTTTAACTGTTGTGATGAAGAGGGACTTTCACCAGGTGCTGCCTGCATACCAATGACACCTGGTGAAATTCCCTTTTCTATACAACTGTTCAAGATACAGAAGCCCCGTCCTCCTTTCCATGTGGTCACCCTACACTAATGGCAAGCGAGGGCTCCCCTGAGCGAAATGACTGCTGCAGCTCTTTTGTACCATTAGAGGTTTCCAAGAGTCATTGTGTGGTAAGGCCTCAGCCCTGGGCATGTATGGTGGCCCATGAGGTCATCAACAACCCTACCGGTTCGCTACCTTCCTAAGATTGCAAAAAACAGGAAGGAGTCAAGCAGGCCATGCCGTCAAGCATTCTTATGCCATGTCATGCCACTGGTCCATTATTTTTGCCCACTTGGTTTACTCTAAACAGCAGCACTGCTCCCAAGATCTCGGGACGGGACGTTCCGCGGCCCTGTTGTCCAGTTAGCCATATGTGCCCGACACCCATACCTTAGCAACCCAGAAAGCTGCCTTCTACCAAGTCAGATCCATTGGTCGGTCGAGTTCAGTATTTCTACACTGCCTAACTGTGGCTCTGTAGGGTCTCCAGCTGAGAATCTTTTCCGGTTCTATCTGGAGATGTCGGGAATTCAGCCTGGAGGCAAAATGAGCGATGCACCACCGAGCCGTGCCTGGAGGGCTGCGTGGCAGTTCACAGATGATGCAGTCCTGAGGCGAAGCCGTTTCATTTCCAGGGGGGTGGGGGTAGGGGGGCTTAAATGCACTAACTTTTCTCTGGATTGTATACACAAAGCCGCTGCTTTTATTTTATTTTTTATTAAACTTAACGATTTCTTGGTGAGTTTAAAGAAGTTTGCTGTTGGTTTTTTTGGGGGGGAAAGAGGCTTGGACTATGACAATTCCAAAATAGCACATTGTGCCAGGGTGGGCAAGGGAAAGAAATAGGCTGACTATATGGAAAGGAGGACCGGGCTCCTGTATCTTTAACAATTGTGCAGAAAAGGGTATTTCAGCAGGGGTCATTGGTCTGCATGCAGCACCTGGCGAAATTCCCTCTTCATCATAATAGTTAAAGCTGTAGGAGCCCTGCCCTCTTTTGTATTTAGTCACGCAAGACAGGGCTCCTGCAGCTTTAACTATTGTGAAGAAAGAATTTCACCATGTGCTGCAATGACACCTGCTGAAATTCCCTTTTCAATACAACTGTTAAAGATACGGAAGCCCTATCCTCTTTTTCATATGGTCACCCTAGAAAGAAGTCCACAAACAAACCTGTAAAATGAGCCATGCAGTCCAGCAGATTGGTGCAATGTCTGGCCAAATCGTGCTTTTGATGATGAAAGCATGAGACTTAGGGCACAGTTAGGATTTGTTCTCATGAAGATTTTAAGCTATAGGGGCCACGCAGATTTTCCATCTAACAGCAGTGTCAGACATGTTTCAAAATGGCTGCCAATTTTGTTACAGGGCAAATCTGAGATGGCCCTATAGCCAAAAATGTTCAACATGGTATGAGGTTTATGCATTTATCATCAAAGTCAAAATTGTTTCACCTATCTGCTGGACTAATGTCCAGGACTTGTTCTGTATGAAAACGTACGTTTAAAGTAAGCCTTATTCATCTCTGCCTGATGTTTTCAAGAAGACCAGTTGTTTTGACTTCAACTCCCATCATCCCTAACCATCGGCCTTGCTGGCAGGGGCTGTTGGGAGTTGGTCCAAAATATCTGGAGGGCACCAGATTGGGGGAAACTGACCAACAGCAGCAAAAAGGTCATTTGTTCCCTTTATATAGCTAGAGTGATCAGATAGAAAAGAGGGCAGGGCTCCTGCAGCTTTAACTGTTGTGATGAAGAGGGCATTTCACCAGGTGCTGCATGCATACAAATGACACCTGCTGAAATTCCCTTTTCTAGACAACTGTTAAAAATACAGGCGCCCTGTCCTCCTTCCCACAGGGTCACCCTACTTTACAGGAATAAATGATTTTATTGAATACGGCACACAGGGTGAAAACACTGGGCCTAATCTAACAAAACCTAGTGTTGGTTTAGATCCCATTGAAATCACTGATTTAAAATTAATCATGAATAACTTAAGCCCTGTTGATTTTTAATCGAACTGAACTGCCAAGTATAAATGCTATGCAAGTTTACTCAGAAGTAAGTTCCATTGTTTTTGTTGGAGCTTACTTCCGGGTAAGTGCAGGGGTGGGCAACCTGGTGCCCACCAGGTATTTTTGGACTACAGCTCACATAAGCCCCAGCAGATCAAGGATTATGGGAGTTGTAGTCCAAAACATCCAGAGGGCAGCAGGTGGGACGCTTTCTATTCATAACTTGATTTGCTTTTCTTCTGCTTTTTTTTCTTCATTTCCCTTTTCCCGTTACTTACTTTTAAAGGGATAAAAAATATACAACTCTGGCAATGTTGTGTCCGTCTGACCATTCCCTGCCAGAGATTTATTAATTTTAAGTATTTTTATGTTGCCCCTCTGTCAAACGGCTCCCCGAGTGGCTTACATATAATCAATTAAACAAGCCAGTCCCTGCCTGCAGGCTTCCAGTCTAAAGAGACACAACAACACACAAGGGAAAAGGAATGGATGGGGGCCGGGGGAGAAATTCAATTCAGCAGGGCTGGTACAATGGTGCTACTTGCACTCTTATCTCCCATATGGGTGACCCTATGGAAAGGAGGACAGGGCTGCTGTATCTTTAACAGTTGCGTTGAAAAGGGAATTTCAGCAGGTGTCACTTGTATGCGTGCAGCACCTGGTGAAATCCCATCTTCATCACAACAATTACGGCTGCAGGAGCCCTGCCTAGAGTGACCAGGTACAAAAGAGGGCAGACGGACGGTCCATAGTTTAACTATGCACTGTGTGAAGAAGTCCTTTTTATCTGTCCTTTTTATCAATCAGCTTTATGAGATGAACCCGGGTTCTTGTATTATGGGAGGAGAAATTATGCATTCTCCACACCATGCATAATTTTGTATACCTCAACAATGTCTCCCCTTAGCCTCCTTTTTTCCAAGGTGAACAATCCCAACTGTTGCAACCTTCCCTCAGAGCAGTACGACAATGGAACCAGTTACCTAGGGTGGGCTCTCCCACACCAGAGGCCTTCAAGAGGCAGCTGGACAACCATCTGTCAGGGATGCTTTAGGATGGATTCCTGCATTGAGCAGGGGGTTGGACTTGATGGCCTTATAGGCCCCTTCCAACTCTACTATCCTTTGATTCTATGAAAACGAGGACAGGGCTCATATATCTTTAGCAGTTGTATTGAAAAGGGGATTTCAGCAGGTGTCATTGGTATACATGCAGAACCTGGTGAAATTTCCTCTTCATCAGAACAGTTAAAGCTGCAGGTGCCCTGCCTGCTTTTAAATCTGGTCACAGTACAGCTGCAGTATAGCTCCTGCAGCTTTAACTGTTGTGATGAAGAGGAAATTTCACCAGGTGTGACATGCATACCAATGACACCTGCTGAAATTCCCTTTTCTGTGCAACTTGAAGATACAGGAGCCCTGTCCTCTTTTTCACATGGTCACCCAATCAATTTTTATGTCATGTGTAACTTGGCCCAAAGAGTCCATAAGAATTTCCCATACACCGAGGAGCCAACACTAATTTGAGCACATCACCTGATTGAAACCCAGAAAAGGGACTGACACAGAGAGGCACCAGCCTCCCTCCTCTGAGGGTGGATAACTCTGCTGTCTCTCAACATGGGTTAGGGTGGGGGAGTCAAATGATCCAAACAGCCCAAATGCAAACTCTGCACAATTGCCCACTGATAGCAGATATTGATCTAAAGGAGGTGGAGCCAGGGAGCAGGGAATCATGCAGAGATGTGATGGGCAACATCCTCAGGGAGCTACTTATCCTGCTTCATCTCTGAAGTAGGAAAGATTGGATGAACCCATCATGATTAAGGCAGGGATGTGGCAGAATTAGCCACTCACAGCAGCAAATGATGGGAAGGAAACAAGCCAGAACAGGGAATCATGGAGATGTGCAGTGGGCATTCTTGTCTAGAAGTACTCTGGGGCTCACTGTGGACTTAAAGGCAATGTGGTTGAGTGTTGGCCTATTGAAAATCCATTCAGCCATGAAGCTGTCACTTGGGCCAGTCAGTGGTTATTATGTGCACATTACTGTTTTTCTCCTCAGGTCTTAACATCATTATTTAAATCCCTGTTCAACCATAAAACCTGTTTTAAATAATGTTTTGCTCTTGCTTTTATTGTTCCAATTTTATTGCAGTTTTAAATTACATATCGCTTTGAGGGTGCAGTGGGCAGAAAAGCGATTTATAAATTCTTTTAATAACAAATTAAGCTTTTAGTATTACTTTTAAAAAGTAATAAGCTCTCGTGGCTTATTGAACCTGATACTAGCGCTACCTGCATGGTAGTAAGGTTCCCCCTCACACACACACACACAAAAAGACTCCATTTGGTTCTGTTTGGAGAGACACCATTTTTGTAAGTGCTGGCATTGTTTCGGGGGCGCAGAAGATAGACAGACAACATAGAAAGGAGGAAAAAAGCAAGCCTACACCAACAAAAAATTACAAACTTTATTGAAGTTTCAAAACTCGAGAGAGAGAAAAAAATCATTGAAGAGAAAACCCTAATTTAAAAGCCTGTTAAAAAACCTGATATCTTTGGAGACTACAAGAATGTATTTCACTCTTTTTAGCAGGAGCGACGGCGGCGGGGGGATAGCCAAATAGTCCAGGTCAAGTAACTATATCACTTTGGAAATGTCTTGGTATAGATATAAAGTCACTTTGGAAGCTACTTTCCCCTAGATTGTTTGGGGTTGAGTGAAGAGAACAGTCCAAGATGCTGGTTTTCAAACTTTGGGCCTGTGAGTGAATAGTTTCCGCATAGCAAGGTCGGCTGAGTAAGCCCCACATGTCTGCCGCAGAACCTGTGGGCACTGCAGAGGATTATGGGATATATTGCCGAGGGTTCTGTGGAAATCTCCTAGGCATGCACAGACATGAAATGGATAGGCATTTCCTTCAAGGGCTTGAACAGGCCTGTTAGGCCTCATCCAGTATCTTTCTAGAAGAAATAATAAACTATTCAATGTGGAAAATGTGTAGCGTGTCCTGGTTTTTTTTTTACTTTAGTACAAATACATTGCCACCTAATCCAGAACAAGACCACCAAGTCCCCACCCAACCGCTCACATGAGGGCTAAAGAAAGAAAACTTCCATTGGTACTAATGGAGGGGATTTCCTCCCCTCCTCTTTAATATCTGCATGCAGTGGTCTCAATCCCGTTAAGGCCCCCATATGCTTACACTGAAGTGATAGAAGGAATTAGGATCATCTGCACATGATACATTTAACGCAGCGTGTAGTTTAGCCCTCCGTTCTTATTGAGGTGGCAAACCTGTGCCTGGAAGAGGTCCTATGATGGAATGCTCCCCTAGTCATAGAAAACAAGTAGGAAAGAAAGGTTAGGGTTGAGGCCTTCCCCTTGACAAGCTAGCTTTCCAGATGCAAGGGATTTTTGTGCGCGGAGGCGCATTCCGTCACGCGAGGCCTCGCCTGCGGTCTGAAAGTGGTCCAACCCAGGCCGCCTAAGGGAAAACGAAGGCCGAATGTCCCGTCCCACCCCACCGCCACCAGATAATACACCCAGCCATCCTCTGTGGCTCAGAGGGGCAGGGGAAGTTGTGGTAGCGGCACATAAATGGTCTCTCCTCCTTCTCTTCCTCACGGCCTATTCGCTAGCATCTCCCTCTGGGCCCAAACCTCAGCCCAAGTGAGCAGGCAGCAAACAGTGAGGAAGAGGAGCAACAGCAACATGGCCAGGAGGCTCAGGGATTGACGCTGTGGGGCACCCCCATCCCCACCAAGGTATGGGCCTTAGCAGGTGCTCAGCCATGCCCAACCTTGTGTGTTTTGATGCTAAAGAGGCGAAAGCCACAGGCCTGCATCACAGACAAGCACCAGTCTCAAATCTATTTCCCAGGGCCTGGGTCTAGTCTACAAAGCCCTGAGGGTTCAATGGTGCTGATGGGTTTCCCCGACCTCAGCTTCGTTGCCATACAAGGGGCAATTTTCAAGAGGGTGGGGGTTGCAGCTGGGGAGGGAAGGGTTAATACTTCCCACATGTTGCCATCTCTACCGCTCACCCCAAATTCTTCCCTATGGCAATAAAGCTTAGAAATAAACTTCTTTTCCCCCCATTGGTTTGGGATGATCTGGTGTTAGGGTGCAAATGAATCGAAGATTTATTTATTTGAGATGCTTAGGATGAGAAATTAATGACGAAACGTTGCCTCCTGTGAAATTTAAATAAAACCTAGGAAGTACGTTTTAAATCTGCATATACCAATTTAAATCAGCATATGCAGATTTTATGCTGGATGGCGTCCTATGTGCCTGGGGCCTGAGTCTTTTAAGTGCCTTGCAACGCCCCTGAGCACAAAACGAAAATGCTCCAATGCTCCAGGCCCCCTTATAGCTTCATCCAGTCCCATCTAGCAGGGCGTCTCCCTAAAAGTTCCCTGCTCAAGCCCCACGATACTTCATTCCTTTCTGAAACTTAAAGCTCAAATACATTTACAAATAAATACATTTTCTTCTGCAGATATAGATATGGAGTCCATTTAAAAATACTTATTAAAAACAATTAAAATCTGAACATGTTCCAGGAGGCTCCAGAATACCAAGTCCGAAATACCGATTATTATTATTATTATTATTATTATTTTTAAAAAAGCAGATTGTTTACTGCTTCTGATGAAGGGAGGGCTGATTTTACATCTTCAACGTGAGTAATCCGTGGCCTGCAAGTTGGTGCTGGACTCCAATTCCCATCAGCCCCAGGCAACATAGCATGATGGAATCAGTCTTCCAACATGTGGAAGGCTGCAAATTCCCCACACCTGATTTTGGGAATATCGAGCTCTGCTTGAATCTAGAGTTGTCAACTGAGCAGGAAAAATCAAAATCAAACTGGTTTAGATCTTTTAAAGCAGCTTGATCTGCACAAAGGGATAAAACAACAAACCAAAACTAGTTTATGCCATAAAAGCAACTTGATCTGCATTTCATGGCATGGAGAGATCAACCTTCTCACCAGTTTAACGGCTGCTGTCAAAAGAACAGAAGGAACCGGTTAAAAGGGCTGGTAAGTGGGAGACTTGAATACAAGTCCTGATCTCATCACCGACTCAGGGCAGATTTAAGGGTACAGAGGAAGCAGCTTTGATATTGTCCTCCTGGACTGTACCACTTCAGGATAGTTCCGGGGGAAACAAGATTTAGCAACTCACCTGGTCGCCTGTTCCACGCAGGTGAGGGAGTGGGCTGGTGGAGGAGGGATTGGATTGCTGCATCGCTTGGGTTTCATGCTTGGTTCCTCCACACCCAACACCGAGATGTAGTGCTGGTGGAGAAGGATCTGAATGTGCACCCTCCCTCTTCCTCCAGTCCTGCATGGTAGACGGCTTTTTCTTTTTTTACTTGGCCTGCATTTCGAGGTGGGGGGGGGCTTCCCCCACAGCCAGCCCAGACATTCAGGCTGCCAGCTTCTTAGCAGGCTAGCATCTCACCCCCACCCCCGCTCCCCAGTATAACAACTTTTGTGGGCTTGTTTACAAGGCTGTGCTATGCTAAATACTTTCTCCCTGATATGCTAGCTTTCCCTGTGCAAGGAAGGTTTTTGTTTGGTGTTTTCTTTATAAATGAGAGGGACAATCGAATAGGCAGTCTCCACCCCTGTGGAGTGGTACAATCCAGGTCCCTCCTTCTGCAGTTCTAAGTCAACCCCAAGCTGGAGTTCCACCTCCTCCTTGATGGCACAAAGATGGAAGGTCCCTGTTCTCCATTTGCTCCGAGGGCAGGGGCTGAGGTGGGCTTTTGGGGCTCCCTGGTACACTGCAGTGCTTCCAACAAAATGGGGCGGCATACAAAAGACACTAACCCACACTCAGTGGTTGACTGTGCGGTTGTTGTTGAACCGTGGGTTAGTATATGGTCTGAACCCAGGACATTTTCCGCAGGGTGACTTGTTAACCATGCAACATGGCTTATTTTTCCTTGAACAAGCCACTTTAAGAACCCAGGGGTTTTTTTGTTGGGTTGTTCAAGGTGGATAACAAGCCACACTGCATAGGTAACAAGCCAACAATGGTTCTATCCTCCTTATTATAAGTATTCTTATTATAAAATATCAAGGGTTTGGAACAAATCTCAGTCTCACACACACCCCGCATTCCCCTTTCTGCAAAATGGGTATAAAAGTGATGTTCCTTGTGGACTAGCTCCGAGGACAGACTCAATAAAGATTGTTCAAGATTGCCCTCTGCTGCACTGCTCACTTTTTAAGTTTCTTGCTGGCTGCTGGTTTTATTTTCTCAGTATCCAACATTACTGTTTCTGTTCTTTTATTGTATATTGCTGCAACGTTGTGGTTCTGATTGCTGTTAGCTGACTTGGACATCTAGTATAGACAGTCGGGATATACTTCTTTAATATATATATATATAATAAATATAATGAAATAAATAAAAAGGTTGAGAAATAGTTTCATCAACCCTGGCCTATATGGGGCTTGGGATGTGACATAGCTTCATCTGAAGAGCTTTTTCTTGCTGCCTCCCTCCTCCACCTTTGATTGCTTGAAAAGTAGAACAGCCTTAATGGCGTATGCATTTATGGTGCTTTGCCCTGACAACCACCCTGCGAGGTAGGCTAGTAATGCCCATTTTACAGGTGGGCAGAGATGACTTCCCAAAGCTACACAACAGCCTTGTGAATCAACATTCACCTCTTTAGCCACTGTAACAATATAAGCTCTGGTTCACAAGCTATTGGTGTGGGACTTTGCTTACACCTTTTTGCATAGATAGTTGGGCCTTCCTGTTAAAACGAGGGGCGGGGGTCACGGCAACCTTGCCCGTTGAGAATTTTTATGTCACAATTTGAGTAAAAACTACAGATAGGGTGGAGGGAAAGTCAACGTTCATCATTCCCACGACTTTCGTTTCGTCCCTCTGTTCGGCCTCGTGTCGAGGGTACAGGAAGTGGTGTCGGAGGTTGAAGGCGTGGGTGCGTCTGGACCAACATCTTCTCTAGGTCCGTCTGTAGGTGGTGGTTCAGGGACTGGGTCGCATATGCCGCCGGGGGCAGCCAGAGGCGGCACCGGGCATGGAATTAACGGGCCACTCATGGGCTCTGAAGGCATACCGGGCACGTGACTGGGTGGCAGGGGTGTTCCGGGCTCCGGTGGGCCCCAAGGCGGGTTGTTGTACCCTTGGTGAGAACCATAGCCAGGGTAGGCCCCTTGCGGGGGAGACCTCTGGTTGGTAAATACTGCTGCGATGGCCGCCATGGTGGTGGTTTGCCTTCCCAGGAACTCCCCCAGGTCGCTGTGGGAGCGTTCGATGGCAGTGACCATGAGCTGGGCTGTGGCCCGGTCCTGCCGCCTCTCTTGTTTCCGGTGCTGCCTTTCCTCTTGCCGGGCCCGGTCGAAGGCCTTCAGGTCCTGCCGGTGCAGCCCCCGCATGGCGTCCAAAAGCATCGAGGGAGCCCGCGACGCCGACTCGACGAGCTGCATGCTGGTCTCCAGGCGCTGCTTCCGGTTCCGCATCCTCCGGTTCCGCATCCGCTCCGCGTTTGTGAGGGGCCTCCGGAACTCTTGGATGGGTCCTGCGGGCGGGGGATTGGGGGGAAGACATGGAAAGAGGGAGGGGGGAGGAAGTCACACAAATTAGGGTTTCTGGGTGGGGACACAGGCTTCGTGGCAGCACAAATCACGGTGCACCCAATTCGCCACGTGAAAAAAGGCACCCTTCCCTCACAACAAGGCAACACAGGCTCTTCTAATCCAGAAGCGGAAGCACAGGCCTAAGATGTAGGCCTCAGAGGAGTAGGAAGCACCTTCCTTCCTTTTTTCTAGGGTGACCCTATGAAAAGGAGGACAGGGCTCCTGTATCTTTAACAGTTGTATTGAAAGGGGAATTTCAGCAGGTGTCATTTGTATTTATTTATTTATTTATTTATTTATTTATTTAGAACATTTATATACCGCTCCTCATTGAAAAAAATTCGGAGCGGTGTACAAGGTAAAATGAAAATAAAAACAGAATAAAACAGTTAAAACAAAATTTAAAAAGAAGCAAAAAAAACCAAACACAGAAATCCAAGGCTGCATATTAAAGAAAGGCTTCTTGGAATAAAGATGTTTTCAGGTGGCGCCGAAAGTTATTGCCTGGTAGTCTAGGGGCAAGTGGCAGGCTGAGCAGGTAAGCTCACCTGTATGGTCCCTATGCCTGAGGGATACTACATGGTAGTAGGAGAGGGAGATGTATGTATATATATATATATATTCCATATATATAGGGAACCTGATGAAATTCCCTCTTCATCACAACACTTAAAGCTGCAGGTGCCCTGCCCTCTTTTAAATCTGGTCGCTCTAGTATAGCTCCTGCAGCTTTAACTGTTGTGATAAAGAGGGAATTTCACCAGGTTCTCCATATATACAAATGACATCTGCTGAAATTTCCTTTTCTATGCAACTGTTAAAGATACAGGAGCCCTGTCCTCCTTTTCATATGGTCACCCTATTTTGGACGTCATCTCCCAGCATTCCTGACCACTGGCCGTGCTTGGCAGGGGCTTCTGGGAGTTGGAAGTCCAAAACATCTGGAGATCTACCTCCTGCTCAGCCCTGCACTACACCTTTGGATTTAAATTCTGCCTTAGCTCCCATCACTGATTGGCTCGCAGGCCCAATGAGGAACCTCTGGGAGCCTGGAGGTTCCTCCTCCCTAACCTAGAGGCAACTGGAAAACTAAAACCTGAACTAGAAAGACCTCGGTGTTGACCCAGCAAATCAGGAGCAGCTCAAAGCTGCTTATCCATGGTCTACCTGCCAGGCCCGCTCATCCCGAAAAGGGCGTGGTCACTTGCCTGTATGGGCCACGCACTTTCACCCTGCTTTCCTACAATACAGCGTCGTCGTCCCCACCTCAGTTCTGCACTTGCCCAGATGGTCCCCGATCGCACAACGTGCAGGTAGAACTCCTGTTCAGACCTTGTTGTTCAATGTGGCAAGGCTGGATCTCAGGGGGCGGGGACTGCATCCTAGGGGGCGGAGACTGCATCCTAGGGGCGGAGACTGCACCCCAGGGGACGGGGCCAAAGTGCCCAGCCCCATTCCCCTCCTCACATGTTGCCGTAAGTATTTATTTATTTATTTATTTATTTATGTATGTATGTATTTCATTTATATACCGCCCCATAGCCGAAGTTCTCTGGACAGTTTATAAAAGTTAGAAAAACATTAAAAACAAATGCACAAAAATTCAAAACCATCAACAGCATAAAGACAACAATATCCATTTAAAACAACTATCCTGGGGTCAGTTAAAAAACAAAACAAAAGTCAGCACACGTTGTTAACTGCCTGGGAGAAGAGAAAAGTCTTGACCTGGCGCCGAAAAGATAACAATGTTGGTGCCAGGCGAGCCTCGTCGGGGAGATCATTCCAGAATTGGGGGGCCACCACTGAAAAGGCCCTCTCCCTTGTTGCGTGCTCCATTCCAACAACCCCCACGGGAGAGCCACCGCAAACCCTTACCATACGGCCTGAGGCTCCTGCCGCCCTCCGGCACGGGCTCCCGGCACATCAGCGTCCTCCCAGGATCCAGCGGTGCTCTGTCCGACATGACGGGATTGGGGGCCTGCTGTCCGATGGCGGGATACTGCGTCTGCGGGGCCAGGGGCGGATACTGCACCGGCAGGGCCACCGTGGGGTAATGCACCTGTTGCGTCACGGAGGGATACGGCACCTGCTGAGCCAAGGGCGGGTTCACCACCACCTCCTCAAAGGTCCACAGCACCTGGGAAGAGCAACGGGGAAGTCGGTGCGGGGAGGGCCTGGTGGCTCAGCGGATAAGCAAGCCCTTCATCCCATCGCTACCAGATCTGCTTCTGGTAAGATGATGAGCCCTGGGGAGATCAGCCAAGGGCTATGTAACCCAGCGACCTGTTCCCAACAGCGGTCAGCAAGATGCTTCCAGGAAGCCCAAAAGTAGGACGCAGAGGAAACAGCCTTGCCCTGCTCCTTGTTCTCCAGCTCCTGCCATTCAGAGGTACACTGCCTCTGACACAGGGAGGCTCCACAGCTATTACTGTGAATAGCTTCCCCGTGAATTTGTCGAATCCCCTTAAAAGGCACAGGCTGGCTTCCTCCTTGTCCGGAATTTAAAACGGAGTCTTCACCTGCATAGGAAGCGGTCTCATACTGCACCAGAGCCTCGGTCCGTCTAGCTAACTATTGTCTACACTGGCCAGCTGGAGGGCCCCTTCTTGGCCGCCAGCTTCTCCCCCAGGTTCCATCTTTTGTCCCCCAGGAGGGAAAATCTCTCATCTCTGATCTGCAACTGATCAGAGATGAGAGATCAGAGATCAGCAGCTAATCTCTCATCTCTGATCAGCAGCTGATCAGAGATGAGAGATCAGAGATCAGCAGCTAATCTCTCATCTCTGATCTGCAGCTGATCAGAGATGAGAGATCAGAGATCAGCAGCTAATCTCTCATCTCTGATCAGCAGCTGATCGGAGAGACAATATGGTCCCTGCTCCCCAGCAACACCACGCTGCCTTTAGGCTTTTAAAAAGCCTCCAGTGGCACCAATGCAGAGCAGATGGGGGCGCATTTTCAGGGAAGGGAGGGGTATTGCTGAGGAACGAGCAAACTTAGCAGACATTTTTCTCCCGAAGGGGGTTAGATAAATTCCTGGAGGCGAAGGCTGTCAATGGCCCTCATGGCTATGTGGCTATGAGCTACCTTCAGTATCAGAGGCGGTATGTCTATGTACACCAGCTGCTGGGGAACATGGGTGGGAGGGTGCTGTTGCACCATGTCCTGCTTGTGGGTTCCCAGTGGACAGCTCTTTGGCTGTCTTGTACGCTGGACTAGATGGACCCTTGGTCTGATCCAGCAGGGCTCTTCTTACGTTCTTAAATCCATTGGTGCCAACGGAGGTGTTTAAAAATGCTAATAGCAGCAGGGTATTTTCAGGAGGGTCACTGCTGCTCCCTGACACTGTGAAAAAATACCCCCTCAAAGAAAGCCTCCTTGTCCTGCTGCATTCAGACTTCTTAAAAAGCATAATTGTAGAGCAGGGGGAGCATTTTCAGATGGGAGATTGGGAGTATGAACGTGTGGGTGAATAGGAGTGTGTGAATGGCATCTGAACAATCACATTGGCGGGAGGAGGGGGAGACATGCCAGCCGTGGGATGGTCCCACCCACTGCCAGCATGCAGGTCTCAAAGATGCTTGCCTGGAGCCAATTTGGCCTTCAGGCCAAAAATGGTTGCCCACCCTGGTCTATAAAGACCGGCAGCGGGTTTCACACGGGCGGCTTTCCCAACGCTCCCCGGGGATGCCGGGGGATTGAACCGACGGCCTTCTGCATGCCAATCCGGTGCTCCACATGTTTTCCAGGTTTTCAGAGGACCAGGCAAGAGGTTCAACCCCCTGGCATTGACTGCCTGTTTCCACACTGACTTGCCTGTCGAGGAACCGTTACACGTCGCAATGGGTTCTGGGAAACATTGCCAGGTGGCGCTTTACAAACTCCTCCCCTTTCAGGGAAGGCCCAACCTCATTGGCTTGCTCATCACCACAGCAACCACCATGGAAACCCTCTCTTAAACAGGCCCTCTTTTAAACCCACCCCTTAAAAGCCAGCTAAAACGGGGGGGGGGGGGGGCTCTCCAGATATTGCTGGGCATGAACTCCCATCAGCACCTGCCAGCATGGACAATGATTAAGGATGATGGGGACTGTAGTCTAAACAATATTTGAAGGGCCATTGGTTCCTCACGGGCAAGCTAAAAGATGTTTAATGGTTTTTTCCTCCTCGGTGTTTTCAACCAGGGTTATTCATGTTTCTTACGTAAGGGCGGAAATAGCCCTCAATGTAATACAGAAAAGCCTTCAGCAAGCAAATCTATGCAGCAGAGTTGGACACATTGCGCCTGCCTTGCCTGAGAGAAGTCACTGGCATCCCCAAAGCCTTTGCCGTGATGCACCCCATAGCCCCCTGAGGGAGGGGTCTGTCCACCCTATTCCCCCAAGGGAGACTGCCCCACAAGCAAGGGGCAGACAGTTATAGGTCTGACCTAGTGGCTGAAGACGTTACTGCAAGCTTCAACCACACAAACACATGGAATTAACTAAAATTAATTCATCAGTTTTAAAAACAAAATAATCCTGAGGTGCAGACCCATACATTCTCTTCAGCACGCCCACCAAATGTCAGGTGTCCAGTTGTGGCATGCTGTGGCATTGACGGAGACAGACACACACCATCGTCATCATAAGACGTGCCCTGCTGGATCAGACCAAGGGTCCCTCTAGTCCAGCACTCTGTTCGCACAGTGGCCGACCAGACATCGGAAAGGGATGATCAAGCAGGACACGGTGCAACAGCACCCTCCCGCCCATGTTCCCCAGCAACTGGTGCACTCAGGCTTATTGCCTCGAATACCAGAGATAGCACACAACCATCAGGGCTAGTAGCCATGGATAGCCTTTGCCTCCAGGAATTTATCCAACCGCCTTTCAAAGCCATCCAAATTGGTGGCCATCACGACATCTTGTGGTAGTGAGTTCCATAATTTAACTATGCACTGTGTGAAGAAGTCCTTCCTTTTATTTCTCCTGGATCTCCCACCAATCAGTTTCATGGGATGACCCACTTTGGGTTCTAGTATTTTGAGAGAGGGAGAAAAATGTCTCCCTGTCCCCATTCTCCACCCCGTGCATAATTTTGTCCACCTCTATCATGTCTCCCCTTAACCCACATGTTTGTGAGCAATTGTTGATCAGACCAATCAAGCTGTTTCTCTACCTGCTGCTCTTTTCTCTGGGCCTCTCGCTGCCTCATCAGGAAATCCTCCGACAAGGCCACCGCCTGGGCGCAGGTCTCCGGCCGGTGTTCCCGGACCCAATTCTGAATTTCCTGGGGCAGGATGCTCAGGAACTGCTCCAGGATCAGCACCTCCAGGATCTGCTCCTTGGTGTGCCGCTCCGGCCTCAGCCACTGGTGGCAGAGCTCCTGCAGCTGCCGGCAAATCTCCCGGGGGCCCTCGGCCTCCTGGTAGCGGTGGTGCCGGAACCGCTGGCGACGGACCTCCGTGCTGACGGTGTCCTCGTGCAGAGCCTCTTCCTTCACGTTGCCGTAGTTCCTTCGCTCTCGGTGATCCGGGCCGCTGTAGACGGGCTGCGCGTTTCCGCCGAGGCACGGTAGGCCCTGCGTTACCCAGCCTCCTCCCGAAGGCCACGGGCTGGCGTTGGCCGGGGCCTCGTAGGAGGCCTGGAAAGAATTCGTGTCCCATTGCAGGGGTTTGTGCAGTGGAGGGTTTCTCCATCCCGACGGGGGGTACTGCACCGCCTTCGGGAATTCCTGCCTCGGGGCCTCCCAGTGGTGGTGGTGCTGCTGCTGCTGCTGCGGCTGCTGAGGCTGTGGCGTCTGCACCCTTTCATCCGGTTCTTGTTTCACCTGCTGAGAAGCGTCCCCGGCCAAAAACTCCCGCATGGAGCCGACCTGAAGGAAACGTGGGACTCCTCCTCTTCCCGCAAGCTCGTGGGCGGCCGCCTCTTGATCCTCCATTTTCAGAGCCGGCTGTCTCCCTGGTTCTGGAGTGCCCTGGAACTGGAGGTGAAGGGCGGCCGTTTCCCCTCTCCCGGTTGCCATGCCGTCTGCCCCGAGCGAGGTCTGGCGTTAGGGATCGGATACTCAAAGCCCTTGGGACGGATCCGGCCCCGCGAGGGCTGACGGCTGGCCCGCCCCAAGGGCCGAAGAGGCAGCAAACGAGGGGCGCGGAAGGAGTTGAACGGAAAAGGTTTTGCCGACGGGATGCTTTGGGGGGTGGGTGGGGGAGTTTTGACCCACCCACCCCTACTGATTTCTCAAAGCGGCTCTCCGGGAGCTGCTGATGGGAATCTCACGTCCCCTCGCCTTCAGCCTCCTGGTTCTCTTACAGCAGTGGAGAGGAAAGCATCAGAAATGGTGAAACTGGACTGTCCGTATAACAAGACAGATGTGTTATACTCCAAACAGGCGTCTTTCAAGGAAGAAGCAAGAGCTGGACACGTTTGCTGTTTCTTCCACACCTGGGGAATGCAAAACAACGGAGAAAGCACAGATTTATTAACCTATGGCTGCGAGAGCTGGACCATGAGGAAAGCTGAGCGAAGGAAGATAGATGTTTTTGAACTGTGGTGTTGGAGGAAAATGCTGAGAGTGCCTTGGACTGCAAGAAGATCAAACGAGTCCATACTCCAGGAAATAAAGCCAGACTGCTCACTTGAGGGAATGGTATTAAAGGCAAAACTGAAGTACTTTGGCCACATAATGAGAAGACAGGATACTCTGGAGAAGAGGCTGATGCTAGGGAAAGTGGAAGGCAAAAGGAAGAGGGGCCGACCAAGGGCAAGATGGAGGGATGATATTCTGGAGGTGACAGACTTGACCTTGGGGGAGCTAGGGGTGGCGACGGCCGACAGAAAGCTCTGGCGTGGGCTGGTCCATGAAGTCACGAAGAGTCGGAAACGACTGAACGAATAAACAACAACAAATTCATTTACTAGTGATCTTATGCATGTTTAGACAGGGAAAAGAAATCCTAAAAAAAAAAATTCTATAGAAAAAAGCCAGTTGAGGAAGGTAGGGAGTTGTATGAGTTTTTTCTGTTGCATGTTGCCCTGCTGGATCAGGCCAAGGGTCCATCTAGCCCAGCATCTGTTCATGCAGTGGCCAACTAGCTGTCTCGATGAGACACCCACAAGCAGGACAGGAGTGCAGCAGCGCCCGCCCACCCATGTTCCCCAGCAACTGGTGTACATAGGCATGCTGTCTCTGATACAGGAGGTAGCACATAGCCATCAGGACTAGCAGCCATGGATAGCCTTCTCCTCCAGGAATTCATCCAACCCCCTTTTAAAGCCATCCAGATTGGGGGCCATCACTACATCTTGGGGAAGTGAAGTCCAGAGTTTAACTACGTGCTATGTGAAGAGGTCCTTCCTTTGAGCTGTCCTCAAGTAACTCGATAAATGATCATTATAGACGGAATAATGTCTGAGCAAGGCAGCTCCCCTTTCTCTGGTGTATAGGGGGCAGGGAGGCATCAACCAATGCTGCACATATACACCCCTGGTCACAGCTCCTTCCACGGCCATCCAGGAACAAAGATGAGTCCAGGAGCAAAACCTGATCCTCTTCATAGAATCATAGAACAGCAGAGCCGGAAGGGGCCTACAAGGCCATCAAGTCCAACCCCCTGCTCAATGCAGGAATCCACCCTAAAGCATCCCTGACAGATGGTTGTCCAGCTGCCTCTTGAAGGCCTCTAGGGTGGGAGAGCCCACCAGGGACTTTATTGCAGCCCAGCACCCATGAACAATTCCCACCCACATAGAATCATAGAATAGCAGAGTTGGAAGGGGCCTACAAGGCCAGCGAGTCCAACCCCCTGCTCAATGCAGGAATCCACCCTAAAGCATCCCCAACAGATGGTTGTCCAGCTGCCTCTTGAAGGCCTCTAGGGTGGGAGAGCCCACCAGGGACTTTACTGCAGCCCAGCCCCCATGAACAACCGCACTGATGCTCCATTCAACATGCACGCTCACCGCTCAGCGGCTGGTAGTTGAACCCGTAAACTGGCTGCTACAGAGATGCTGTGAGGGGAACAGAGACCCTTGCTCTGCCTGATCTGCCATTGCTGAATCACCCATGCAAGTCCTCACTTGCCGCTGCAGGCACTGAGCAATGATCTCGCATGGATGAACTCACCCGTCAGCTTGTAAACAAGAGCCAGACCTTCCCTAAGAAGAAGCAGGTGCTCTGGATTTAGGAGATGAAGATACAGGACTCCCCATGATCCCTCTGAGACGACCACAGGGTGTTGACGGGACAATGGCGTCTAGGATAAAAATCCACTTTGGTTGTAAGCCAACTCTGTTTTATTGAGGGTAATACAGCTGTACAGAAAGAGTCCTGCAGACAAAGAACTTCTCAGCTGGCAGTGTGAAAAGCAGGTATATTTATACACAGCAGCATCTTAACCAATCAGCAGTTGGCAAAATTTTAAAGCAAAACAAAGACAGATCAAAGAAAACGTCTTCATTCTACCTTGTCAACAGATGGCCCATAACACTTCTGGCAATGTCAGATTGACCTTCTTATCAAGCTAGCTTGTCTTCTACTATATCAAGAGGACTTGACAGTTAGAAATTCCAATTAAGCATTTGCTTACAGATATAACATTCAGGCACATACAGCACTCCAATCTCATCATGCAGTTCACTTGCAAGAACCAAATTACATACAGAGGCCTACAGATGGAGCAGGTATACCAAGTCATGTGGCCTTGCTTTCTCAATGGCAACCTCCATCCACTCATTCCGCAGTGTGGGAAGCTCGGGGTGGGGTGGGGCTAGGGGATTGAAAGAACTCGGCATGTTTAGCCTGGAGAAGAGAAGATTGAGGGGAGACATGATAACACTCTTCAAATACTTGAAAAGTTGTCACACAGAGGAGGGCCGGGATCTGTTCTCGATCCTCCCAGAGTGCAGGACACGGAATAACGGGCTCAAGTTAAAGGAAGCCAGATTCCAGCTGGACATCAGGGAAAACTTCCTGACTGTTAGAGCAGTACGACAATGGAATCAGTTACCTAGGGAGGTGGTGCGCTCTCCCACCCTAAAGGCCTTCAAGAGGCAGCTGGACAACCATCTGTCAGGGATGCTTGAAGGTGGATTCCTGCATTGAGCAAGGGGTTGGACTCGATGGCCTTGTAGGCCCCTTCCAACTCTGCTTTTCTATGATTCTATGATTGGGGTCCCCCTATCCGAATATGATGTGTCATGGGGTGGGGAATGAAGCCTCCTCACCCAGGTGCTGCAGTAGGGAAGGGATTTGGGCGTTCATGATGGCCTTACAATGACACAGTGGAGGGATCAGGGTCTTCCAGCCCATACTGCGTGTCATGGAGGGGGACTTGGGCCGCCATGCCTGCACCATGATGTGCTCTGGGAAGGAGTTGGGCCTCCCCATCCATGGTATGTTGTGCTGTGGAGTGGGGATTTGGGCCTCCCCATCCATGTATCACAGTGGGGGAGAACTGAGTCTCCAGGCCCATATTACGTTGTGCAACGAGATGGGGATTTGGGCCTCTATGGTGGGGATCTGCACCTCCCTGCACGTGTTATGAGGTGTCATGGTGTTGGGAAGGGATGGATTCGATCTCCAGCATTATGATAAGTGTCTGGATAATGGGAACATACAAAGGAAAATGGTGCCTCATGGATTGGAGCAAAGGTTCATCTCTTTCTGTTTCCAACACTGTTCACCCCAGTTGCCTCCGAAATCTCCCAAGCTGGGCCTAAAGTTGGCTTCTCACCCTGTTGTTTGCAGCAACTTCCTTACAAGCATTTAGGCCTTTTTTACTCTAGCAAAGGATACAACCAAGGGGAAACATGACCGACAGAAAGTTTATAAAACTTTGCATGGCAAAGTGAAGCAAATGGACAGAGTGACTAGAAGCAAACGGACAGAGTGACGTCGTCGTCCCCCCCACTTCTCTCACGGAGGAACTCACAGGGTCATCCAGTGAAACTGATCCACTCTCCCAGTGTCCTGTTTCCGACAGAGGTCAGCCAAATACTTCTGGGAACCTCACAAGCAGGGCATGAAGGAAACAATCCTTCCTTCTTCTT
This sequence comes from Elgaria multicarinata webbii, assembly GCF_023053635.1. Lineage (NCBI taxonomy): Eukaryota > Metazoa > Chordata > Lepidosauria > Squamata > Anguidae > Elgaria > Elgaria multicarinata. The sequence continues at coordinate 155,660,931 of NC_086173.1, forward strand.
TGCCTCAACAGCAATGGGGATTCAGAATGGCCATTTCACTCTAGCGGCCAACAGCTGCTGATGGACCACTGCTTCTCTCTGAATATGTCTAATCTGCTTCCAAAGCCATCTAAAGCAGCCTCCCCTGAACTGATGTTCTTCAAATGCATTGGGACTGCAACTCCCAATGTGTTGTGTGAACTGAGTCACTGTGTGAAGATGTCCTTTCTTTTGCCTGTCCCAACTTTCTTGTATGGTCCCTCTCATATCCTCACAGCAACCCTGCGAGGTGGGTAGTCTCAGGTAGAGAGAACGGCCCCAAATCACCCAGCAAGCTTTGGAGCTCCGTGGAGATTTGAATCTCAGCTTTAAAACCAGCATACCAACTACTACAGCACACTGACTATTAATGCAAACATTTTACAGTGAATTGGGAGTGGGATCCATGAGTTTCCGGCATGGTCGCAAACACTCCCAATGCCTCATGGTTGGGATCAGATAGTCAACTCAGGGACAGAGTCCAGCTCTAGTTTGGAATGAGCCCTGGGCAAAGTGTCCTCCACTGGACCCCCTATGCTGTGAGGGGGGCCCTGGAAGGCTGGAGGGCCAGGATCTCTTCTCGATCCTCCCAGAGTGCAGGACACGGAATAACGGGCTCAAGTTAAAGGAAGCCAGATTCCAGCTGGACATCAGGAAAAACTTCCTGACTGTTAGAGCACTACGACAATGAAACCAGTTACCTAGGGAGGTGGTGGGCTCTTCTCCCACACTAGAGGCCTCCAAGAGGCAGCTGGACAACCATCTGACAGGGATGCTTTAGGGTGGATTCCTGCATTGAGCAGGGGGTTGGACTCAATGGCCTTAGAGAACCCTTCCAACTCTACCGTTCTAGGATTCTAAACAGGCTGCAGTAGCATCACTCCAAGCAACGCCAGGAACGCCACCGTTTAAATTTCCTACACTTCTCCAGAGCGATGTTAAGTTGGGAGCACTATGAGAAATCAAAAGCATGGCTAGGTCTAGCCGCCTGGTATTGCACAGAACGCTGGACCAGGAAAAAAAAGAATGAAAGGGGGTCAGAACAGGCATTAGCAGCCCCAAGCACACATCCCCTCCAGGACCCAAGCATGGCGGGTGTTCGCGCCAGAACTTACCAGAAAAGTGTGACTCATTTTAATTGTGTGGGGGTGGGGAGATACTCTTCATACAAACAACCCAGGAAACATATTACTTTCCCCACAATGTGGGTCATAAATCAGAACTAACGGAAAAGCAACGTGGAAATGGAGGCACAAGAGGAGACAGGAAAAAGGTGCGTTCAGAGATTGCGCGGAACAAGAGAGGTAGAAAGCAGAGGTGGTGAGAGGCATGTGGTAAACCGGGGTGGGGGACTGGATTGAGTATTACGGGGCAGGGGGGGCAGAGTAACGGTAAAAAAGGGTCCGACAGTGGAGTGACAGAAAAGCAGAGGGTGGGAGGAGGAAACAAGCACAAATATTTATTACCGCACCGCTAAATAAATAAAAATACGGAGGGCTGGGGGTGTTCAGCAAAACCTGGCGAAGAGCTGTCAAGGAATGACAAACGCTTCTGCTTCCTTGCCTGCTTTTTCTCAGAGCTTTGGGGCCAGGAGGGCATTTCGCGATTTTGATGCTGAAGGAAGAGGGGGAGCAGGAGAGGGGGGGGTCTGAAAAGGGGCGTTGGACAGCTCCCCCTTGTTAAACCAGAGCAACACCGCCTGCGACCCCACCTCACCCCCCACGTCCGTCATTCTGGCATCCTTCCTTTGTTCCCCGCAGTATGTCATATTTATTTATTCATTTATTTCGGCATTTTTATCCCGCCCTTCTGCCAAAAAGGCTCTCAAGGCGGCTTACAAAAATATGTCTTGACAGTCCCTGCCCACAGGCTTAAAATAATAATAATAATAATAATAATAATAATAATAATAATAATAATAATAATGACACAAAAGGAAAGGGGATTGGGAGGGGGGGAAGCAAAGCAAATTCAGGCACTACATTCTTAGTTGCAAAAGAATATTCCTCCCTCCCTCCAGCCACCCCTTCCCTGTGAGCATTTCCACAAGGTTTGGGTGCAATCGTGGCTCCTGGTCTGCATTTGGGGGGGGGGGGTGTCTTTGGGGGGGAGGAGGGGGCGATGCCTTGCGCCTTCGGGACCACGCGCTCCCCTTTCTCCCCTGACCTCCCACCTACCAGATCCCTACCAGATCCCCTCCCACCTACCAGATCTCTCGACTCACCTCTTGCTAGCTGCAGACGCTGGAAATGCACAGCCCACCACCAGATGCCCAAGTTCAGGCAATGCTAATGCTGCTGCTGCTGCTGCTGCTGCTTCCTCCCAGCCAAGAGGGACGGACAGGAAAAGGAAACACACGCACACCACACCGCTCACATTTCCGGGCTTGTCTAGGCGTCGCAGCTCAGTCACCTTAACCCCCAGAAGGAGCAGAAGCCGCAGCTGCAGCTGTGCTCTTGTAGGGTGACCATATTTTGGAAACCAAAAAGGAGGACAACATGGTCGCCTCCCAAGGGGGCGTGTCCAGCACCAAGGGGGCGTGCCCACCCGAACATAGCCTTGGTCACATGTCTGATTTTACAGCACACGTTTAAGACAAATCTGTTCTACCTAACATCTTAATGTTAAAATCACTGAAATAAAGAACAAATGAGAGATTCAATGTATCTGAAATTAATTTCACTCACTCCTACTTTTGTAGGTTTTGCTGTACTTTGAAGCTTTTGCTATACTCTGTGTGTTACATTCTCTCCTTCCCTCAAATATCTTTTCTGACTGTATCTTCACTCATTGCAAGCTGCTGTTGTTGTTAACAGGGTTTGCTACTGGCCCTAGTGTGGCCAGTAGCAAACGCTGTGTCAAATTGGTGTGGCTAAAGCTCTACCTAAATCCTATCATGGTACAAAGTTTCATCTCTTTATCTTTAAAAATGACGATTTTAAAAATAATAATTTTAAAACCTCAATTTTTAAAAAATTCCTAAAAAATCAATGGATGAACGGATCTGTTTCAAATTTGGTGTGGCTAAAGCTCTACCTAAATCCTATCATGGTACAAAGTTTCATCTCTTTAACTTTAAAAATGACGATTTTAAAAATAATTTTAAAACCTCAATTTTTTAAAAAAAATCCTTAAAAATCAATGGATGAACGGATCTGTTTCAAATTTCGTATGACTAAAGCCCTTCCTATGAGCTACCATTGTGCCAAGTTTCATGTCTTTATCTTAAAAAATGACGGAGTTATAAGCATTTTTGTTAATTCCCATTAGAGCTGCTCTTTGAAAAAAAATCCGGATTTCCCCTCCCCTCCCGGATTTGCCATCAAAAGCCCAGACAAATCTGGGCAAATCCGGGGATATGGTTACCCTAGCTCTTGAGTTTTCTAAACTGGGAGGATTCGTGCCATTTATTACATTTGTATGCCGCCCCTTTGCCAAAGCTCTCTGGGCAGCTCACAAAAATTAAAAAGGACATTAAAGTACAAAAAGAAAAGCATTTAAATAAAAAAAAAACTTGGAAGTTAATTCAGAAGTTGAATATAAGGAGCGGAAGTGCTTAAGAAGCCCATGTTGGAGGCCCATTTGGTATACCGCCCCCTTGCCCCCATTTTGCCTTAAGAGGAAATTTGGGGGATGCACAAATATTTAGGGCCTCTGTCTGTGCCTGGCATACTTATCTAACCAATAGTGACTGGTAGCAGGTGGATTCACCCAAGTGGCTGCTCTCCATTTTCACTTCTGTGTCTAATGAGCACTTTCAGCAGGATTTTTTTTAGAGCAAATAAAATGTGTTAATTGGAAAAGTGACAGAAACCGCTTTTTTCAAGTCTGTATTTGTGCTATTCCACTATACCACAGTGCCACCTAGAGGTTATGTCTCAGAAAAGCAGGAAAGGAAACGTTCTTTGTGTAGTGCTTGGATCTCTATTCTTTGACAAAACCAAAAGGAGAAGCAGCCAATTAACAGCCTGACATGGAAAATCTCTCCGACAGGCATGTCCTCTTCTCCCATCCAGTTTCCCTGTTTTCCCCTCAACTGTCAGTCAGAAAATTCCACAGCCCATGAGCATGCTCAGTCCTGATGTGTCTTGTCTGGGGTGGGTCCCCTAAAGATTTGTGAATTTCTGCACCCCTCACGTCTGAATTGATAATAGCCTATTTTACCATCTCAAGATTCTACCACGTCAATTTGGTGGATGGGTCAATTGGTCGGAGAGGCCTCCTTGTGAGTAGGAGCCTGTTCATGAGCAAAGGCCTACTCATGAGCAAGGCAAAGACCAGGAATCAGGAACGGCTGGAGCGCCACCCATATCAAAGGGGATTATGCTCCTATCAACCAGGCCTCCTCCGAGCCCTAATGAATACTTTTCTGAAAATCAACCCTTCCCTGAATAATTTTATATATTACACTTCTTTGTGCGTTTGGAGAATGTGCTGATCTCATATTCTAGATCAGGGTGGGCAACTTGTGGCTTTCTAAATGTTTTGGCCTACAACTCCCATCAGCGCTAGCCTGAGTAGCCAGTGGGGGGGGGGGGGGGCTTATGGGACTTGTAGGCCAAAATATCTGGAGGGCTACAGGTTGCCCACCCATGCTGTAGACCCCTAGGGCCAAGCTGCACAGCTGGTGACAGGTTCAAGTCGCCGCCAATCAGCTGAGGAGGGAGGGCTAAATCTTTCCTGAAGAAGTGACAGAAAGAAGAGGGGAGCTTCACCCTTCCTTTAACTGCCGTTTTCCCTTGAAACAACCTTCCTTCCCTCCCTCCCTCCCATCCACCGCTGCCAGCTGCTTTTCCCTGAAACGTAGAAGCACAGGCCTGTTAGAAAGATAGAGCATAGAAGCACTGCCTGAAAGAAAACCACCTGAGGGGGGGAAATAGACGGATGGGGGAAAGGGTTAAGACAGTGGAGGCCGGTGACTCTGATTTCGGTAAAGCTGTGAATCCATTCTGGGTTTTAGTCAGAACCAATCAAACTTTAAAGGAACTATACAAGGGTCTGAACCTACTTTGGAGGTAGAGTGCAGCATCAATGGATAACTGCTTTAGAGTTCTGGCTGGTTCTGACTGAACCTAGGCTGTCTATACACGAGGAAAGCCCTGTAGTGGCTGTGGATCTGCGCTGCGTCAGTTAGACGACGCAAGCGCAGGTTCGCAGCTGCCATGGGGCTTCAATGCAACGCTGTGTTTTGAAAAAGTTAGGGATTTACCCCGACTCTTTCAAATGGAGTGACGTCAACGCAGCACTTCTGCCGTGTAATGTCACTCCAGGGCCAACCTGGGGGCGGAGCCTGGTCAAAGGCGACCAACGATTGGTTGTCTTCCTCCAGGAAGTGGGCGGGGGTGGCTCCGGGACCAGGATGGCCGCCCAGAAAACCTGCACTCCCTCCTCGGCATCGGGATTACCCAACACCACCCCAGAGGAGGGAAAGTTTGAAGAGGGAGGTGGTGCCAGCCCAGCGCCGTGAAGACAGCCCCCTGGAATGGATCCACAGACCCACCAAAATCAGAGCCACCAACCTCCAATGGTTAAGCATTCCCTCCCAACGGCTACTTCTCTGCTTCAAATCGCCCTCGCCCCACACAACTTTACAGCTGTTCAGCAAAGAGATGTCTTTAATGCGGTGTCACGTTAAAGGTCTGAGCAAGTACTGAGAATGTTCCCAGGATAGGTGTGCGCAAAGGGTGTTCCGGGAGTGCCCAGGCACACCCTAATGTCCCAAACAGTAAGAGCCAAACTGGGGGGCCATTGAGTAGGGATCCAGAAGGGGATCCAGACGCAGCAGGAATGGTCCTCCGGCTGCCCTCTGGCTACCCCACTACTACTGACAGCACACTGTTGCTCCCGGCAGCAGGAATGAAAAGGAATCACTCTGCCGAGAGCCTCTCTACTGGGAGCCACACTTCAAAGAGGCCAGGAGGAAGGGCCCCAAAGGCTAATATCACCTCTTAAGCTCTTACTCTGGCCAGAGTCACTGCAAACCCCACCAATGCTGGGGCCTGAGGAGCGTCTCCTCACTCCCCCCACCTGCATCAGCCCTCCCGTGGTCAGGCCAGCTGAATGCGGAGTAGGGCATCCATGTCGACAGTGTTTAATAAATCACAGAATCATAGAATAGCAGAGTTGGAAGGTGCCTACAAGGCCATGGAGTCCAACCCCCTGCTCAATGCAGGAATCCACCCTAAAGCATCCCTGACAGATGCTTGTCCAGCTGCCTCTTGAAGGCCTCTAGTGTGGGAGAGCCCACAACTTCCCTAGGTCACTGATTCCATTATCGTACTGCTCTAACAGTCAGGACGTTTTTCCTGATGTCCAGCTGGAATCTGGCTTCCAATAACTTGAGCCCGTTATTCCTTGTCCTGCACTCTGGGAGGATCGAGAAGAGATCCTGGCCCTCCTCTGTGTGACAACCTTTTAAGTATTTGAAGAGTGCTATCACATCTCCCCTCAATCTTCTCTTCTCCGGGCTAAACATGCCCAGTTCTTTCAGTCTCTCTTCATAGGGCTTTGTTTCCAGACCCCTGATCATCCTGGTTGCCCTCCTTCATTTATTCAAATAAATGAATAAAAATAATATCCTTTATTATTGAGTTTTCAATCCATGTTCGCCTTTAAAAAAAAATAAATCCCTGGGTGCACGCCCTAACGAAATGTACTGCGCACGCCTATGGTTCCCAGAAGGAAACATTTCACACAGCTTGAACCCCCAAACGTGTCCCCTCATGTTTCACAAGCCGCGATTTCTGACCGACGCCCTCCCCGTAGTCCAAGCATCTGCACAGCTTCTCTCCCACATGCATCCGCTTGTGCTGAGCCACCTTGGACCTCCAGCTGAAGCTTTTCCCACAGCCCCGGCACCGATACGGCCTCTCGCCCAGGTGCACCTTCCTGTGGTTGCTCAGGTTGGAGCTGGAGACGAAGCTTTTCTCACAGCTGGAACAGCCGTACGGCTTCTCCCCTGTGTGAACGTTCTGGTGCTCGGCCAGCTTGGACCGCATGCCGAAGCTTTTCCCACAGGTCGAGCACCAGTAGGGCTTCTCCCCCGTGTGCGTCCGTTTGTGGTGGATCAGGTTGGACATGGAAATGAACCGTTTCTCGCACTAGGAGCACTTGTACGGCTTCTCCCCCGTGTGGATGTTCTTGTGCTCAATGAGGTTGGAGCTCTTGCCAAAGGTTTTTCCGCACTCAGAGCATTTGTACGGCTTCTCTCCCGAGTGCACCTTTCTGTGATGAGTCAGGTTGGAGCGAGAAAGGAAGCCCTTCCCGCACTCGGCGCACCGGTACGGCTTCTCGCCAGTGTGCATCCCCTCATGGACAAGGAGGTCCAAGCGCTGGCTGAAGCTGTTCTCACACTCGGCGCACCAGTACGGCTTCTCGCCCGTGTGCACGCTGATGTGCCGTACGAGGTGCGAGCTGGTGGTGAAGCCCTTCCCGCACTCGGCACACGCGTAGGGCTTCTCCCCCGTGTGGGTTCTGCCGTGAACGCTGAGGGCCGCTTCCTTGCTGAAGCTTTTGCCATAGTCTGGGCACCGATACAGTTTCTCCCCCGTGTGGACCCTCTCGTGGGTGACGAGGGATTATTTCCGATTGAAGCTCTTGCCGCAGCTGGCGTAGCTGTAGGGCTTCTCCCCCTGTGTAGACCCTCTCGTGCTTCACAAGGTGCGCTCCGCAATCGGAGGCTTTGCCACAATAGGAGCATTCATAGCCCTTTTCTCCGGTCGGCATCTTCCGATTTTTAGGGAGGTGAAAACTCAGGCGGAGGCCTCGCGTCTGGTTTTCCTTATAACTAAAGATTTCCCCTTGTAACGTTTGGTCTCCTTCCTGGCAAAGAAACACTCGTTCTGCTGTCTTCTTTGAGTAACATTCCAGGGCTTTCCCCACCCTCTTCTGATTTCCAGACACTGCTTGCTCCCCAGGACACAGCAAGACTTTCTCCTTGGCTTTTCCCAGTAATGTCTCGTTGACTTCCACTCATGGAGGCCTTTGGGGCTGAAGATTCTTCTCTTCTTGTGCCTTTACTTGCTCGTCACCTGTTGGATTAAAGAGACATCATGAGACAGAACCCATATCGGAGAAACTAGGGTGACCCTATGAAAAGGAGGACAGGGCTCCTGTATCTTTAACAGTTGCATAGAAAAGGGCATTTCAGCAGGTGTCATTTGTATATATGGAGAACCTGGTGAAATTCCCTCTTCGGAAAGCTGCAGGAGCTATACTAGAGTGACCAGATTTAAAAGAGGGCAGGGCACCTGCAGCTTTCACTGTTGTGACGAAGAGGAAATTTCACCAGGTTCTCCATATATACAAATGACACCTGCAGAAATTCCTTTTTCAATACAACTGTTAAAGATACAGGAGCCCTGTCCTCCTTTTCATATGGGCACCCTAGAGAAACCATACTCTGATGAGGAAATAAAGAAGGTGGGGAAAGAAATGATAGATCATCAGGGGTGTAGTGCAGCCAATGTTTACTGAAAGGATGATTTTTTGGGTTAGATTTTTGAATAATAATGAATAATTATAATAATTAACTCGTGTCAATCCCATGCTGCCACAGGTGCTACCAGTCCTGCTGCTTTCCTGCTTTTTTTGCCCTTCAGTCCCTTCACCCCACAGAGGGGCTCATGAATAATGCAAATGTGGCTCATGCATAATGAATCCCCCTTCTGAAATTTGCATGCAGCTCGGCCCTGCCCCCTCCCTCACGGAACTACTGCACCACGGAGCTATTCCAATTCATGCAAAGCCAAGTCTGTTTGCTATTAAATTCATACTTTCACTCTCACCTCCACGGTGCAGTAGTTTTTTGAGGTGGAACAACAGCCCTAACGGTGGTTTGACAACGGTCTGTGAATTCAGACTTCGGGCCTGTTCAGACAACACGCTAAGCCATGGTTAGGCCGCTAACCCTTTTGCAGCAAATGGTTAGTGAGTGTGTTTAAACCATGGTTACGTAGCCACCATGGTTCACGCGACACACTAAGTCATGGCTCACTCAACATGCTAAGTCATAACGCTTAGCTCAAAATGCTTACCCACCGTGGCTCAGTGTGTTGTCTGAACAGGGTCTTAGAGAAAACCACGGTTAGCACCAACTGTGGTTTGTAAGCCAGCTTCAAACCATAGTTTCAGAATCTGGTTTACTGGCTCCTAAATAAACCACACTTCGTGGGCAAGTTCCGGTGCAACCATTCAAGCAAGCCATGCTTTCACATGACACCTGAACCCATCCAGTGACCAGGCCAAATGAGCTTTCTAGATCAGCTGGAATCTGAAACCAGGCCTCCACAGTCTAGACCAGGAATGGGCAACTTGTGGCCCTCCAGATGTTTTGACTATCAGTTCCTAACAGCCCTAGCCAGCATAGCCAAAGGTGAGAAATGATGGAAGCTGAGGCCTTCCCAATGTTCTGGGCTACAAGTTGCTCACCCCTGGTCTAAGTCCAGCACTCTAGCCACTACATTACACTGCTTCAGTGCTTACTCAGAAAGTAACCCTCTCCGTCCCATTCTGGCTGGATCTCTGTGGCAAGCTGTGTTGAGTCAGTATCTTGTGGCATCTGCTCTGATTTGGAGCAATGGACTGCCATGTCTTCCGAATGTCTTGGAATCTGAAACAGAAATGGGGGTCCGATTCAGATCATAATTGGATGTTTGGGAGGCTAAAAGGCCCAGCACACTGTGTGTCCCTGCAAGAATACCATCGGCCATGTATGGCTGACCCCCAAGGACTCCATATGAAGGTGGGAACTCATGTGATTAAATCCTCCTCTTGCACACTCTCCCTCTATCTCTATATATGCAGTGTGATGTAGTGGTTAGAACGTTGGACTGGAACTCAGAGGAGATCTGAGTTCTAGTCTTCACTCGGCCATAAAGTTCACTGGATGACTTTGGGCCAATGACTGATTCTCATCCTAACCTACCTCACAGGGTTCTTGTGAGAATAAAAGGGAGAGGAGGGGGCCATGTAAACCATCACAGGTTCCAGGTAAGAGGAGGGGAAATGAGATATAAATATAATCTAGCCTAGGTCAGAGTCGGGGGTCTGCCACAGCCAGAAACAGCCCGACGGTCCCAACTTTGACAACGTGACAGTCTCTTCCTCCTGCCCCAAACTTCTCTCTCATCTCGGGTCGTGCAGAGTTGTGTGCCTCCATTTTTATCCCTGGATGTCACTCCCAGGCTGGAAACGAAACCCAGTGCTAATAAGTGCACAGTGATGTGGATAAATATACCCTGCTGCATAACCTGATCGTATATGTGGGACCTGCAACAAGATGTTGCAGCATGGCATGCTCCTGTTCAGGATTCCAGCCAGCCATACCCTAGTCCAGGATTCTCCATTCTGCCTCCTCCCCATTTTTTTTTCTTTCTCCAACATTTCGTGCCCGCTGAGGATGCTCAGTCCTCACTGAGGTGTTTTGGGTTCCCCCTACCCCTTTCAGGTTCTTTTTCTAAAGAACGTTTATAGTTCTACGAACCTTGCTAGTACCTTCCTGATTAATGCATGGATGATAGCATTTTGACTACATCCACGCTTGAAGAATGAGTTTGCTGTTAGTATATAACAGCCTTCCCCAACCCGGTGCCTTTCAGATGTTTTGGACTCCAACACCCATCATCCCCAGCTAGCATGGACAATAGTCAGGAATGTTGTGTTTGTGTCCAAAATATCTGCGGGGGGGGGTACTAAATTTGGGGAAACTAGCATATAGGATAATTTTATAGATAATAAACATTACTGTGCTTTATAGATAATAAATATTTCTGTTGCCCCCAATCATAAAGAGAATTTGGTCTTATTTATTTGGGGATTTTTTTAAAAAAAAATCGTATCTTTCCATTCATGAAGGTTGCTAACATCAAAGTAAAAATGAGGCAATAAAAATAAGAAAACCAAGCAGCAATGCAACAAAGATAATACAGCAAGTTAGCCCAATTCCATATAGGACAGCCAACAGCAAATCAATTTCAATAGTAGGCAACAAACTAAAAGCATTAAAGTAGGACAAATTCCCCCAAAGAGCAGGCATTTTTGGTGAAAAGTTGGTAAACACTCTTTTTCTACCTAATTTGAATGTGAAGAATTTTTTTAAAAAGTTGTTTACCAAGCCCAATTTTGTATATATATTTTTGTACTTTTAATCAATAAAAGAAAATTGCATGTGAAATAGGTATTTTTCTTTATAACAGACTGATCCGGCAACATTCACATTTATTGGTCAGCAGAACGAAATAAAATAGTTCTACATTGGTATTGCAATCATGTTTTAGTAAATGTTTAGTAAATGTTTTAGAGCCAGTTTGGTGTAGTGGCTAAAGTGTTGGACTGGGAGTCGGGAGATCTGGGTTCTAGTCCCCACTCGGCCATGGAAGATCGCTGGGTGACTTTGGGCCAGTCACAGACTCTCAGCCCAACCCACCTCACAGGTTTGTTGTTGTGAGGATAAAAATGGAACGGAGAGGATTATGTACACCGCCTTGGATTCCTTGGAGGAAAAAAGGCAGGATATAAATATAATAAAATAATAATAATAATAATAATAATAATAATAATAATAATAATAATAATGGGTGACCATATGAAAAGGAGGACAGGGCTCCTGTATTGAAAAGGAAATTTCAGCAGGTGTCATTTGTATATATGGAGAACCTGGTAAAATTCCCTCTTCATCACAACAGTTAAAGCTGCAGGAGCCCTGCCCTCTTTTAAATCTGGTCACTCTAGCATAGCTCCTGCAGCTTTAACTGTTGTGATGAAGAGGGAATTTCACCAGGTTCCCCATATATACAAATGACACCTGCTGAAATTCCATTTTCTATGCAACTGTTAAAGATACAGGAGCCCTGTCCTCCTTTTCATAGGGTCACCCTAAATAATAATAATAATTGCAATTACCCTGGTTGATGACTTGTGCCAGAGATCTAGGCAGGCTGGTAATGCCCATTCTCTGCTTGGGACTTTAGAAAGCCATTATCAGCCAGAATGTTTGTCTAGATGGGCACAAAATGACTCGCTATAAGGCACGTTCAGACGTTAAACTTTCTTCTCTCTTTTCCTGCCCTGAATCAAGGAATCTCCTCGTTCTTGCTGTAATTCATCCGCTTCTTGAGATCTTTGCATTATCATGCCCCTGGCCCCAGCCCCCTAGAAACCAGAGATCTCTCTCCCTCTCTCAACTGCTTGGGAGGGTAATTCCAAAGCAGATCCGAGACATGGAACAGGAAGGAGCCTACACATTCCCTACACATACACCCTGCACTCCCTTCCTCCAATTTCTGGCTGATCCACTCTAGGCATGAAGAGCTAAGTGCATTTAACCCCTTGAGTCTCTATTAGAAAAGCTGCTGCAGGACAAAGCCCCACACAATGCAGCCCCCAGAATTTCCAAAATTTCACCCCCAAAACAGGAATGCACACTCTTGTCAGGGCTGGCTCCAGAGGTTGGCACAGTTGGGCACTTGCCAGGGCCCCAAGATGAACAGAGAGCACCCAAGAAGACTACCTTGGATATTGTATAGGGTAACCATATGAAAAGGAGGGCAGGGCTCCTGTACTTTTAACAGTTGTATAGCCAAGGGGGTTTCAGCAGGTGTCATTAGTATGCATGCAGCACCTGGTGAAATTCCCTCTTCATCACAACAGTTAAAGCTGTCGGAGCCCTGCCCTCTTGACCAGATACAAAAGAGGGCAGGGCTCTTGCAGCTTGAACTGTTGTGATGAAGAGGGCATTTCACCAGGTGCTGCAGGCCTACAAATGACACCTGCTGAATTCCCCTTTGCTGTGCAACTGTTAAAGATACAGGAGCCCTGGCCTGGTTAAAAACAATAATAACAGCTGAAAGAACTGGGCATGTTTAGCCTGGAGAAGATTGAGGGGAGACATGATAGCACTCTTCAAATACTTGAAAGTTTGTCACACGGAGGAGGGCCAGGATCTCTTCTCGATCATCCCAGAGTGCAGGACACGGAATAATGGGTTCATGTTACAGGAAGTCAGATTCTATCTAGATATCAGGAAAAACTTCCTGACTCTTAGAGCACTACAACAAAGGAACCAGTTACCTAGGGAGGTCGTGGGCTCTCCCACCCTAGAGGCCTTCAAGAGGCAGCTGGACTGCCATCTTTCAGGGATGCTTTTAGGTGGATTCCTACATTGAGCAGGGGGTTGGACTCAATAGCCATATAGGCCCCCTTCCAGCTCTCCATTCTATGGCACGGAGATAATCCCCCAGCACCACCTTCTGGAACTGTCCATCAAAGTAGGAATGGAACCACTACAGTGCAGAACCTCATATGAAGTGCCATGCTGGATCAGACCAAAGGTCCATATAGTCCAGCACCCTGTTCACACAGTGGCCAACCAGCTGTTGGCCAGAGACCAAAAAATGCAGCAACAGCACCCTCCCACCCATGTTCCCCAGCACTGGTGTAACACAGGCTTACTGCCTCGAATACTGGAGATAGCACACAACCATCAGGGCTAGTAGCCATGGATAGCCTTTGCCTCCAGGCATCTATCCAACCCCCTTTTAAAGCCATCCAAATAGGTGGCCATCACTACATCCTGTGGTAGTGGGTTCCATAATTTAACTATGTGCTGTGCTAAGTAGTCCTTTCTTTTATTTGTCCTTAATCTCCCACCAATCAGCTTCATGAGATGACCCCGGGTTCTAGTATTTTGAGAACATTCGGGCTGCCTTCTACTGAGTCGGACCCTTGATCCATCTAGCCCAGTGTTAGCAACACTGACTGGCAGCCGCTATCCAGGGTTTCAGACAGGATTCTTTTGCAACTCTATCTGGAGATGCCAGGGATTGAACAGAGGGCTTTTGCCCTCTGTATCCTGCTTGTGGCTTCCCAGGGGCACCTGGAGGGCCACCGTGACAAACAGGATGGTGGCTTAGAGCTCAGAAGTACAAGATGCAAAAGATCCTACGTTCAATCCATTGTATCTCCAGGTAGAGCTGAGAAAATATCCTGCCTAAATCTCTGCACAGCCTCTGCCAGTCAGACAATACCGATTGAACTGGGGGCCTTTTGCATACAAAGAGGTGCTCTTCCACTGACTCACAGCTGCCCCCACCCCCCAAATTCAGGTTCTCCAGAGTTCTTAATGCTGTACTTTATTCACATAGGAAGCTGCCTTTGAGCAAGTTGGACAATTGATCTCCTCAGCATCGCCTCCACTGGCATTCCAGACATTTTGGACTTCAGCTCCTATTAGCCTCAGCCAGCATGGCCAATACTCAGGAATTTCATTGGGGCGGAGAGTTATAGTCCAACGAAAAGGCTGACCGACATTATTGACTGGCAGCTGCTTTCCAGGATTTCACATTGGGAGTCTTTTATTTATATCTAAGAATATAAGAAGAGCCATGCTGGATCAGACCAAGTGTTCAACTATTCCAGTATTCTGTTCACACGGAGGCCTAGGACCTACCCACCAGAAACCCACGGGCAGGACACAAGCTCAACAGCACCATTCCTCCCATGTCCCCCCAAAGACATCCTCAGGGGTCCTTCTCTGCGAGCCCCTGCCAAAGGAAGTGAGGCAGGTGGCTACCAGGAGCAGGGCCTTCTCTGCTGTGGCACCCCGGCTGTGGAATGAGCTCCCTAAGGAGGTTCGCTTGGCACCTACATTATATGCTTTTAGACGCCAGGTGAAGACCTTTTTATTCTCCCAGCATTTTAACAGTCTATAAATACATTTTAACTTGGTGTTTTAAATTCGTAATTTTGCATTGCTGCCGTTTTTATCTGGTTGAGCTTTTATATTGTATTTTATATTATGGTTTTATACTGTTGTTTTATACTTTGAATGTTTTTAATTTTTGTGAACCGCCCAGAGAGCTCCGGCTATTGGGCGGTATAGAAATGTAATAAATATATAAAAGACATGTAACTTTCAGAAACACAAAGAGAAAGCTTACAAAATCAACCAAGTTTATTGAAGGAAAGAAAAACATGAGACAAGAAAAGTAAAACTTAGGTAATATGTTTTGTTTCGTTTTTAAATCAGGAAGATTATTACAAGCCATTGGCTAGGAATACTACGTCAAGTCCTCTGTGGCTCATCACCTTACCTAGCTACCAGTGAATTATCTAATCTCTAGAGCTGTTTCCCTAACTCAGGAAAGGACGTCCCGCAGGGAATGACACAATCTCCTCCAGCCTTCCTTCTGGGCAGCCAGCCAAGCGAGTCCCGACGCTGGCCAATCAAGAGCCATATCATGATTTTGGGCCAGTTCAGTTCATAGGTCAGGCAGTGCGACACACAGACACACACACAAAGGTGACAAGTCACTGCTTAGAGTAATGAACTGAAAAGGGCCAAACTCCTAATCTACTCTGTGTACCATTTTATGATAACAGGAAGGAGCAGAGCGGAGGTTAGGGTCTACTGGGCAACATATGTAGCACCTGATGGTTGTTGGGACAAAACTGGAGTAGGAAGACCTTCGTCTGATCCACCAGGGCCTCACTGAGTTTAATGTGCTATTATCCCAGGCAAGTGTGTAGAACGGTCTCCTTCAAACTGGTGCCTTCCAGGGATGATGGGAGTTGCAATCCAACATTTCTAGAGGGCACCAGGTTAGGAAAGGCTGGGGTAGACGATTGCACATCCGTCACTACGGAACAACAGCAAGAGGGCTTTTGCCCTCTGTATCCTGCTTGTGGCTTCCCAGGGGCACCTGGAGGGCCACCGTGACAAACAGGATGGTGGCTTAGAGGTTAGAAGTACAAGATGCAAAAGATCCTACGTTCAATCTATTGTATTTCCAGGTAGAGCTGGGGGGAAATCCTGCCTAAACCTCTGCACAGCCTCTGCCAGTCAGACAATACCGGACCAATAGTCTGACTCGGTATCAGGCAGATTTCCACGTTCCCCGGATACGATTTTGCCCACGATCCAAGCGCTCACGGGTTTGCCTCTTTGGAGTGGAATCTCTCATGTCTGCGAAGGGATGCTCTGTGAGCGAAGCTCTGCCTGCAATCCGAGCATTCGTACGGCTTCTCCACCACGTGCACCCGCCTGTGACTGACGAGGCTAAAGTTCGTGCTGAACTCCGCCCCGCAATCCAAGCACTGAAACGGCTTCTTCCCCGTGTGCGTTCTCTCGTGCCTGTAAAGCTTGACCCGGCTGACGAAGCCCGTTCTGCAGTAGCAGCACTTGTGCACTTGCATCTTCTTCCCCGTGTGCAGCCTCTCGTGCTTCCGAAGGTCAGAGCTCGAAATGAAGCTTTTCCCGCACTTGGCGCATTCGTACGGCTTCTCCCCGGTGTGGGTTCTCCCGTGGGTGACAAGCTCTGCTTTCTGGTTGAAGCTTTTGCCGCACTCCAAGCATTCGTAGGGCTTTTCCCCAGTGTGCGTCCGGAGGTGGATGACCAGCTGAACACTGTGCATGAAGCTCTGCCCACACTTGGAGCATTTGTACGGCTTCTCTCCCGTGTGCATCCGCTTATGGTTGGTGAGGTTGGTTCTGGAGATGAACCTCTTCCTGCACATGGAGCACTCGTAGGGCTTCTCTCCCGTGTGGGTCCTCTCATGTAGGAGGAGCGAGGCTTTTCTGCTGAAGCTCCGGCTGCAGTCTGAGCATTTGTACGGCTTCTCGCCCGTGTGGATGTGCATGTGCGCCATCAGGTGGCCGTTCGTTCTGAAGCACTTGCCGCACTCCGAACACTTGTACGGCTTCTCCCCGGTGTGGGTTCTCCCGTGAATGACAAGGTGTGCTTTCTGGTTGAAGCTTTTGTCACAGTGAAGGCATTCGTAGGGCTTCTTCTCCCCCGTGTGCGTCCGGAGGTGGGTGACCAGCTGCGATCTGCGCACAAAGCCCTGCCTGCACTCGGAGCATTTGAAATGCTTCTCTCCCGTGTGCATCCGCTTATGGTTGGTGAGGTTTGTTCTGGAGATGAACCTCTTCCTGCACATGGGGCACTCGTAGGGCTTCTCTCCCGTGTGGGTCTGGAGGTGGATGACCAGGTTGCCGTTCGTGCTGAAGCACTTGCCGCACTCTGAACACTTGTACGGCTTCTCGCCCGTGTGGGTCCTCTCGTGGATGATCATGTTTGTTTTGTAGTTGCAGATCTTCCCGCAGTAGGTGCAGGTATAGAGCTTTTGCCTCTTCTGGTTCCGGGGGAAGCCCAAGCTCCGTGCCAAAACCGTACCCCAATTGGTTCCTGCCCTTTTCCTCTTCGCCTTGTGGTTTCCCTCGGGGAAGCTGCTGCCTTCTAAGCTTTCACTGTGAAGAAAAACCTGGATCTCCGCTTGGCTCTCTCCGTGGCTTTCCTGGCTCTGCTCGCTTCGAAGCATCTCTCCCAACCCATAATCCTGGAGAAATGTCCCACTGAGTCTCGCCAAGGATGGCCCACTGATGCCCGTTTGTGGATGCCTTTCAAACAGGAAGGTCTCCTTTCCATTCTCATATGCTTGATCGTTGCCTGCGGGAACAAACAAAGACTTGAGGTATGGAGTAACAGGGAAACAGCCTAGTTCCCCAGTCCCCGGCAGGAGAGAGAAAAAGCTCTTCCGCCCCCCACAGCCACCTCCAAGACACTCTAAGAACACGTGCTTTCGTTTCTCGGCCAGAATTACAAACTGCGGCTACTGGGAATTTAACAGCGTTTGAACAAGGGATGGCAGGATACAACCGAGTTACAAAAGGCTTGAGTTCAAATTTAGTTAAGTGGATACTGACTCAGGAACTTGGTACAAAGAATCTACTTGGGAAGGTCTGGGAAACTGATCTAGGAATACAAATTGAGGAAAAAGATTGGAATGCTTTGTGGGATAGATGGGAGGTTGTGGGCTCTCTCACACTAGAGGCCTTCAAGAGGCAGCTGGGCAACCATCTGTTAGGGATGCTTTAGGGTGGATTCCTGCATTGAGCAGGGGATTGGACCCGATGGCCTTGTAGGCCCCTTCCAACTCTGCTATTCTATGATTCTATGTCCATTTAATAGTATCATGTGAAAATCGATACATAGATGGTATCTGACAACAAGAAAAATATCAATGATGAGCCCTGGGTTGTCCCCAAAATATTGGAGGAGTTGGGATGTATATACATATGTGGTGGTTACGCCCAAAGGTGAATATTTTCTGGAATAAAGTGTCCCAGGAGATTAGCTCAATAACTGGACAATGGGTTCATCCATCCTCTCACCTGGCGCTATTAGATTTATATAAAGGACAGGATAATAAGCTGTTAGACAAGGATTTAGTAGGCCACCTTCTACTGGCAGCAAGACGGCTGATTGCCAAGCACTGGAAAGACAGAAAAAGGCTTCACATCGATAATTGGTATCAATCATTGTCCTTCTAGAAAAATTGACAGAAAAAACGAGGAAAGTGCGTGGACAATTATGTGAAGATAAATTTGTGAGCGCCTGGAGGAAGTTTATTGACTTTGTGAACACCCCCGTTGTTATATACAGACATTTGGAGTGGATAGGAGGACGGTAATACTAGAAAAAATTAACTACCAATCCAGGCAGAAACTTGTAATTTGTACCTGAATTGATCTTGGATTGTATAGATATATGTGTATATATAAATGATGGAACACCAGACTTATGTAACCAAAATCACTAAAAATAAAATAAAATAACAAAGGTAAAAAAAAAGAACTCCTTCCAGGATTCAGGCCCTTTTCCCTTACCGAGAAAGCTGCCTTCCCCATTGCTCTCTCCCTCAGCCTTCACTGGGAGCGGGATATTCACTGTCTCCGACAGATCCTTTTCTGACTTCGGGGAGTTAACAACCACATCTTCCACAGGCCATGAAACCTGAAGCAGAAATGGAGATAAAATGGAGGACATAAAGAGAAGTTGCAGAGACTGAACGGCAGAGATGGTGGCTGAGTCACTTCGTCATAAAAGGCATTTCTAGGGCACTTTTGGCTGCAATCCCGGGAGAAGTCTCATCGAATCCAACGATCGGGTTCGCATGACATGGTGCAGCTTGTCATGATATCCTCAGGAACCGCTCAGCATATCCAACCCTCATTCAAGGATTGCTGTGTCGTGGGAAGCAGCTGGACATGGATTATCTAAGGGTTAAACAGCCCTGGTATAGCCGTAGCACAGACCATGGGTTATGCGAGGTTTGTTTAACCTTTGCATAATCTTGGTTGTACAGGCATTAGTAAACTCAGGTCTGGACTACTGCAATGTGCTCTAGGTGGGGCTGCCCTTAAGGCTGCTCCGGAAGCTGAAGCTAGTGCAGAACACAACAGCTCAGCTGTTGTCGGGAGCTGCCCCTTTTCAGCATGCAACTCCTTTGCTGAGGGAACTGGGTTGGCTGCCTATTCTCTACTGGGCCAGGTTTAAGGTTTTGGTACTAGTGTACAAAGCCCTAAACAACTTGGGATCAAAATACCTGAGAGAGCCCCTTCTCCCTTACCAACCTGCCTGGTCACTGAGGTCGTCAGAGGGCATGCTCCTGCGGGTTCCACATGGCCCTATGGCCTGATTGTCTCCCCCAGGAGAAGAGCCTTTAGTGTGGTGGCCCCCTTCCCATAGATTTCCCTGCCTTTGGAGGTCAGGCAAGCGCCAACTTTGTGCAGCTTCCGGTGCCTTCCTTGAGTGACCAGGCACGGTTCAGAAAAACTCAGTTTTATCAAAACTCTGATTCTGTTTCCTTTTAAAAGCATTAATTATTTTAACATGGTGCTTTTATTCTGCTGTTCACAGCTCTGAAATCAGTGGAGCGGTATGTAAATATTGAAAATTAACTAAATATTATCTCGGAACAACCCCTGAACGGCGGTTGGATATGCAAGTGGTGCCCGGATTTAGGTCTGAGCAGGCCCACCTAGGATTGGCTGTCAATCCACAGACCCGCTGACCGTCCCGAGGCTTTGCATTTCTGCAGGGAGGTGAGCGGAGTCGCTACAACTTCCTCAGCCTCTCTCGGGAGGGCGTGAGCCAAGGGGACTCACCTTTCCTTGCAGCCCCTTGGCCTCCTGCAGCCGCAGTGAGAAATCCTCCACCAGGGCCACCGCCTGGACGCAGGTCTCCGGCCCGCATTCCTTGACCCAGCTCCGCATCTCCTCGGGTAGGATGGCCAGGAACTGCTCCAGGACCACCAGCTCCAGGATCTGCTCCTTGGTGCGCCTCTCCAGCTTCAGCCACTGGTGGCAAAGCTCCTGGAGGTGGACGAAGACCTCCCGGGGGCCCTCGGCCTCATTGTAGCAGAAATGCCGGAACTGCTGCCGATCCGTTTCCAAGCCGGCGGCGTCTTCCTCCCCCAGAACCTCTTCCTTGATTTTTACAGAGGAAATTGGCTTTTCCCCGTCCTCACTGAGTTTGGGAGTGATCCAGGCTGCAGCCCCTTTTCCAGGACACTGGCCAGCATCGGTGGCTCCCTTGAAGGAAGCCTGAGGCTGGCTGATCTCGGGCTCCTGCTTAATTCGATGCAAGTCCTTATTTTTTAAAAAAAATGAAAAGGAAGAACAATTGTTTTTGTAATTTTAAAATTTCGTTCAGTGTTCCCCCCACCGCGAAACTTTCCCTTTTTACATCAATTACTTAGCCACAACTAAGAGCCACAAAGTAAGGAGTATCGAAGTATTTAGATGAAATTATTAACATTTACTTATTACTGCTATTTGAAATTTCTACCCTTATCTAGGCTCTTAGGTTTCGACAGACATGAATATCTTTAACTGCTGTTATCTACCCCTACAGGCCTTCCATTCATCTTCTTTTCCTCTGCAGTTTCCCTTTCCCTCCAATCTACTATGTCAGGTGTAGGGGAATGTCTTGGTGTCATGATGAAATACTGGATCTCCTGGATATTTGGGGCGAGCAGAAAATACACGACCAACTACGTACTAAATACTGCAACATAGACTGGTATGAACTTATTGCCCAAGAGATATGCTGGCGTGGTCACAGGCGCAGTGCCGTTGAATGCTATTCAAAGACAGACAATGCATTTTGAATACCGTAAAGTAGTGAACCGCAATGCCAAGCCTGGGAACAACGCAGCAACACGTGCTTACCACACAGAGCTACACAGCATTCTTCGAGGGGGTGCAACCGTAAGGCCCAAAAGGGTATCTAGCAGCATCAGGATAATTAGGACACCCGCAATGAGAGAGTCAACAGAGGTCTCTCCTGATGGAGAGACCAGAATCTCTTTAACGATCTTCAGACTATCAATGTTGAGGAATGTTTTAGAAATGATGATCTTCTATCTGGTAGGTTCTGCTTCTTAAAAACGTTCCTTCCCACTTTTATAAGGAAAAATCATAATAATAACAGCTGAAAGAACTGGGCATGTTTAACCTGGAGAAGAGAAGACTGAGGGGAGACAGGATAGCACTCTTCAATACTTGAAAGATCGTCACACAGAGGAGGGCCAGGATCTCTTCTCGATCCTCCCAGAGTGCAGGACACGGAATAATGGGCTCAAGTTACAGGAAGCCAGATTCCAGCTGGATATCAGGAAAAACGTCCTGACTGTTAGAGCAGTACAACAATGGAACAAATGACCCAAGGAGGTTGTGGGCCCTTCTACCCTAAAAGCCTTCAAGAGGCAGCTGGACAGCCATCTGTCAGGTATGCTTTAAGGTGGAATCCTGCATTGAGCAGGGGTTTGAACTCAAATAAATAACCAACGCTCCCCAGGTTATCACAGAACAACAACTCCTGTACGGCGGTTGGATATGCAAGTTGTGCCCGAATTTAGGTCTGAGCAGGCCCACCTAGGATTGGCTGTCAATCCACAGACCCGCTGACCATCCTGAGGCTTTGCATTTCTGCAGGGAGATAAGCGGAGACGCTACCACTTTCTCAGCCTCTCTCGGGAGGGCGTGAGCCAAGGGCACTCACCTTTTCTTGCAGCCCCTCGGCCTCCTGCAGCCGCAGCGAGAAATCCTCCGCCAGGGCCACCGCCTGGACGCAGGTCTCCGGCCCGCATTCCTTGACCCAGCTCCGCATCTCCTCAGGCAGGATGGCCAGGAACTGCTCCAGGACCACCAGCTCCAGGATCTGCTCCTTGGTGCGCCTCTCCGGCTTCAGCCACTGGTGGCAAAGCTCCTGGAGGTGGACGAAGACCTCCCGGGGGCCCTTGGCCTCTTCGTAGCAGAACTGCCGGAACTGCTGCCGATCCGTTTCCAAGCCAGCGGCGTCTTCATCCCCCAGAACCTCTTCCTTGACTTTTACAGAGGAAATCGGCTCTTCGTCGTCCTCACTGAGTTTGGGGGGGATCCAGGCCGCAGCCTCTTTTCCAGGCCACTGGCCGGCATCGGAGGCTCCCTTGAAGGAGGCCTGAGGATGGCTGGCCTTGGGCTCCTGCTTAATCCGATGCAAATCCGCCCCAATCAGAAGCTCTCTGGTCATCCCAGCTTGGACCGCACGAGAATTTCCCCCTCTAAATTCCAATCTCTCGGGTTGCACAGATCCCTGCTCCTCCATCTCTGTCCCCACTCTCTGAAATAGAAATTGAGCATCATTCAACACAATGTAAAATGCCACTGTGGTTCAACACCAGTTGCCTCCACCAGCCACTTTTCTCTGCCACCTTCTGTGTTAACATTTTTACCTGGGTGTAGGAAAAGAGTCTATTAAACTTTATACGGACTCTGTCAAACCTAACATTTTTATCCTTTTCGAAATTTGAAGCTTGTCTTCACACTGAGTGACAAAATGACTATGGTCCAGAATACGAGTTTAAGTTTAGCTTTGAGCTCATCTCATGTTCAACGAAGTCCTTAATTTTATCCATCATCCCGGTATTTATTACCGATTTAAAATCTTCCTTGAACAAAAGCAAAGAGCGTATATGATACATCCATCTCAACACAAAAACTCACGCCTGATATATTTGCTCTGTTCTATCTGAATTGGAACAATTTTGGGGGTTTAAAATTTTTTGTAGACTTGTTTATGTTTACTGTCTGATGCGTTTCT
Organism: Elgaria multicarinata webbii; assembly: GCF_023053635.1. NCBI lineage: Eukaryota > Metazoa > Chordata > Lepidosauria > Squamata > Anguidae > Elgaria > Elgaria multicarinata. Next base: position 155,683,871 of record NC_086173.1, read on the forward strand.
GATTTTTCGTGTGATCCCTGAATTATTTCTCTTCACCGTTTATTTTTGAGGTAGTATCTATGTCTCTTTTCTCATTGCCTTCTTTCCTTTGTTGGCATGTTTTCTTACTCTATCCCAGGTGCTAAAAGAGTAATAGTCAAGTTAAATGGTGAAAAACACTTGATTTCAAAGTGTTGATCCTCTTCCTTCACAATCCCTTTCCTTTTTGTGTCGTGTTCTTTAGATTGTAAACCTGAGGACAGGGGCTGTGTTATTATGAATCTGCTGCTCCGGATGCTTTTTTGGCTAAGGAGAGGGTAAAAATACTGCAAATAATTCAGTAAATTCAATTACAGAAACCATGACAGTTTAAGACCAGAGTTACGGCTACTTCACGTTAAATCAAAGCCGGGACATTGGAAGGTTTGGGTGATGCCTCCAGGGATGTGCCTCGTGACCAGTCATGATGCTGGGCAATGTCACAGATTGTGCTTTCTTACAACTTACCCTCCGTGCACCCACACGTTTCCTGATCTTTTAGGCCCAAAACCAGATGGAGAGGGCAGAGTGCCCGGGGCAAGCAATATCTGTGGCAATTTCTATTGGTTGGTTTGAAATTTTGCACAACTGCAGACCTCATCTGGTAGATTACAGGTGCCACGTTTCCAATTATTACCTCAACAGGGCCGGATCTACACTACTACTTTAAAGTGCTTTATAACAGTTATAAAGCGCTTAACGTGCTATAAAACTGTTATAAAGCGCTTAAAGCGCTATAAAACTGTTATAAAGCGCTTTAAAGCAATAGTGTAGATCCAGCCCTGGTCACATTTTTATAAAATTTGAGTCTTATAACGACGGAGCTTTTTTGTTGTTGCAATTCATCTTAACTTAAAGGGGCACTGAATTATACCTGAATTATGCCAGATAAACTCTTGTGGGGTTTATCTGAATTATGCCAGATAAACTCCATCCTAAGGCCCAACAGATAGAGCCTCCAGTTATAGGCACAATCTACCTTACCCTTCCCGAACTTGGTGCCCTCCAGATGTTTTAGAATACAACTCCCAGCATTCTTGACGGTTGGCCATTCTGGCTGGGGTTGATGGGGGCTGAAGTCCAAAATAGCTGGAGAGCGAAGGCTGGCATAGTTTGATGGGCAGCAGACTCAGGGCAGACAAAAGAAGGAAGCCCATCTTCTCGCAGGGCATCATGCATGGAGGGAATCCGCTGCCGCAGGATGCGGCCAGGACGGGCTGAGGTGGCTTTCGCAGCAGGGCCACGGTCCAGAGCATCAAGGCAGGGAATAGGTCTGCTGGGGGCTGGCAGCTGTGATGGCTATGGGGTGGGTGGGGGGTGGGGGGCTCCATGGGGAGAAGTCTCCCTGGCTGCTGCTGCGGCTGCTGCTGGGGAAGAGGCCGGTTCCCTTTCTGCCAGGGCTGCTGCTGGGGGGCTTCCCAGAGCTGCAAAGAGTCCGCTGGACGAGGTGGGCTGTGGGCCTGACCCTGACCCGGCTGGCGACGCGCCCTTCCTCCCCGGCCCTCCTGCCCCCCGGGGCTCGCTCCGCCTCCTCCCCGGCCCCCCGGCCCCGGTTTGCACCTCCACTGCCTTCCTCGATCCACGCGCCGGATTCCTCCCGCTCTCCTCTCTCCACCCCCCACAGAAGACACTCACAAGGCCGGGGAGGAGGGGGCGCTTGCCAGCTCGGTGGGGCAGGAAAGTGGGGCCCCGCTGGAGTCCGCCGCCGTTTCCTGCCTCTCTACGAAGCGGAGCTCGGTCGTTGGCTTAACCGTTCGAGGACCGGAGGAAGGGAAAGCGAGGCGGCCTCTCCCTCTGCAGGCCCCCGGAGGACCCGGGCTGGGCAGCCCCCTGCCCCACGGCATCCACTGGGAGGGGCGAGAAGGCAGCACACACACACACACACCACACACACACACCCCTTGGCAAGAGCACGTGTGTGTGTGGTGGATTCGGTATTTTCTCTGCTTTGAAAGGTTTTAGAGTTAGGTATTATTTAATTCTAAATTAAGGTGTCCCTATGGAAAGGAGGACAGGGCTCCTGTATCTTTAACAGTTGCACAGAAAAGGGAATTTCAGCAGGTGTCATTTGTATATATGGAGAACCTGGTGAATTTCCCTCTTCATCAGAGGGCAGGGCTCCTGCAGCTTTAACTACTGTGATGATGAGTGGATTTCACCAGGTGCTGCATGCATACAAATGACACCTGCTGAAATTCCCTATTATTATTATTATTATTATTATTATTATTATTATTATTATTATTATTAATATAGCACCATCAATGTACATGGTGCTGTACAGAGTAAAACAGTAAATAGCAAGACCCTGCCGCATAGGCTTACATTCTAATAAAATCATAATAAAACAATAAGGAGGGGAAGAGAATGCAAACAGGCACAGGGTAGGGTAAACAGGCACAGGGTAGGGTAAAACTAACAGTATAAAGTCAGAACAAAATCAAGTTTTAAAAGCTTTAGGAAAAAGAAAAGTTTTTAGCTGAGCTTTAAAAGCTGTGGTTGAACTTGTAGTTCTCAAATGTTCTGGAAGAGCGTTCCAGGCGTAAGGGGCAGCAGAAGAAAATGGACGAAGCCGAGCAAGGGAAGTAGAGACCCTTGGGCAGGCTGTTAAAGATACAGGAGAGCTGTCCTCCTTTTCATAGGGTCACCCTAAAAGTTTAGCACCAGGCAAAGACCCTTTCATTTTCCCAGGCCTTTTAAATTATGTTATGGTTATTTTATGGTTTTAGCTCTTATTGTTTTAGCTTTTATTGCTGTGCCTTTGTACAGCACCATGTACATTGATGGTGCTATATAAATAAATAAATAATAATAATAATAATAATAATAATAATAATAATAATAATAATATAATTTTGCTCTTCTCTGTTTTTAAGTGCTGCTTTTTGATCTCTTGCTGCTTGCCTTTAACTGTGTTCCTATTGCAATTGTGTGGCTTTAACTTTTTGCTATACTTTTGTTGTTGGGCCCCATGAAAATAACCTAAACAAAACCAACCCAAAATAAATAAATAAATATTGTGGTTTCCTCTGTTCCTGCAATTGCTCTTGGGCTTTTACACCCACTGGAGGAATGAGAGGTGCTTGTCCCTTTTCCCCAAAAATGTTTTTTTTTAAGGATGTGGACTGTTGGACTCTACTGGAAAAATAATATTTGAGCAGTGGCACCCTGCCAACTCTTTGCCTTTGGTGGGGGAAGATGCTGCTACTGATTTTTGCAGTTTATTCCTCTGTGGTTGCTGATCTGGTCTGGTCAGGTCATGGAAATGCAACTGCTTTAGACTTGTTGCTGAATGAACTTGTGCTTGCCTTAGCATGACCAGATTAGGGTGACCATATGAAAAGTAGGGCAGGGTTCCTGTATCTTTAACAGATGGATAAAAAAGGGAATTTCAGCAGGTGTCATTTGTGTGCATGCAACACCTGGTGGCATTCCCTATTCATCACAACACTTAAAGCTGCAGGAGCCCTGCCCTCTTTTGTATGGTTTTGCAGTATAGCTCCTGCAGCTTTAACTGTTATGATGAAGAGGGGATTACACCAAGTGCTGTATGCACACAAATTACATCTGCTGAAATTCCCTTTTTTATCCATCATTTAAAGATACAGGAATCCTGTCCTACTTTGTATATGGTCACCCTAGACCAGATACAAAAGAGGGCAGACGCACACGCCCCAGGTAAAATCATCATCATCATCCACACACACCTCATGCTCACCAAAGGCAAGAAAAATTAAAAGGCAAAATAACATTCATCAACATAGTAAATCTACACAAAAACATGCACAAACCCAAGGCAATAAAGTATCATTAAGTACTACACTCACCCACATACTCCCCCAAGGAAAAATAATAAAAATCCATATACACAGCAAGGCAAAAACCGAACAACACACACTCAACCAAGGCTAAAAATAAACACACGCACCAACATTCCCATGGCAAAACTAATAATAGTTTTAAAACGCACACACACATACACACACATACCCCAAATTAATTCATCAAAATCAGTACCCAAAGAATATATGGAAAATCAGTGACAACTTATTTCATCAATGCAGCCAGAGAAGAAATCCAAATTTCCTGGGAAAAGCAAACTGGCCTGAAATGACACTTGACCATGGCCACCTGGATGCCCATTTCTCCAGTAAATTGCCCCTCGGTCCCAGTTGCCCTGGACAAGCATTTTCCCTGAGGACTCCGGGCATATGGTCAGTCTAGAAGACTGTGTGTCTTTCTGTCAGGCTTCAGCAAGGGGGCATGCTCCAGGGAGTGGGATTATGGGATGGAAGGAGAGCTGTCTCTGTCCAATATGGACAAAGGAATGGGTGTGAGTCAAAATAGATATAGGGTCAAGATCCAGAACAGGCTGTGTAGTAAAGAATTACCTCCAAGGGAGCAGGTGCTGCAGCAGTGTCCTCACACAAGAGAAAAGTTGTGGAGACTGAGGAAGGAGCTCTGTGGCTCGGACTTTATAGGGCCTGGTGGACAGGGATTGGCCCTTCACATCAGCTGATGGAATGCTCCCGCAGAACGGTGCTACACCCTAGATGGCACCGTCAATCCACAGAGCCATGAAAAAGGTGCTGGTGGCACAAGAAGTAAGATCTCCGGATTTATTTACTTGGGCTACCATCTGGACAGAAGTGGGCAAGCAGATAATAGTTTTGTGAGCTCAGCCTCAGGGCCATACCAAATAAGATCCCACAGGGTGTCAGTAACTATCAGGAACACATAGAGAAAGCTTACAAAATCAACCAAGTTTATTTAAACAGACAGAAAGAAAAACACGACAGTAAAACTTTGTTTCGTTTTTAAATCAGGAAGATTATTACAAGCCATTGGCTAGGAATACTACGTCAAGTCCTCTGTGGATCATCACCTTACCTAGCTACCGGTGAATTATCTAATCTCTAGAGCTGTTTCCCTAACTCAGGAAAGGACGTTCCCACGGGGCAGCAGGGAATGGCACCATCTCCTCCAGCCTTCCTTCTGGGCAGCCAGCCAAGCGAGTCCCGACGTTGGCCAAACAGTAGCCACATCATGATTCTGGGCCAGTTCAGTTCATAGGCCCATCCAATCGAAGGGGACACACCTCTTCCTTCATCGCACACACGTCACACCACATTGTGACGTGTCACGATCTGTGCACCCTTCTCCCTCCTTTCTCGAAACACGTAAGTTGACTTGCACGGAGTCATACAAGAGATCCAATAGACCCAGTATTGCAGCTCTCCCAAATCTTTCCTAGCTTTGCTGCCAGAGATCTTTTTAACGGGAGATTCCTGGAATTGATCCTGGGACCTTCTGAATGCAAAGCATTTGGGATGGGCAGGGGAGGCTAGAGAGCATGATTTAGGGTGACCATATGAAAAGGAGGACAGGGCTCCTGAATCTTTAACAGTTGCACAGAAAAGGGAATTTCAGCAGGTGTCACTTGTATGGATGTCGCACCTGGTGATATTTCCTCTTCATCCTGCAGCTTTAACTGTTGTGATGAAGAGAAAATTTCACCAGGTTCCCCATAAATGCAAATGACACCTGCTGAAATTCCCTTTTCAGTACAACTGTTAAAGATACAGGAGCCCTGTCCTCCTTTCCATATGGTCACCCTACATCATTAGCATGCGCAACCCTGAGCATGTGAAATGAAAAGGATCAGGCAACATCCGCAAGGAGATGTGGAGTCTTCTGGTGGAGATGAGAAGGCGCCGGGGTAGTGTTGGTTCATCTAGCCCATAATGGTCTCTCCGTCTGACACCCGCTCTCCAAGATCTCAGGAGATCCTTCCCAGCCAGGCTACCCAAGAACGCCTTTGACTGGACCCGTGAGCCATTCGGTAACCTGACCGTTGTGGGCTGCTGTGGTTTCTCAGGTGTTCATTCTTGGGTGTGGTGCAAGATGGGGGGTGGATAGAATATTAGTGCTTGATATGAGTAATTTGCATGACACAGGGGTAATGCTCTATCTCAAGGCAGAGGTGAAGGGCAGATAAGGGAAACACCTTGCCCACCTCTTGCTTTCTCATTCTCAGTCACACAGTGTAACACACACACACACACACACACACACACACACACAGGTTAGAGTAATGAACTGCTTAGAGTAATGAACTGGAAAAGGCCAAACCCCTAATCTACTCTGTGTAGCATTTTATGATAACAGGAAGGAGCAGAGCGGAGGTAATAGTCTATTGGGCAACTTATGTAGCACCTGCTGGTTGTTGGGGGAAAATTGGGAGTAGGAAGACCTTTGCCTGATCCGCCAGGGCCCCACTGAGTTCAATGTGCCATAATCACAGGCAAGTGCGTAGAACAGTCTCCTCCAAACCGGTGCCTTCCAGAAGTAGTAGACTGCAACTCCCATCCTCCCCAGGGAAGATGGGAGTTGCAGTTCAACACTCCTGGGAGCACCAGGTGGGGAAAGGCTGGTGTAGAAGATTGCAGCCTTAGAGGCATCCGTCGCTAAGGAACAACAGCAAGAGGGCTTTTGCCCTGGTATCCTGCTTGTGGTTTCCCAGGGGCACCTGGAGGCCCACCGTGACAAACAGGACGGTGGCTTAGAGCTCAGAAGTACAGGATACAGAAGATCCTACGTTCAATCCATCGTATCTCCAGGTAGAGCTGGGGGAAAATCCTGCCTAAATCTCTGCACAGCCTCTGCCAGTCAGACAATACCGGACCAATCGTCTGACTCGATATCAGGCAGATTCCCATGCTCCCTGGATACGAACTAGAATCAAGATTTCGCCCACGATCCAAGTGCTCATGGGGTTGCTTCTCTAGAGTGGATTCTCTTGTGTCTGCGAAGGGATGCTTTGTGACCGAAGCTCTGCCCGCAATCCGAGCATTCGTACGGCTTCTCCCCTGTGTGCACCCGCCTGTGATTGACGAGGTTAGAGTTTGTGCTAAACTTCTGCCCGCAATCCGAGCACTGATACGGCTTCTCCCCCGTGTGCACCCGTTTGTGATTGACAAGGTTGGAGCTCGTGCTGAAGCTTTTCCCACACTCGGTGCACTCGAAGGGTTTCTCGCCCGTGTGCGTCCTCTCGTGGATGAGAAGCTTGGACCGGCTGATGAAGCTCTTCCTACAGTAGTTGCACTTGTGGGATTCTTCCCCCGCTTGCGTCTTCTTCCCCGTGTGCAGCCTCTCGTGCTTCCGAAGGTAAGAGCTCGAAATGAAGCTTTTGCCGCACTCAGCACATTCATACGGCTTCTCCCCGGTGTGGGTTCTCCCGTGAATGATAAGGTCTGCTTTCTGGTTGAAGCTTTTGCCGCACTCCAAGCATTCGTAGGGCTTTTCCCCGGTGTGCGTCCGGATGTGGATGACCAGCTGCGGCCTGTGCACGAAGCTCTGCCCGCACTCGGAGCATTTGTACGGCTTCTCGCCCGTGTGCACCCGCTTGTGGGTGATGAGGTTGGAGCTGGATGTGAAGCTCTTCCCGCACATGGGGCACTCGTAGGGCTTCTCTCCCGTGTGGGTCCTCTCGTGTACGATGAGCGAGGCTTTGTCGCTGAAGCTCCGGCCGCAGTCGGAGCATTTGTACGGCTTCTCACCCGTGTGGACACGCATGTGCTTCATCAGGTTGCAGTTCGTGCTGAAGCACTTGCCGCACTCCGAGCACTTGTACGGCTTCTCGCCCGTGTGGGTCCTCTCGTGGATGATCATGTGTGCGCTGTTGTTGGAGATCTTCCCGCAGTAGGTGCAGGTATAGAGCTTTTGCCTCTTCTGGTTCCGGGGGAAGTCCAAGCTCCGACGCAGGACCGTACCCCAGTTGGGGCCTGCCCTTTTCCTCTTCGCCTTATGGCTTCCCTCGGGGAAGCTGCTTTCACCATGAAGAAAAACCTGGAACTCCGCTTGGCTCTCCCCGTGGCTTTCTTGGCTCTGTTCGCTTCGAGGCATCTCTCCCAACCCACAAACCTGGAGAAATGCCCCATTGAGTCTCACCAAGGACGATCCACTGATGCCCACTTGCGGATGCCTTTCAAACGGGAAGGTCTCCTCTCCATTCTCATATGCTTGGTCATTGCCTGCGGGAACAAACAAAAAGTTAAGGTAACACTAAAATAGCCTAGCTCCCCCATCCCTGGACTTGTGCGTTTCCATTTCCCCCTCTGACTTGGCTGTAGGAGGATATCACATGGGGGATACTTGGCTCAGCAATACTACAAGTGAGAAGGATCTTGGACTTGTTGGAGATCATAAGCTGAATATGAGCCAACGGTGTGATGTGGCTGCAAAAAAAGCAAATGCTATTTTGGGCTGCATTAATAGAAGTATAGCTTCCAAATCGCACGAGGTACTGGTTCCTCTCTAGTCGGCCCTGGTTAGGCCTCATCTAGAGTATTGCGTCCAGTTCTGGGCTCCACAATTCAAGAAGGATGCAGAGAAGCTGGAGGGGATTCAGAGGAGGGCAATGAGGATTATCTGGAGTCTGGAAACAAAGCCCCATGAGGAGGAACTGAAAGAACTGGGCATGTTTAGCCTGGAGAAGAGAAGATTGAGGGGAGACATGAGAGCACTCTTCAAGTACTTGAAAGGTTGTCACACAGCGGAGGGCCAGGATCTCTTCTCGATCCTCCCAGAGTGCAGGACACGGAATAATGGGCTCAAGTGACAGGAAGCCAGATTCTGGCTGGGCATCAGGAAAAACTTCATAACTGTTAGAGCAGGATGTGATGTTTTACTGTTTATTGCTATGTATTTATGATGTAAGTGCTGTTTGTACTTCGGATGGTAAGTGGTTTATGCTTTTGGGAGGGGAAATGAGTGCATGGAATGTTGGAGTGGTTGCTGATTGGTTGTGGGATTCAAGTGTGTGGCACTTAGCAGCAGTTGAGAGTTGTGTGTGGAGAGAGAGTCTGGGCTTGTCTGCTGAAGAGGTTTAGAACAGAGTAGGATCGACATTTTATTGTTTTGGGAAAAGAAGTATTGCAACAAATGAAACCACAAGATTGAGAAACTGCATGAACTTACTTATTGTTAAATAAAAGTCATTTTGTTTCATAAACTGGATTGGATTCTTAAAGTACTTCAGGTACGGTACTGAGATATATGATGGCAGCGGTGAAGTAAAAGGGTGAATAGAGTGGAGCACAGCGTGCTGGGATCGTTGCCAAGAAGAGTCACTGAAACTCAGAACCAGTGAGCAGCAGTATGCCGACTGGGTCCATGTTTGGGATCCTTTAATAGAGAGAAGTAAAAAGGAGACCCAAAGGGAGCAGTCTTGACACAGTACGACAATGGCTGTCCTATGCTAGAAGCATTCAAGAGCCATCTGTCAGGGATGCTTTAGGGGGAATTCCTGCACTGAGCAGGGGGTTGGACTGAATGGCCTTACAGGCCCCTTCCAACTCTGTTATTTATTTAAAATATTTATATCCCGCCCTATATCACTAAGATCTCAGGGCGGCGTACAGATAAAAACCTACAGTACAAAACAATAAATATACACAGTTAAAAACCAATTAAACCATGATCCAAGTTAAAACAATATGTAATTTAAAAGCAAGAGATGCAGTTAAAACAGTTAAAACAATGTGCCAGTGAGTTTAACCATGAAAGGCTTTGTTAAAAAGCCATGTTTTTACTTGGCGTCAAAATGAAATCAATGTTGGTGCCAATCGGGCCTCCAAGGGGAGGGCATTCCACAGTCGGGGTGCCACCACAGAGAAAGCCCTCTCCCGTGTCCCATCATAACGTATATGTTGCATTGGTGGGATGTGGAGAAGGGCTCCTCCAGCAGATCTAAGGTCGCGGGTGTAAGGATAGGGTTAATTCATACAAAGAATGGCTGTTTTAAGATGTTAAAATGTACTTTTATTGTTATGATTTTAGGAGCAGAACAGATAAGCGCCAGCTGCATGTGGGCGTTCTGGCACATCCTGGAACCGCTTGGGGCAAGGCCGATCGGCCTTGAGCGAAAAATTAACATCTCAGGGAAGGTGTGAACGATCCTCGCAAGGGAGGGGGGAAGGAGCAGGGGAAACTATCTATAAAGAGTACGTTTTGCAAGGGGCTTTTGTTCTGAGCTGGATGACCACATGGCTAGGTGAAGTATAGTCTGAAACTTAGTTATTTTAGTTTGCTTGGTCTGGGTGCCTACCCTGTATCTGCATGTTTTATCTGTTGAATGCTAATCTTGTAATTCCTACCCTTATCCTCAATAAATTTGGGCCTAACCCTCCAGTTTGGAGCCGTGTGTGTGTGTTCTTTGGATCTGTGCAAAATCCAGTGGAGAAGCCAGCTTTGCTGGGGCGTGCTTCCTTTACAGCGGGCAGATCTAAGGTCTCTACTATTCAGGAGCTTCTGCTTCCATCTTTGATTAATCCCAGCTTGCTGTGTTGTAAAGAACTGGACAAACTGTGGTTAATCTGAAGACGTTTAGTGGAAAGATGACAACTTCAAACCACGGTTTATGAAGTTGGCTTGTCTTCAATAACTGCAGTTAAAGTTAACCACAGTCTAGGGGGCAGAGAATACACTGGATTGTGGTTAATCAAAACCAGAAGCGAATGGTCAGCAATGCTGGGAGCTGTAGTCCAGAACTGGAGATTCTGGGGATTGAACCTGAAAGCTTCAACATGCCAAGCAGGTGTTCTGCCGCTGAACTACATATCTTCAAGTACTGGGAGTTTCATCTTCAGAGCAGCCCACGAATTTCCGACAGGAGAGAGAAAAAGTTTCCCCGCCCCCATAGCTGCCTCCAAGAAACTGTAAGACCACCTTCCAGGATCCAGGCCCTTATCCATTACCGAGAAAGCTGGTCTCCCCATCACTCTCTTCCTCAGCCTCCGCTGAGAGCGGCATATTCACCGTCTCCGATGGATCCTCCTCCACATCTTCCATAGGCCACGAAACCTGAAACAGACATGGAGATACAATTCAGGACATAAAGAAAACCTTCAGAGACTGAATGGCAGAAGTGGTGGCCCAAGAACAGACCATGAGTTAAGCGAGGGTTGTTGAACCTTTGCATAACCTGGATGTACAGGCATTAGTTACCTTAGGTCTGGACTACTGCAATGCGCTCTAGGTGGGGCTGCCCTTAAGGTTGCTCCGGAAGCTGAAACTAGTGCAGAACACAGTAGCTCGGCTGTTTTCGGGAGCTGCCCCTTTTCAGCATGTAACTCCTTTGCTGAGGGAACTGCACTGGCTGCGTATTCGCTACTGGGCCAAGTTTCAGCACTAATGTACAAAGCCCTAAACAACTTGGGACCAGGATACCGAAAGAGCGCCTTCTCCCTTACCAACCTGCCTGTTCACTGAGGTCGTCAGAGGGCCTGCTCCTGGTGGTTCCACCAGAAGAAGAGCCTTTAGTGTGGTGGCCCCCTTTGTCAAGGATAAAAATCCACTTTGGTTGTAAGGCAGCTCTGTTTTATTGAGCATAATACAGCTGCACGGAGAGAGTTCTGCAGACAAGAACTTCTCAAATAAATCTATTTATTTGAAAATCTCAAATAAATAAATAAATTGGCAGTGTGAAATGCAGGTATATTTATACACAGTAGCATCTTAACCAATCAGCAGTTGGCAAAATTCTAAAGCAAAACAAAGACAGATCAAAGAAAACGTCTTCATTCTACCGTATCAACAGATGGCCCATAACTCTTCTTGGCAATGTCAGATTGACCTGGATGGTCAGTCCTTCTTATCCAGCCAGCTAATTTGTCTGATACTATATCAAAAAGGTCTTGACAGTTAGGAATTCCAATTAAGCACTTCCTTCCAATTAAGCAGTTTCAGCATTACAGCACATTCAGGCATATACATCATTCCAATGCCATCATGCAGTTCACTTGCAAGAACCCAACTACATATAGAGGCCTACAGACAGAGCAGGCATATCAAGGCTTGTGGCCTTGCTTTCTCACTTTGCTATAGATTTCCCTGTCTTTGGGGGTCAGGAAGCCTTCCTTGAGTGACCGGCCAAAGCTCTTCAAAACTCAGTTTTATCAGAACTCTGTTTCAGTTTCTTTTTTAAGAATATTAATTATTTCAACATGGTGTTTTTATTCTGCTGTTCACCACTCCAAAATCTTTGGACGTGGAGTCAGTGTACAAATATTGTAAATAAAATAATCAAGGCTCCCCAGGTTCTCACGGAACAAGAACTCCCAAATGGGGGGTTGGATATGCCAAGTGGTGCCTGGATTTAGGTCTGAGCAGGCCCACCTAGGATTGGCTGTCAATCCACAGACCCGCTGACTGTCCTGAGGCTTTGCACTTCCGCAGGGAGATGGGTGGAGCCGCTACTAGTTCCTCAGCCTCTCTCAGGAGGGCGTGAGCCAAGGGCACTCACCTTTTCTTGCAGCCCCTCGGCTTCCTGCAGCCGCAGCGAAAAATCCTCCGCCAGGGCCACCGCCTGGACGCAGGTCTCCGGCCCGCATTCCTTGACCCAGCTCCGCATTTCCAGGGGCAGGATGGCCAGGAACTGCTCCAGGACCACCAGCTCCAGGATCTGCTCCTTGGTGTGCCTCTCCGGCTTCAGCCACTGGTAGCAAAGCTCCTGGAGGTGGATGAAGACCTCCCGGGGGCCCTCGGCCTCATCGTAGCAGAACTGCCGGAATTGCTGCCGGTCCGTTTCCAAGCTGGCGGCGTCTTCTTCCCCCAGAACTTCTTCCTTGACTTTTACAGAGGAAATCGGCTCTTCGCTGTCCTTACCGAGGTTGGGTGGGATCCAGGCCGCCCCCTCTTTTCCAGGCCACTGGCTGGCATCGGTGGCTCCCTTGAAGGAGGTCTGAGGCTGGCTGATCCCATCCCCTGACTGGAGGGGACCGGGCAGCTGTCCACTTGCCCATCCTGAACGAGGGGGCTGCGTCGCCATCAGGAAGTCTTTCCACTGGGTATCCCAGCGCTGCTGCGGTAACCCTTCCTCGGGCTCCTGCTTAATTCGATGTGAATCCGCCCCAATCAGAAACTCTCTGGTCGTCCCAGCTCGGACCGCATGTGAATTTTTCCCTCTAAATTCCAATCTCTCGGGTTGCACGGATCCCTGCTCCTCCATCTCTATCCCCACTTTCTGGAAAAGAAATTGAACATCGTTCAACACAAAGTAAAACCCCACTGTGGTTCAACACCCACAGCATTGAGGGGTTTTGTTTAAATCTTGTCTTATCAACATTTAAAATAGCATCAACATCATCCCTTTATTTCTGTTGCTGCTTATGTAGTCAAGGGAAAGGAAAGGAACCTCTCGTGCAAGCACTGAGTCATTACTGACTCTTGGAGGGACGCCAGCTTTCGCTGACGTTTTCTTGGCAGGCCTTATAGCGGGGTGGTTTGCCGTTGCCTTCCCCGGCCGTTATTACCTTTCCCCCAGCTACTTGGTCACAAATTAGGGACTCAGCTTTTGAGATATCCAGAAGGCTTCTTTATCCTGAACTCTAGGGTCTAAAACTATCGGATTGTACTCTTTTAAATATTTGTATCGCATTTTAGATTTTTAACTGTTTGAATGGCATTTTTTGTTTCTTGAATTCTTTGGAATCCGCCCAGAGAACACTGGTTATTGGGCAAATTAAAAATATAACAAATAAATAATTAGGAAAAAACATCCGGGGATAAAACAAAATGCAACTTGCAGTTTGGTAAGTACGTATGGGGGAGAATCAGGGCCCTTACAAATGCTCTGCACCAGGGGTAGGTAATGGAGTGTCCTCCTCCTGTATTTGTACAAGGCTATCATACCTGCAATTTTAAAAAAATGGAATTTAAAATGTCTTTTTGCATAGCCAGGGGGATGTCTATATGCGGGGAAGGCATCGTGGTGGCTGTGGATCTGTGCTGCGTTGGTTAGACAACACAGGTGCAGCTTGGCAGCCACTGCGGGGCTCCCCCGCAATGCTGCGTTTTGAAAAAGTTGGGGGGTTGCCCCGACTTTGTCAAACGGAATGACGTCAAAACAGCGCTTCCGCCATGTAACATCATTCTGCGGCCAATCCAGGGTCAACCCAGGGGCGGAGCCTGGTGGAAGGCAACCAGCGATTGGTCACCTTCCGCTAGGAAGAAGGTGTTGAGTAAAATTTTACCCACAGAGGGTTAAATGATTGTAAAGGGTTAAAAACTTTGTAATCATGTTTCTGGACTTGGCAAGATTGCAACCGGAGCGTGGAGGGCGGGGCCTACGTGTCAGACACGGACAGAGGAGAATTGGCTAATTGGACAATTAAGTATGTTGCAATACTAGTGGTGAAATGCATTTAAGATGCACAGTGTTTAATGGCATCTTGTTAGGTTTAGGTGATTAGGTGATTAGGTGTTAGGTGTTTGGAGATGCGTGTTGATGCATTATGATGATTATGATGACCATGCGTGTAAATGAAAGTTTATACTAATCTGATAAGGAAGCCTCAGTAAAAGAACTTTACTGATGAATGAGGACTGTGAGTATTATTTATTCCCCTCAATGAGTCTCTCAAGGTAAAGTGCAAGGACTTTGCAGCCAAAACGTTCGTTGCGTGCTACGCACTCTGTCCTTATCATTCGGATAGAAGGCAAGGGTGGCTCTGGGACCTGGATGGCTACTCAGAACGCCTGCGCTCCCTCCTTGGTGTCAGGATTACCTGATGCTGCCCCTGGAGAGACAAAGCGTGGGGTTGAAGAGGGCGGCGGTGCCAACCTAGTGCAGTGAAGACAACCGGGAGTGCTTTATAGTGGATCGCTGGCCCTCAGCTGCCTGCCCTCTTTATTCCCCAGAATGCCTCTGGTCTTCACCCGCCTTTATTCCCCAGAATGCCTGTGGGACCCATGAGGACCCAGAGACGTTCTTAGGAAGTAAACATGGTGGGTGGCTGGAAGCTCTGCTGGCTACTAAGGAAAAAGGAACGAAGGGACGTGCCCCACTGTTGCCACCGGTAAATGGTCTTGATGGGGGAGACTTAGGGGGTGGCAGTGGCTCATCTGGGGAACACTAGGAGGAGGAAGTGAAGAGATTAGGGCTGGGCTAGAGGTGACCCCAAGTGGGGGGAGGAGGAAGAGGGAAGACCAGGGCTGGGATGGATGACTAGAGAGAAATGGGTGGAGCCAAAGAGGCCTGCTGAGCAACCCAAAATGGAGGGAAGAGGTACATTTGTGTGCATTTATGTGACACACACAAAAGAGAGAGAGAGAGAGAGAGAATTTGAGGGAGGAAGGTGAAAGAGAAAACTGGACTCAAAGAACTGGGTTTGGGTTCCAAGGCTCAGGCCCTACCTTCTTTCCATTCATATTCTTGGGTAATACTTTCCGTATTACCAGTTTGCTTTTCTATGAAATTGGTGTTTTGTGACAGGTTGTGCCCACCCTGGCAGCCATTTTGGGAAAGGACACCCCTCGTGGCAACCATTTTGTGATGGTGCCCATGTCACTTTCTCCAAAAAAAAAAAAAAATGCCTAATGACTCCCATAAAAGGTTGAAGACCCCTGTCTTACAATGTCTAAATTATCTTGGATAGGTATAGGAAGCTTAAACTAGTTTACCTTTCATGCCTCTCGCAAATTTCCTTATAGGACAGTTTACTACTTTTAGTGTTTATGTGAATAACAGTCTAAAACGGTTTGCTGAGCAGACTTTTTTTTTTCATACAAGATCAGGCTAGTTAATTTTCTTGGAACGTCGTCTAAATCAATTCCATTCAAAATATACTGACTTGTCAAAATGTCTTTTTCAAGTCTTACAGCACAGTATCAGCAGACATACAGCACATCATCACAGATATTGAATCTTTTTTAAAAAATGCTCTATTATACCGGTTGCCTCCAACTTCCACTTTCCTCTGCCACCCTCTCTGTTAACATTTTTACCTGGGTGTAGGAAAAGAGTCTATTACACTTTACATGGACTCTGTCAAACCTATATCTTTATCCTTTTCAAAATATAGAATCGTGTCTTCACACTGAGTGACAAAAGGACTGTTTACAATATTACCGTCTATGGTCCAGAATATGAGTTTAAGTTTAGCTTTGAGCTCATCTCATGTGCAAACAAAGCCCTTAATTTTATCCATCTTCCCAATATTTATTACCGATTTAAAACCTTCCTTTAACAAAAGCAGAGCATACTTGATATACCTGTCTCAACACAAAAAAACTTTTGCCTGACAATTTTTCTCTCTTCTATTTCCAATAGACCATTTTTAATTTTTTGTAGTGTTGTTTATCTCTATGTCCGAAGTGTTTTTGATTTTTTGGTGTGATCCCTGAATTATATCTCCTCACCGTTTGTTTATTTTTGAGGTAGCATCTGTTTCTCTTCTCTCGTAGTCTTCGTTCCTTTGTTGGCATGTTTTCTTACTTCGTTACTTTATTCCAGATTCTAAAAGAATAATATTCAAGTTAAATGGTTAAAAACGCTTGATTTCAAAGTGTTGATCCTCTTCCTTCACAATCCCTTTCCTTTTTTGTGTCGTGTTCTTTAGATTGTAAACCTGAGGACAGGGGCTGTGTTATTATGAATCTGCTGCTCTGTATGCCTTTTTTGGCTGAAGAGAGGGTAAAAATGCTGCAAATAAATCAGTAAATTCAATTATAAAAACCATGATGGTTTAAGACCAGAGTTAAGGCTACCTCCTGTTGAATCAAGCTCCACAAAGCCAGGAAATTGGAAGCTTAGGGTGATGCCTTCAGGGATGTGTCTCATGATCAGTCATGATGCTTTGCAATGTCACAGATTGTGCGTTCTTACAACTTACCTTCCATGCACCGACACTTTCCATGCTCCACGTTGTCCTGGTCCTGTATTGCTTTATGAAGCATCTGAACCTTAGTGCATTGCTAGAAGGATCTTCCTGTGAGTTGACCCATGCCTGTTGGTTGCTTGTATTTCCTGGCTTTGTGGTGCTTGAGCTAACATGAGATACCTTAACTCTGGTCTTAAATCGGCAGTTTTTTGATCCTTGAATTTCCCTAGTTTTTTAAAAGGAAACTTATTATAAGTGTTACGATACAACAACACACAAGAAAGTCATTAACACGGTAGATTACAAATGAATAGATATATCTGTCAGGGATGCTTTAGGGTGGATTCCTGCATTGAGCAGGGGGTTGGACTCGATGGCCTTGTAGGCCCCTTCCAACTCTACTATTCGATGATTTGATGATTCTATGTCTCTGTAGGTTCAGAACAGTTTTCTTCTGAGTAAACCTGCACAGGATTTCTGCATAACTTTTTTCATTTTTCTCCCTCTCTTCATCAGTGACAGTGATTCCCTCAGCCTTCAAAATTACCTTGTTCTTATCTCAGCTGACAGTTCCCTGCTACCTCTCCCTCACTGCCAGAATGCCGACAGGAACAATGTAATTCAAAACATTAGGAGTATTGGCAGCATTCTAGCTTCAGGATAAAACTGAGCATGCCTGACATAACTTTGCCAGCAGTTGCTGCCATAGGCTTTCATGAAACAGAAAAACCTTGATGACTTCTGCTCAGAACTTCACCAACCCAATGAGAGGCACATGTTCTTGACAAGCATGAATGAAGTACATCAGTAGTCTCCTCCGGAATTTGAAAGAAATATATAATATGCTGAGCTGCAGCTTGAGTGAAAGGTACCAATGTGTCAATTTTCAGCACAATTTAACTTGCTATATCTCTGGCAATTTGAATTGGTCAGTTTGAAATTTTTGCACAACTGCAGACCTCATCTGGTAGATTACAGATACCAAAGTTTCCAATTATTAGCTCAACAGGTATCATTTTTATAAAAATGTGAGGCTTATAATGACGGAGCCTTTTTTTTTTTTTGCAATTCAGCTTAACTGCTGTGCCACTTTAATAAACAAATAGACAATGTACTGAATTATACAGATATATAGCTAAAACAGATGTAACATATATATTCTGCCTTATAATTGAATCTTAAGAATGTAAAAAGAGCCATGCTGGATTAGACTTGGCATCTATCTAGTCCAGCACTCTGTTCACACAGTGTCCAACCAGGGACCCACACGCTCCCACCCATGTTCCCCAGCAACTGGTATATATAGACTTACTGCCTCTGATATTGGAGCATCAGGACTAGTAGCCATTGATAGCCTTTTCCACCAGGAATTTATGTAACACCCTTTAGAGTCATCTTTGTGATACCCCGCAATGTCCCCCCCCAAAAAAAAAAAATTAAAAAGGAAAAGAAATTTAAAACGTTTTTAATTACATATTTTAATTAAGGTTTTGTTAATCTAGATTTATTACTAGCTACATTGAGAACCCGTTTTGATTTTTTTGTAGGTAAGGTGTGATAGAAATTAAATGAATAAATAAACCTAGGGGAGCTGTTTAAATTATTTAAAATTTTGTATCTCTAAATTGGTATTTTTGTGCTGTAATTTATTCTCTTTGAATTGTTGTAAACCACCCAGAAAGCTTTGGCTATTGGGCTGTATAGAAATGAAATAAATAATAATACATACATACATTTGCATGTAAACTATTTATATTATGTACAATATTTTATTTTGAAGGGTTTTAATCTTTGTAAAGAGCCCAGGCAGCTTTGGCTTTTGACAGGTATTAAAATGTAATAAAGGAAATGAAAATGAATTTTGAAATCCCACCTGAGTTACTGAGGACTTTTAAATAAAGTCATAAACCTCTGTTAGTTCATGCACTTATTTACAAACACTGATGTATGATTTTACTATAAGAGACGATGACAGACACTAGGGTTCATAGAATCATAGAATAGCAGAGTTGGAAGGGACCCACAAGGCCATCGAGTCCAACCCCCTTTGTAAAAGACCAGATAAACTCTTGTGAGGGTAGCTCCATCCTAAGGCCCAACAGATAAAGCCTCCAGTTATAGGCACAATCTACCTCCCCAACCTGGTGCCCTCCAGATATTTCAGAATACAACTCCCAGCATTCTTGACTTTTGGCTATTCTGGCTGGGGTTGATGGGAGCTGAAGTCCAAAATATATGGAGAGCACCAGGTTGGGGAAGGCTGACTATACTTTGATCGGCAGGAGACTTAGGATAATTCCTGACTATCAGCCATGCTGGCTGGGGCTGATGGGCGTTGAAGTCTGGAGAGGCTTCATCAGAGATTCCCATCAGAGGCTGATGGGGGCTGAAGTCCAAAATAGCTGGAGTGGCATAGTTTGATGGGCAGGAGACTCAGGGCAGACAAAAGAAGGAAGCCCTTCTTCTCGCAGGGCATCATGCATGGAGGGAACCCGCTGCCACAGGATGTGGCCAGGACGGGCTGAGGTGGCTTTAGCAGCAGGGCCGCGGTCCAGAGCATCAAGGCAGGGAATAGGTCTGCTGGTGGGGTGGGTGGGGGCTCCATGGGGAGAAGTCTCCCTGGCTGCTGCAGGGGAAGAGGCCGGCTCCCTTTCTGCCAGGCCTGCTGCTGGGGGGCTTCCCAGAGCTGCAAAGAGTCCGCTGGACGAGGTGGGCTGTGGGTCTGACCCTGACCCGGCTGGCGACGCGCCCTTCCTCCCCGGCCCTCCTGGCCCCCGGGGCTCGCTCCGCCTCCTCCCCGGCCCCGGTTTGCACCTCCACTGCCTTCCTCGATCCACGCGCCGGATTCCTCCCGCTCTCCTCTCTCCACCCCCCACAGAAGACACTCACAAGGCCGGGGAGGAGGGGGCGCTTGCCAGCTCGGTGGGGCAGGAAAGTGGGGCCCCGCTGGAGTCCGCCGCCGTTTCCTGCCTCTCTACGAAGCGGAGCTCGGTCGTTGGCTTAACCGTTCGAGGACCGAAGGAGGGGAAAGCGAGGCGGCCTCTCCCTCTGCAGGCCCCCGGAGGACCCGGGCTGGGCAGCCCCCTGCCCCACGGCATCCACTGGGAGGGGCGAGAAGGCAGCACACACACACACCGCTTGGCAAGAGCACGTGTGTGTGTGTGTGTGTGTGTTGCATTCAGTATTCTGCGGCACACCGCTTCTGAGTCCGATCTGTCAGAGCGAATGTCCATACGTTGATATATTTTCAATTATTCATTTCATTTCTATACCGCCCAATGTGAGGAAAGTTTTGCAGATAAGTGGGTTCTAGAAAATGCTGGAACTGAGACCATTTTCACTTTGGACATATAATGAGAAGAAGAAGAAAATAATCCTGGGAAAAGCAGGAGGTAGAAGGAAAAGAGGAAGAGATGGATTGACTTACAGCTGCAGGTGCCCTGCCCTCTTTTAAATCTGGTCACTCTAGTATAGCTCCTGCAGCTTTAACTGTTGTGATGAAGAGGGAATTTCACCTGGTTCTCCATATATTCAAATGGCACCTGCTGAAATTCCCTTTTCTATACAACTTTAAAGATACAGGAGCCCTGTCCTCTTTTTCATATGGTCACCCTATATGCTGCCCAATAGCTGAAGCTCTCTGGCCGGTTCACAAAAATTAAAACCATGAGATACAACATAAAACAGGGAAACTTAAAACCACAATATAAAAAAGCAACTAGAATAAAACCGAGCAGCAATGCAGAGATTTAGGACGCAACCCTATGCATGTTCAGTCAGGCAAAAGTCCTCCAACTTTTTGCATTCCCCAGCTTGCCATTCCAGCTGGGAAACGCTGAGAATTGTAAGGATTTCCCCCCTCCGTCTAAACAGGCATCATTAAAAGCAGCAAGCTGGCATAACTTGTGACACACTATGCTGAACAAAATGCACCAGCCATGTAATGTAGGGTGACCGTGTGGAAAGGAGGACAAGGCTCCTGTATCTTTTAACAGTTGCACAGAAAAGTTAATTTCAGCAGGTGTCATGAGTAGGGATGCAGCACCTGGTGAAATTCCCTCTTCATCACAACAGTTAAAGCTGCAAGAGCTATACTAGAGTGACCAGATACAAAAGAGGGCAGGGCTCCTTAGTTGACCCTGGGCTAGTCACTACCTTTCAGCCTAACCTACCTTCCAGGGCTGTTATTAAGATGGGCTATTCAGAGCTCAGAGATAAGTGGAATAAAAATGCAATTAACAAATAGTGTGCAGGTGAGCATGATGAGGCCTAAGGTTGGGCACCTGGACTTGCTCCTCTTCACCATGGCAACTTGCTTGTGCCCCTGCCTCTCGCTCTGACCCGGACAATGGTGGTCCTCGAGAACGAGGACCTGCAGATGCCATGGCCTACTTGCTCACTGCCTGTCAGTCAAGCAACTAGTAGCAATGATGAAAAAGAGCAGCTAGTGGCAATAATAATGAGAAGGTAGACTCAGTGAGGGAGGGTTCCTATTAAGGATGTCTTAAGGCCCTCAACAACCAGGAGCCAGCCCTGATGTGGGCAGGGGGTATGTGTGTCACAAATAGTTCAGGCTCAGGGCAGTATCCAATGTGACACAAGAGCTCATGCAAATTACTTCTGGCGCAACACCGTGTGATGTGGCGCAACAGGATTCCACGGAAAACCGGTCACACCAAGCTATTGCTGTTCCTTATGCTAGTAATGTAATTTATATTAGTGTTCATTGCACATTAGATAGTGACCCAGTTTTAGGGAATTAATATTAAAATCGATGCATAGATGGTATCAGACACCAAGAAAAATATCCATGATGAGCCCAGGGACTTCCTCAGAATGTGGGAGGGGTTGCTTGGGAGTTGGGACGTATTTACCTATGTGGTGGTCAAGTCCAAAGGTGTCTGGGACAAAGTGTTTCAGGAGATCAGCTCAATAATTGGACAATGGGTTCATCCATCCTCTCACCTAGCACTGTTAAATTTATATAAAGGATTGGACAATAAACTATTAGACAAGGGCTTAATAGGTCTCCTTTTACTGGTGGCAAGAGGGTTGATTGCCAGGCACAGGAAGGATGGCAAAGGGCTTCACATTGATAATTGGTATCAAAGGGTTGGGCAGATTGCGCTTCGAGAAAAATTGACAGATAAAGTGCGAGGACAATTATGCGAAAATAAATTTGTCAGGATCTGGAAGAAATTTATTGACTTTGTGAATAAAGAAGAAGGGACGACACCCCCATTACTTAGGGTGACCATATGAATAGGGGGACTGGGCTCCTGTATCTTTAACAGTTGCATAGAAAAGGGAATTTCAGCAGGTCTCATTTGTATATATGGAAAACCTGGTGAAATTCCCTCTTCATCACAACAGTTAAAGGTGCAGGTGCTATACTAGAGTGACCAGATTTAAAAGAGGGCAGGGCACCTGCAGCTTTAACTGGTGTGATGAAGAGGGAATTTCACCAGGTTCCCCATATATACAAATGACCACCCCTGCTGAAATTCCCTTTTCTATGCAACTGTTAAAGATACAGGAGCCCTGTCCTCCTTGTCATATGGTCACCCTACCGTTACTTTACATAGACATTTGGAGTGGATAGGAAAATGGCAATATTGGGGGTGGAGTTCACCCAAGGTGGAAACTTGTAATTTGTATCTGAATTGATATGGAATGTATAGTTATAGGTGTATATAGAAATGATGTAACATTTGACCTGTGTAACCAAAACTGCTAAAAATAAAACATTAAAAAAAAAGAGGTGGGGAAAGATCGTGACCCAGTTTTAAACCTTTCTGCCTGTCACGTGGGGGGGGGGGGAACTGACGCTCAGAGAGAGCAGCTTGCCTAAAGCCACAGGGTGAGTTCATGGGCGGAAGCAAGGTTTGACTCAGAGACTTCCTGATTTACAGCTCACAACCCCCTTAGACACTACACTTCATAAACTGCTCCTCAAAGAGCATTCAAGTATAGTTTCATTTATAAATCACTGGATACTATGTAGCTGCCCATAGAGGGAAAATTGTTTATAAGCCTTTTCTATATGAAAACCTATGTCTCACCTGTAAACTGGGAATAAAAACTATTTCTGTATCGTTGGATGCTAAGTGGTCCAATCCTGTGTCTCTGCTCAGATGCAGGTGGGCCTACTGCCAAGAAATGATGCAATAGATTGCAACTTTACTATTTTGCAGAGCCTCCTAAGGACCTAGGGCATAACTGAATAAAAACACTCACTAATAGAAGGCTCGGCTGAGATAAACTGAAAGGGTTAAAGTCAGCGACTTGCAATGCCTAGAGTGTGTAAGGAAGAAGGTAAGGCAGACCCCCTAGAGATAGGAAAAGTGAAGAGGTGCACATATTTAGAGGTTTTTTTTTTAACATGCCCCCCCCTTCCTGGCGAGAGGCTTTTTTTTTTTTTGGCAGTTAACACTTGCAGCAATTGTGGGAGTTTTCCTGGGGTGCAAAGCAACGACTGTTTTGAAGAAAAGGACTGCAATTGCAAGGTGGAAATTGCTGTAGAGCTCCACACCCACACATAGGAAGGGATTTGGATAAAACTCTGTGTGTGGAGTTTATCTCTCCCTTTCTGGAATGCAGAGGTTCCAATCTGAATTAATGAAGTTTGACTTTGGTTGTGGGGCAGAAAAAGAGAATGGGGGGGGGAGTGAGTGAGAGAGAGTGTGTTTGCGGCCCCCAACCCACCTCATGTGGTCCTAGGGACCAAAATAGTTGCCCACCCCCAGGGTCAGCCTAAGACATTTGGCTGCCTGAGGTAGGGTGACCATATGAAAAGGAGGACAGGGCTCCTGTATCTTTAACAGTTGCATAGAAAAGGGAATTTCAGCAGGTGTCATTTGTATATATGGAGAACCTGGCGAAATTCCCTCTTCATCACAATAGTAAAAGGTGCAGGAGCTTTACTAGTGTGACCAGATTTAAAAGAGGGCAGGGCACCTGCAGCTTTAACTGTTGTGATGAAGAGAAAATCCTTTTCAATACAACTGTTAAAGATACAGGAGCCCTGTCCTCCTTTTCATATGGTCACCCTACCTGAGGCCAAGAACAATACAGCACCCTCTCCCATTTCATGTACAAAAGCTGTCTAACCTGTTTCTTTAACACTGGTGATGGAGCAGCATCCTCCATTGAACCTGGGGGCAGCAGGATAGTTTAGGGAACATCGGACAGGCCTTGAGCCACACAGCTTTCTCCTTCAGCATGTTGCTGCCACCGCCCAGCATCTGCTGCCTGAGGCAATTGCTTCACCCTGCCTAATGGTAGGGCTGGCCCTGCCCAACCCTGTTATAACTGATGAACTCAAGATAACCTGAGATTGACTAATAGACGCTGGCACCATTCAGAAGACATCTTAAACCATGGCTTTAACCATGGTGGTTAAGCCAGAAAGCCAAGGCTGTGTTCAGAAGACACCTTAAACCATGGCTTTAACCACGGTGAATAAAGCAAAAACCCTTATTCACCGTGGTTAAAGCTGTGGTTTAAGGTGTCTTCTGAACGGCGCCATAATACCGTATTTCTTCGATTGTAAGATGCCATCGATTGTAAGACGCACACTAATTTCAGTACCACCAACAGAGAAAAAAGCTTTGATTCTAAGAATAATTATCACACCCGCGATTCTAAGACACACCCCGTTTTTAGAGATGTTTATATGGGGGGGAATGCGTCTTAGATTCGAAGAAATATGGTAATATATCTGGAAAAAATATGGTCATATATTCCAGATTAGTTGATTTACTTCCTCCCCCTATACTTTGGGTATGTTTATGCCCACTGGCTGCATAAAACTGCATAATATCAATAACCCAATACTGCTGTAGAAAATCAACCCTCCATATTTATAGGTTATTCCACCCCCCAAGCCTTAGTAAAGGCACTCAGAAGAGGCTAAGGTGCACATTTACACATCATCCAAAAAAGAGGAAATGTATCACCAAAACTCATGAGTGGCGAGGTGGCCGAGTGGTGAAGGCGATGGACTTGAAATCTGTTGTGCTGTGCATGCGTGGGTTCGAATCCCACCCTCGTCGGCATTTTGGCCTCACAAAGCAGGTCCCTGGCGGAGAGGGTGGCCAGAACGAAGCCTTTGGCTCAATTGTAGAGTCCCTGTTTTGAATACAGAAAGTCCCCAGTGTCTCCAGGGGAAAATCCCTGCCTGAAATTCTGAAAAAGCTACTGCCAGTCAGTGTCAAGAATACTGGGCTAGAAAGACCAAGGGTCTGACTCGGTATAAGGCAGTCCTGATGTTCCTAGGAGGACAAAATAGGACTCTGATGGACATAAAATTTAAGAACGAGCATTTGTATGTATAGCCTCAAACATATAAACAATTACTATAGCTTAAGGAGATAAACACTATACCTCATCACAGGGCGAAAGAATGTGATGAGGTGACCTGTGTAGCTCCCAGTTCAGTTTGTTCTCTGGGTGCTAATGGCTGGCCAAATTCAAGGCCCCTGCTGCTGCTCCCTTTTTACAGCGCTTTATCTTTAAACAGGACTTAGAACAGTAAAGCAAACTTAGAAATTAGGCAGCTGCTTAACTTGAGGATTACACTCTTGTCAGCATCAGACAGACAGCAATTGTTAAGCCTGCCTGCTTGCTTGCTACCCATCTCGCTCTATGAGAAGTCAGAGTTGCCCAATAGGGCCAACTCTAAGAAACAAGAAAACTGCCCTTTAAACGGACCATCATACATTTAATAAACTGCTTATAGGGCAATTCTGAGAGTGCCTTGGACTGCAAGAAGATCAAACCAGTCCATACTCCAGGAAATAAAGCCAGACTGCTCACTTGAGGGAGTGGTATTAAAGGCAAAACTGAAGTACTTTGGCCACATAATGAGAAGACAGGATACCCTGAAGAAGAGGCTGATGCTAGGGAAAGTGGAAGGCAAAAGGAAGAGGGGCCAACCGAGGGCAAGATGGATGGATGATATTCTGGAGGTGACAGACTTGACCTTGGGGGAGCTGGGGGTGGCGACAGGCGACAGAAAGCTCTGGCGTGGGCTGGTCCATGAAGTCACGAAGAGTTGGAAGCGACTGAACGAATAAACAAAAAAAAAAGGGCAACTGTGTTAGCTCAACACCAAACCTAGCTCCTCACCATTTCTAGCTCACTTTCTGCAACACTGTGAGAAGGGCCCACCCCAAGAGATATTGCAAAACGTTCTAATGAATCAGTAAAGGTGCCATTCATGTAATGCCCAATAAGGTAATCTGGGAAATGTTAAAGGCAATTTTAAGAGGCCGTGACATTAAAGAAAAAAAGCACTCTAAAAAAATCCGAAGAAGGTAGAAGAGCAATTAGCATGGTAAGTGAAAAACTTGGGAAGAAAAACACAAAAAATGGGAGTAATGCTCAATTTGAAGAGAACCAAAAGAGAAGAAAAGTTTACGAACTCTTCACAAGTCAACTTTATAATTTCAGTGTTAGAGATTGTATGTATGCAATGTACCTAGAGTATGATTATATGTTTATAATGAAATGATTGTTTATTTTACTATGTTAGCATAAAATTAAATATATATGCCCAGACACAGATATATTTAAAGTATGTTATGTTCATTTTCTTTGCTGAGTATCACTTGGAAGAAAGAAGCCTGGAGTTTATCTCTTTCATGCAAATACACCTGTGCCCATGGAGACAGGATAGTGTCTTACGTTCAACAACAAAAAGAGTTTAAAGTTACCTGTTAGCTATATAAAAGGAGTGCATTTCAGCACATAAAAACCAGTAACATGTGTTCCCTGGAACATTTTGAACTGGAAAAATTTCCAGAACATTTTTCACAGCTCTAAATCATGCAAGATCTAAGTTGCATGTTGTTGATTTTACTTATAAGAGAAATTAAGTGTAACTAGGCTGCAAGCCAACATATATCAAATACTGTTGCTGTTTCTGAGGATTCTGGGCTGATTTTAAATGCTAGTATCCCAAGGCATTCCTCCACCACAAAAATAAATTATATTTCTCACTGGGGAAACTGCTTCATGAATTATGTGATTAAGGGTGCAATCCTATGTAAGTTAAGACAGATACAAGTCCTACAACTCCCACTGTTAATTTGGTCTTGTTTAACTTAAGAATTTATACTAAATGGGTTCTAGACAGTTCAGTGAGTAACTAAGCTAAGTCTAAACAGACAGTTCAGTGAGTAACTAAGCTAAGTCTAAACAGGCAAACATCACTAGAGACTAAAATGTAAATTGAAATCTATTAAATGCTTTATTTAGGAAAATTACAAAAATTAAGCAAAGCAGCATGGTGGTTTTATGAGCATTAAAATCCCCCCCCCCCACCGTTGATTACATTATCGGCCGTGAAAGAGAATGTAACATAAATACGAGATTAACCAAAGGAATTGCAATTAAGAAAGCTGGCATTGCAAATGTAGCGAGAGAGAATAACAAACTGAACTTCTAACATAGTTATGACTCTTCTTCATTACTCTTGAATTCTACTTGATTTATAAAGCTAAACTAAAACATACTAAAAAAATGTTAACTCTCTTTTGTACTTCCTCCTGCACATTACTTAAATATAAAAACGAAGCTAAAGCATAAGTCATTTCCTCTAGGCATGTACAGAATTAAACTTGCAAGTCATAAAATTTAAGAGTCTAAAGAGTTTTGTAGTTACCTAAAACTTTGACTCTAGCAGTCTAGGTAGGCAAAGCAGCAAGAAAATGAAATGGAAGAAAAAAGAAGTGGGGGAGAAACAAAAGGGAAAATAAAATAAAAGCAAACGCTACCTATGCTTTTATACACCTGTTCTGGCCAGAGGTGGGGGAGCCCCAATGAGTGATGAGATTCCCATCTTCCAATCAAAACAAGGTGAGTGTGTGTTTAGACCACCCATTCACCCATCAGAAGCGAGGTGTCTACTTACCACCTCCAATAACATGTCATTTTATGATTAATGTGGTTTGGGAAAATTTTAGGCGCATTTTGACCCCTTTCAGAAGACACCTTAAAACATGGCTTTAACCACGGTGAATAAGGCTTTTTGCTTTATTCACCATGGTTAAAGCCGTGGTTTAAGGTGTCTTCTGAACACAGCCAGGCTTTCTGGCTTAACCACCATGGTTTAAAGTGTCTTCTGGCACATTGTCTCGATGGTTTCTCTCTGATGCATCTTCTTTGAATTCATGACCATGCTTGTTCATATTTGGTCACATTCTACCCAAACACGTCCACCCGATTTATTTATTTATTACATTTATATACCACCCCATAGCCGAAGCTCACTGCTCTGTGCATTGTTATGACGTCTTCTACTCAGAAGGCATCAAGTAAGGACATTTCTTCACTGCATGCGTACGACACAGGATGTCTAACAAGGATTTTCTTCCCCTTATTGGGTATCTGACCATCCACTCATGTTGGATTGTCTGCTAGCACAATTCACTGTGACTTTGATCTTGGTCTGTAATGCCAGCTGCATTTTTTTTTCTTTCAAAGCCAATCCTGTAAAGTCTTACTTTGAAGTATTATAATACCATAACATCAATTAACATAGAATCAAAATGCCAAGGACTTCTTGCAAAGGTCAGGTGTCTAAAGTAGAAGAACAGGCCTTTTTAAATAGGAGTCTGAGTCTTTTAGGGGTCTTCTTGTAGGTCTCCCCAAAACCCTCGTTCACACCATTCCAGATCAAATTAGCCATCTTTAGTCCCGTGTAGCCTCTTCAGTTTTTTGTTAGCAAACTTATTCAACCTGTTCAGTTCCAAGTTAACACTCAGCTGGCTGAGAAATGCTGGGAGTTTATATTTTTTTACATTACTGTACTGCCCAATAGCCAAAGAAGTCTG
This sequence comes from Elgaria multicarinata webbii, assembly GCF_023053635.1. Lineage (NCBI taxonomy): Eukaryota > Metazoa > Chordata > Lepidosauria > Squamata > Anguidae > Elgaria > Elgaria multicarinata. The sequence goes on from NC_086173.1 coordinate 155,712,387, forward strand.
GGGTGGGGTGGGGTGTTCCTAACAATTGAAACCACAAGATATGGGACCTATAGGAACTTTGTTTTTTATCAGGCATGCACAGATTGCATCTTTAGATTCGTGCATCCCACCAAGGTATTTACCCAGGAAACACAGTTAGAGCAGTACGACAATGGAACCAATGACCTAGGGAGGTCGTGGGCTCTCCCACACTAGAGGCATTCAAGAGGCAGCTGGACAACCATCTGTCAGGGATGCTTTAGGGTGGATTCCTGCATTGAGCAGGAGGGTTGGACTTGATGGCCTTATAGGCCCCTTCCAACTCTGCTATTCTATGATTCTATGATCCTATTTGCTCAGAACAGGACTGAGAGAGGAAGCTAGGGGCAACCAGCCAAAAAGACGATGCAGAATTAAGCGAGATTAAAAGCAAGGCAAGCAAAGGGGACCGAGTCTTAGGCAGAGACTGCTGTCCAACCACCCAGCAGTCTGTTTTTGCTCCCCATTTTGGAGATTAGAGCCAAAGAGAACAGCCTACCCAGAGATCCAGTGGTGTGAGGAAACACAGCACTTAAAGGCCAGTAGGTGCCGAGGCGCAATTTTTGATAAAGAGCAGACGAAGCAGTAAGCATCATATAGTTTAATTAAACACATGACTGCATCAAGCTGACAGCAGAGGGAAATCAAAAAATATCCCTAATGCTGCATTTCAAGCAACAAACCTAAGAGGCAATTAATCTGAAATAGAGACTCCCATGCCTCACAATATGCCTCCTGGGCACATAGCCCGTACAGAGGTATCTATCATGGCAATCTTCAGCATTTCTAGGGCTTCTAACCTATGTGTATTCTTTGGTGTTCTTTAAGGGTCCTGCGGATACTGAAACTCTTTCCACAGTCATTGCATTTGAAAGGCTTCTCCCCACTGTGAATTCTTTGATGTGCTTTAAAGTTACTGCTAGCATTGAAACCCTTTCCACATTCTGAACATGTATAGGGCTTCTCACCTGTATGAATTCTTTGATGTGTTTTAAGGTATGCACTACTGTTGAAGCTCTTTCCACAATCAGAGCATTGATAGGGCTTAATACCAGTATGGATTCTTTGATGTGTTTTCAAGTGTGTTCTACGACTGAAGCTCTTTCCGCACTCAGCACATTTGTAGGGTTTCTCTCCTGTATGAATTTTTTGATGCTCACGAAGTGTGTAAATCTCAATGAAGCTACGTTCACACTCAGAACATTTATAGGGCTTCTCTCCTGTGTGATTCATTAGATGTCTTTTAAGATTTCTACTAAGACCAAAACCTTTTCCACACTCAGAACATTTATATGGCTTTTCTCCCGTGTGGATTATTTGATGTCTTTTAAGGCTTCTACTGAGACTAAACGTTTTTCCACACTCAGTACACATATATGGTTTCTTGCCAGTGTGGATTGTTTCATGTGATTTAAGGCCTCTGCTATCACTAAAACTCTTTCCACATTCAGAGCATTTATAAGGCTTCTCTCCAGAGTGGATTTTTTGATGTGCTTTAAGGCTTCCACTATGACTAAAACTCTTCCCACATTCAGAGCATATAAATGGATCCTCACCTGCATGGATTCTTTGATGTGTTTTAAAGAGTGTGTTATGACGGAAGCTTTTCCCACACTCAGAGCATTTATATGGCTTCTCCCCTGAATGAATTTTTTGATGCTCACGAAGTGTATAGCTCTCACTAAAACAATTTCCACACTCAGAGCATTTATAGGGCTTCTCACCTGTGTGGGTTCTTAGATGTGATTTAAGGATACTGCTAGCGCTGAATTTTTTTCCACATTGTGAGCATTCATAGGGCTTCTCCCCTGTGTGAATTCTTTGATGTCTCTTCAGGTGTGTATTCCGACCAAAGCTCTTTCCACACTCAGAGCATTTATACGGCCTCTCCCCTGTGTGGGTTATTTGATGTGTTTTAAGCTGTGTGTTATAATTGTAGCTTTTTCCACATTCAAAACATTTATAGGGCTTCTCGCCTGTGTGTATTATTTGATGTGTTTTAAGCTGGTCATTTCGACTGAAGCTCTTTCCACATTGAGAACATTTATAGGGTTTCTCCCCTGTGTGAATTCTTTGATGTGTTTTCAGGCTTGTGCTACCACGGAAGCTCTTTCCACACTCTGAACATTTATAGCGTTTTTTGCTAGTGTGGATTCGTTGATGCTCTCTAAGGTTTTTTATTTGACTAAAGCTCTTTCCACAATTGAAGCATTCATAGGGCTTCTCGCCTGTGTGAATACTTTCATGCTCTTTAAGGGTTTCGCTACTGCTGAAACTGTTTCCGCAATCCGAGCATTTATATGGCTTTTCCCCTTTGTGTATTCTTTGATGCGATCTAAGGCTTCTTCTAGGAATTAAACTTTTTCCACACTCTGTTTCATAGCGCTTCTTGTCTGCGAGAATTTTTTGATGTGATATAAGGAAAATGGTCTGATGGAAGCTCTTTTCATATTCCGAGTATTTGTAGTGGTTCTTGCCTTCGTGGAATTGCTGATGCAGTGTAAGGTCTGAGTTGCGACTGAATTGTTTCCCACACTCCAAGCATGGGTATATTTTCTCTCCGGTGAGAATTTTTTGGTGTTCAGCTTCTTGAGGAGCACAAGATTTGTCCTCCCACTTCCGTTTCACTTTTCCTTTCCTTTTCTGCTGCTTCCTCTCTTTATTGCAGTCCTTCTCATCACCTGAAGGAATAAAAAGAGAGATCTGATCAGGAAGGAACAGATCTTTCCAAATACATTGACTAACATTTGATGATCAGTAGAACTGATAAACAGAGTGGTGTACACCATTTTAATCCTCCTTATGCATAAGCTTGCACAATGAATTTCTGGCAGCAACAAATGAAGATACTCAAGAAGAACAGGGAGGATCAACAGCTAAGACCTTCTAGGGCCACCCCTAATCACAGCAGATAATTCTGAGAAATATGATAGCATGGTATTTAGGGGCTGGCACTCATTAGACATTTCCACCTCACATTACACATTAACTACTCCTTTCCCATGAGACAGAATCCCTCCAGCTATTCCCTACTCCTCTCAGGGTACCCCCTCCCAGCAGATGAACCCCAAGCCTCAAAGGCATGACCTTTTTACTCTGCCTCTGTAGGCCTCAAACCTTCACAAAAGGTCTGCTCCTTCAAAAGACTCCACTCTTTCTCCCTTTCTGCCTCTAATGATACAAGTTACCCCACTGTTAACACTAAATGTGACAGCCCATCTAAGGTTTCATTTTTAAAAAACAACAACAGCAACAACACTGAGGCTTGGATTTGTGGAACTCCCTGCCACTGTTTTTCATAAAGTTTACAATTAGACCTCACCATTAAGAAAAGCTTCTCCAACTATTAACTTCTGCCACCTCAATAAACCATCTCTACTTAAAAGAAACTCAGTAGCCTGGTTCCTTCGGACAACCCTTCAAGATTAGCCAAAATGAGATGTTTATTATGGCAATTATTTACAAACTGTTACTTTAAAAAAATAAGTTAAGATTGCTTCAATGTACCTAGGTTATGTATACATCATCTTGCCCAGTCAAATAAAATCTCAATGGCCAAATTTTCACACCACAACAACCAATGGGTTATTTAAACCATGGGTCATCCAGGATGATCAGGAGTGATCGTCCCTGACAACCCATGGATTGTGAAGTGACGTTCCATTTCCTATGAGGAAGACAATGAAGGCGGTGAGATTTTTTATACTTCAGAAGCATTTTTACGTTTTAGTTCCTCAAGTGGAATTAAACATTCTCAACATGACCTTTTGGCGTAATTCAAAGTTGCTGGATTAGATTCATACAAAGTCTTAAGCTATAGAAATGAAATTCCTCTTTCCATTTGCTACCGAGGCTCCGGGAAAACATGAAAAACAATGGATGGATTACAGGCACATTCGAGTGAAGGAAGACAGTGCTGAAATATGCTCCACTATGCCTTACCCAGTGAAGTGGCCCCTCTGTCAGCGGCCTGTACGGTCCCCTTGAACGTTGGCCACTTCGTGGTCTCTGGCAAAGCCTTCTTTGCCTCTGGGTAATCCGTGGTTACCTTGGCCAACGCTCCCTGCACCTGGAGTGAGGAGCCCAGGAAAGGAAGGGGGAAAGAGGGGTTAGGAGAGAAAAGAGACAGGGGCAGCAAAGGCCAAGAAGTGTTTCTCCATCTACTTAGATGAATTTTAAACCTAAGAATTTTAAGATGTTGTGATTGTTATTTTAATATTGTATCGATTTTATATGCTCTTTTAACCAGTTTTATGTATTGTATTGTTGTATTTAATGTCGTTCCCCGCCACGATCCGGAGGGAGAGGTGGGTAAGAAATAAAAATATAATCACTTTCAGAGGATGCAGTTTGTGGGTATAGATTTTTTAACAAGCAATAGGTTTGACAGAATGCAAATGTAATCTGCCGGAGGAGATTCGGCAACTTGACAGTCTTTTAGAATTTAAAAAAGCAATAAAGACTGATCTATTCCGGCAGGCCTACCCAGTGAAATTTTAGAATGTTTTTAGGATGTTTTAACCATGTATGCTATGTTTTTAATCAGTTTTTAATGTGTTTTATATTCATTGTTGTTCCCCGCCTCGATCCAAGTAGAGAGGCGGGTAAGAAATAAATTATTATTATTATTATTATTATTATTATTGCTTTCAGAGAATGCAGTTACAATTTTTAACAAAGTGGTTGTTGATTTGAGAATGCAATTGCAAGTGTAACAGTTTTTAACAAGCAGTTGCTAATTTTTAATTTGTAATAAGGTTGTAATAAAGTGTAATAAAGTTTAACATGCAGTTGCTATATTTAACAAGCAATAGTAAATCCTTAATAGACAGTTGCTTTCTTTGACATGCAATTGCTGATGTATTGTTTTGAACACAGTTGCTCTTTTAAAACATGCAATTGCTAATGTATTTTTGAACAAGCAGTAACTGATTATAAATTATACAATAAATTGTAATATACAATTGCTAAAGTTTAAATCCTTCATGCAGCTGCTTATTTTCAAATCTTGAGATCAAATGTTAATGTTCAGGCCTTAATGAAATCTTAAGACAGTATAATGGATAAATAAATAATGATTGCAGGTCTTAATAAAATCTTAAGACATAATAATGGCTAAATAATGGCTAAATGGTAACTCTAGGTTGTGTATTCTGTTTCTGATCTTCATCAGTAGTATGAAATATGCACTGAAAATTATTTTATACTTTAACTGCACCATAGATGTGAGGATAAATATACATATATTTTCACTTTGGAATCTGTAGGGGACTGAGCACTTGCAGGGTAGGAAATTGTTTCTCTCCCAGTAGATGCTGGATAGTGCTTTGTTTAATTAAGGTATCCATTGGTTGCTATAAGATAACAGAAACAATTCTAAGTGTAAATACACTTGAAGCTCACAGATGTAGGGCTCCTCTCCTTTCCGGAACTTTGCAAGCCCTTTAAGGTTTCTTGTGATCCCCCAAAGGAGGGCTGGTTCCAATCAGAAGGAAGGAAAGGAACCTCTCGTGCAAGCACTGAGTCATTACTGACTCTTGGAGGGATGCCAGCTTTCGATGACGTTTTCTTGGCAGGCCTTATAGCGGGGTGGTTTGCCGTTGCCTTCCCCGGCCGTTATTACCTTTCCCCCAGCTAACTGGGTACTCATTTGACCGACCTCGGGAGGATGGAAGGCTGAGTCGACCCGAGCCGGCTGCCTGAAACCAGCTTCCGCTGGGATTGAACTCAGGCTGTGGGGAGAGTTTCAGCTGCAGAAACTGCTGCTTTACCGTTCTGCGCCACACGAGGCTCTCCAGTCAGAACCACTATGCTATTTTAGGGTAAGGGGCGGTTGGGATGTCCATTCCTTGGATGACACCTAAAAAGACATGGGTTCCTCAGGGGCATTTTTAAGATACCTTACCCCACATTCTCAGCTGGATGGAACCCTCTCACCTCCTCCTTTTCTTGCGTTCTGTCCTGTGAACCTCCTGCCTTGACCACCGCCTGGGAACCAAGGACCTTCTTCTGCGCTGGTTGTTCCCAGAATCCTCCACTGCTCCCAGCCTCATGGTCCTCGTGGCCTCTTCCTGCTTTGTGGCCAGCTAAAATCTGTTCCCCCATCTTCGCTTTGTGCCCAAAGTAAGCCTGGAACAGGGCTGCGGGATGGGTTTGCTCTGCCGCCATTTTCTTTCTCGAGGGAAGGCCTGCTCAAACGTGTGTAACCATTAAGCCCTGCAAAGAAAAAAACCTTTTTGTGTGTCACAATAATTAAGTTCTTTGGCTTTTTAAAAGCAAAAGCAGACAATTCTGAATAGTAACCAGGGTTTCTCTCTCTAGGAAAAATTAAACTACATAGTTCATGCCGGCGCTTTCACCACAGCCCAACAAATCAAAGCCTACATCAGGTTGAGAAAAGCAACAGGTGGCATCCTGGTTATGGGCTTGTCTCTTCTCATCCTCTACTCCCTCCCATAATAGCCGCCAAACCCTGAGTCTCAACCAAGTCCCCTTTTTTCCCACTCCCCTGTAACCTAGTGCAGCAGTTCAAAACCAGTTTCGATGTATCCGGAATCCAGATACACAGGACAGTGTCTTGAGTTCTGTCGCCAGGAACAGAATCATAGAGTTCTGGAGTTGGAAGGGACCGCAAGGATCACCTAGTCCAACCCACTGCAATGTGCAGGAAAATCAATTAAACCATCCCTGAGAGGTGGCTGTCCGGCCTCTTCTTAAAAACTTCAGATATGGAAAACCCACAACCTCAGCAGGTAGACTGTTCCACTGTTGTACAGATCTTACAGTCAGGAAGTTTTCCCTTATACTTAATCGAAATCTAGGTAGCTGTAACTTAGACCCATTATTTCAGGTCTGAATTTCTGTGGCTGTGGAAAATAGTTCTTGATCGTCTTCCCTGTAGCACCCTTTGATGTAGCTGAACACTGCTAACATGTCTTCCCTCAGCCTCCTTCTCTCTAGACTGAACATCCCAAGTTCCTTCAACTTGTCCTCATGGGGCATGTTCTCAAGTTCTTGTATACCTTTGTTGCCCTCCTCTGAACCATGGCTACAAAGACGTTTATACTCAAACTCTTGTTCCAGACTTTTCTGTCTCTTTCTCCAGTGACGCCCTGAGCAGTCCTCGGTGCACCCTGGCCACCTTTGTCAAGACAGCCCGACTGTCCTAAATCACCCCTAATTGCTCTTGTGGACAATCTGTAAAGCTTTGTTGTCTTTCTCTGAACCTGTTCTAACCTGTCAATGTCCTGGAAATGTGGCACCCAGAATCTTACACAATACTCCAGCTGTGGCCTCTCACTAGTGCCGAGTAGAGAGGAATAAGGACTTTGCGCATCTTTGGTGCAAGGCCTCTCCTAATGCAGCCCAGAACTGCGCTAGCCCTTCTAGTGGCTAACTTGCACTGGTGACTCATTTAGGGAGAAAGAAATTCCCCAATAAGGATATTGTGTAAGAACCCTGCATGAAGTGGGGTAACTACACAATCCCTCTACCCACGACCCCTCAGGAGCTGCCTCCCTGCCTTTTGCCTTTGTGGGTCTCCACCTGGGCCCTGCCAGGGCCGGGCAAAGCTGTTAATAGGCCCGGGCCAGATGGGAAATGTAGGCCCCATTTCAAACTGCTCATTAAGTATTTTTAATCAGTTCTAAATACATATGATCTAGAAAGATTTATTAAAAAGGTAATGGCAAGCACTTTTATTCAAGATGTATATAAGACATCACTTCTTCACATTCAGAAATGCTTTACGTGTTTTTGTCTCCTCTCTGCTGGAGATAGGGGGTGAAGACACCTTGGCTTTTGGGCTGTCTCAAAATGGAATCAGTACTGCTCACTCACAGGAGAGCTACTTTGTAACAAATCTTTACCAAAGGGTCCCCCTTTGCCTCTAACAGGGGGACTCAGAGTACCCCCCCTCAAAATCGTAGGCCCATGCCAACTGCCCCCCCCCCTCTGCCCAGCCCTGGGCCCTGCCAAAACCAAATTCATAAGAACATATAAACTGCCCTGCTGGATCAGACCAAGGGTCCATCTAGTCCAGCACCCTGTTCACACAGTGGCCAACCAGCCATTGGCCAGGGAACAACAAAGCAGGACATGGTGCAACAGCACCCTCCCACCCATGTTCCCCAGCAACTGGTGCACACAGGCTTATTGCCTCGAATACTGGAGATAGCATACAACCCTCAGGGCTAGTAGCCATTAATAGCCTTTGTCTCCAGGAATTTATCCATAAAATAAATTTCTGGAGGCATAAGATAAATTCCTGTCCCCCGGCTTGCATTTTCCAACCAGACGAACTCCCCAGCTCAGTCATTGGAGCCAACATCACCCCACTTCATTTTGCACTCACCAGATCCCTGCAGATGCTACAGACAGGGGATATCAAAGGCTACTTTCCCAAAGGCAGTAACAGGGGAAGAGGGGCTGTTTCTTCCTCCCTAGATCAGAGTTCCTCAGACTTTCAACCCGAAGGCCCACTCGAACGAGCTGGAAATGACTGAGGCCCACCAGTCACAAAATGGCGAATGATGGAAAAGGCATGTGGCATAATCAGCTGGCAACTGCTGAAATTGTTTTATAGTGATATCTAATCCCTCTTTGGAAATGACTGAATTCTTTGCCACTGCTGTTTCCTTGTAGCAAGGAGTTCCATAATTCAACTTTCCTCAAGTTACATAACAGTACTTGGAGGTATCCAGAGTCTCTAAGTCTGTGTTTCCAAAGTCTGTGTGACTGACACCTCTTTTGGAGCCCACTTTCCTGATTTTAATTTTATGTTTTAAGATTATTTTTATTTATTTATTTATTTATTAACTAGGAGATTGTCTCACTGCAAAGCAAAGGGCTGCCTTTTAAGTTGGGTTCAAAATCTTGGGGCTCCTCTAAATGAGCAATTTATTGCATGCTCGTGATTGGCTACTCATGAAAGTTGGTAGGTCTTTTACACAATGTCGTCAACGACCAGGACATCTCCCATGGTATCAGGTGGAAATTCCGTGATGAAGAGCACCGCTTTTAAAGTGGTAACATCCCAAAAAAACTAGAATTTTCCACTACTAGATGGCACTGTCCTAATGTAACTGAACATCCTAACGGAACTAAGGGGGTTGGACTCGATGGCCTTGTAGGCCCCTTCCAACTCTGCTATTCTATGATTCTATGATAAGTATTCAATTCAAACCATGTGGCTGCCCTGCTCCACCTGTGAAAAGCAGCTCATAACAATTGCGCCAAAAAGCAGGAAGCACAAATGCCTTGGGTAAGCCATGTGATTTCCCCTTAATGTAAAGATGCCCTTTAAATAGATTTAAAAGTGTGGTTTTGGATTTTGGAGCTCAGACTCCTATTTCTGCCATGTGCATAGAGCCTTTGGCTAGTTACTTTTCTATTAGACACAAGTTTGCCTTCTGGGAAATTAATGTTTTGTGACTAGCCATGGCAGGCATTTTATGAATGAGCAAGCCACTTGTCGTGTTTCCCAAAACCTCCCACCTTATAGGGAGACAATAAAGAGGTCTGCCACTTAATCCACAAAGCTTTATTCAGGCAATAAACATCTTTTCCCACCTGAAGAGAGTCTAACCTCTAGGAACTTTCCCCTAGGCAAAACTATGCAAACTAAGCAAGACAATTGTCCTTTCAATAAAAAGGGAAAGCTTTTTCCCAGAATGCTTTAACTTCAAGGAGACTGGTTTTGACAAAGACTTTGGTGAGAAGCCAGCCTGGGCAACCTTCTCTCGCTTTCCTTTAGCTCTGGCCATCTGAGTCTGCGGAGGACTCTAGGATCAGCCAGTCCTAAGGGGCCCTCCCCATCTGAAGAATACTGATTCCGACTGATCGCCAGAAACTCCTTCTAACATAATATCCACAACCTTTGCACCAGGCAGGCAATTTACTATGCGGTCTACGCACCCATCACAAACCCAGCTGTAAAAAGATTTTGAGAGGCATGTGGGGAAAGGGCAAAAATGATACGGTTTTCTTTACTGTAAATAATATGGTTTTCTTCACTAAACCCAGCTATGTGCCCAATGATCAAATTGCCTACTACCACAAGCCCCTCTCCCCCTTGGAGTCTTCTGAGGAATGGGCCCCTTCTAAGGGATCTTTCCCCCCTTCAAATGATGCCCTCCTTCCCCAAGACCCCCATTTTCTGTGACCGTAGGGGAGCTGTCACCCAGGGATTGGGACACTGCTGTTAGTTCTCTGAAGGTCTGATCCACTGGATAGGGTGACCATATGAAAAGGAGGACAGGGCTCCTGTATCTTTATCAGTTGTATTGAAAAGGGAATTTCAGCAGGTGTCGTTTGTATATATGGGGAACCTGGTGAAATTCCCTCTTCATCACAACAGTTAAAGCTGCAGGTGCCCTGCCCTCTTTTAAATCTGGTCACTCTAGTATAGCTCCTGCAGCTTTAACTGTTGTGATGAAGAGGGAATTTCACCAGGTTCTCCATATGTACAAATGACACCTGTTGAAATTCCCTTTTCTATGCCACTGTTAAAGATACAGGAGCCCTGTCCTCCTTTTCATAGGGTCACCCTAGATCCACCAACCTTTCTGGCTCTCTTAGCTTCTCCAGGTTAGCAATCTTTCCTTCAAGGGAAAGCACTGCACTTGATCCCTGAGAGCCAGGAGCTCATTACACTGAGCACCCAACCACCCATGATTTCTGTCGAGCAAGCAAGGTAGTCATGCATCCAGCACTCAGTCCAATACACTAGACAGCCCCCACAACCATGCTGGATTTCCACCTATACATATACACACATACATATACTAAAAAATTGCTAGTATTGGGTTTGTTTACCTGGAAAACTAAGTTCTTTACTGTGAGAATATGGGGAATTTATAGTTATTTATTTACAGTTACTTACTATAAGAAGGGAGGGAAGAGTCAACTTTTATGTGCTGCTCTGTAAGGCCGAAAACCTGAGCCCAACAGCACCCAAACTGAAGCTAGGGTGCACTTTTTCAGTTTATATTAGCACACACTCCCACTCACTAAGCCTTGTCTATAGTGCTTGTCTGGGCTTCAACAGATAATTTATGACTTTTCAATTATTACCTGAGGTAATATAAAAGCTAAATAAGTAACACCCTCCCCCTTGTACAGGTGTTTAACTCACAGGTGCTGAGTCTGCTCTGTAAGGCCTAAAACCTGCGCCTACACTTGTTTGTAAGAAGACACTCCTAGCTGGGCCTGCAAAGTGACTCTTGCCAATAGAGAGTTATGGAGTGGATTCAATTGCCCCGTTCCACGTTTGGGTTGAGTTTAAATTCGTGGCTCCGCCTTTCTTCAACGACCTGGAAATCTCTGTTAAAGCAAGAATACAAGAAATGCAAGTTCTTGCCGGATTCTTCCCCAGGGATTTAGCTCCCCAGGCTAAGTTTGCAAAGGGTCACCCTTCCGGGATTTAGCGCCCCTTTGCTGCGCCCTTGTTTTGGCTTCAGCAGATACGAGACGCAAATGAATACCTGAGCTGATTTAATAGCTTAAATAAGAAAACCACACTTACTTTCTCCTGGCATGGGTGCTTAACGCGGTGGTGGGCTGACGCTCCGTCACTGGGGCCCGAGACACTTCCTCCCTGGGGCTCCTTGCAAGGCTGCCTCCTTATAACGCTAGGCCCAACTCCGGATATAGTTTATACAGCTAGGCCAACCCTCTAGCAACGGTGCAGAGTTCCCGATCTCCTTGCTTTCCAGCGAGATCCAGTGCATACCTCTGTCAAAGATATTATTTTATTTTTAAATCCGCTTTGGTTGTAAAAGGCTTCGGCCCGCAGCGGGATGGGCGACTGCCTGCCGAGGTTGTCTGCTATGGATCTTAGCGAAGGATCTCTCAGTCCCTGCAGGAAATTTCTCCTCTTCCCTTGCAAACGGGGGAGGGGGGGTATTTTAGCCCCTGGAGGTACTGCGCTCACCAGCCCCCGCCCAGCAGAAAAGTACCCACCCGTAGGTGCAAGAGGCGCCCCTGGGGCAGAAGCCCCTTTAGGAGGGAGGGATCCGAAGCCCCCCACCCCACCCCCAAAACCCAACCTAACCTAATCTAACCTCTCTCTCTCCCGCTCCTCTGCAGAACCGGGGTTCGGACGCGTGGGTGGAGAGACCTCTCCAGGAATGCTGAGCGGAAACTTTGGGCCAATGAGGTAACAGCGTGCTTGTCTCCATCAGCAGTTGCTAGGCAGGTTGGCGACTGGGCAGGGGGGGGAAAAAGGAGAAGGGGGGGGACGTATTGGTCGCTTTTTGCAGCCTGGCTCGCAAGATGTCTCCTCCTGAGTAGCGCCTCTTAAGGCGGGCGGGTTTCTCGAGGCAGGACGTTTGCAATACAAATCACAACACCCGGGCAGATACAGCAAAAGTTCTATGCCAAATGGGGGAGATTCGTTCAATTATGCATCACATCCCAACGTACCACAGTGTATGCCTGCTTCAGCTCTGAATATGTTGTAACAACACATGAAGGAATACAACACATTTATGATGTGTGTGTGTGTGTGTGTGTGTGTGTGTTCCCCTTCTATTTTTTTTCTTTTATTTATTTTTTGGTCTCCTTTTTTCCTTTTGATTTTTCTTCCTCTACTTCGATTAAGCTTCCTTCCCCTAAAAGTTGTATCAATCAACTTTTATTTTCTTCTTCTTTGTGTGTGTGTGTGTGTGTGTGTGTGTGTGTGTTTATATATATATATATATATATATATATATATATATATATATATATATATATTCACATAACTGTTGGTTTGATATTGTTAGGGGATTGTTTGTATTCATTCCTTTGTCTTAAAATAAAATGTTTAAAATGTATAACTTCGTTTGTTCATCAAATCATGTATTGTATATTCAGTTCTATTTTTAAAAAAATTAGCAAAAGTTAATGATTTTTAAGCTGCAAACGCGGACTGGAATAAATGTGCCTCACGCCCTACAGACTGTGATTTGATTTTATAATACCCTTCGTCCTTTTAACTCCCTCCCTCCCATTCTTTCGAGGCAGTAAGCCAGTGTGCACCAATTGCTGGGGAACATGGGTGGGAGGGTGCTGTTGAACCATGTCCTGCTTGTGGGTCCCTGATCGACGGCTGGTCAGCCACTGTGTGAACAGAGTGCTGGACTAGATGGACCCTTGGTCTGATCCAGCAGAGCTCTTATGCTCTTATGACTGTGACTCGGTTTTATAATAGCCTTTCTCTCTCCCTCAGTCCTTTTACCTCCCTCCCATTCTTTCTTTTCCTTCCTCACACTTGGCCAGACTCTCTGCCTTGTTAGTCTGTTGCAGCAAAAACAACCAAGAGTCTTACTGTACTTTAAAGATTAACAAATTCACTATGGCAAAAACGTTTGTGAGTACTCCCCACTTTTATCAGATGCAGGTCATCAAGACAGGGAGCTGGTGTGGTGTGGTATATACTGGGACGCGGGAGATCCGGATTCTAGCCCTCATTAAACCATGATGCTCACTGGGTGACTTTGGGCCGTCATGGTCTTTCACCATAACCTACCCCACAGGGTTGTGGTGGGGATAAAATGGAGAGGACGGTGGTCATGTAAAGTGCTTTGGGCTCCTTGCAAGAGGAAAAAAAAGTGGGTTATAAATATAATTTTAAAAACTCAAATGGCATAGAATCACAGAATAACAGAGTTGGAAGGGGCCTACAAGGCCATCAAGTCCAACCCCCTGCTCAATGCAGGAATCCACCCTAAAGCATCCCTGACAGTTGTCTGTGTTGTCACCGACAGTATTTTGTGAATGACTACCAGTAAGGTAACTATCACTGTGTGTACTCTTCCTACATTCCCTCTGATCTCATAAGAACATCAGAAGAGCCCTGCTGGATCAGACCAAGGGTCCATCTTGTTCAGCATTCTGTTCACACAGTGGCCAAGCAGCTGCCTCAATGGGAAACCGACAAACAGGCCATGGATGCAACAGCACCCTCACTTTGTACAGTTCCACCATCCCCAACCCCTATCTATTATATTATTATTAGCTGGACATCAGAAAAATCTTCCTGTTAGAGCAGTACAATGGAATCAGTTGCCTGGTGAGGTGGTGACCTCTCCCACACTAGAGGCCTTCAAGAGGCAGCTGGACAAGCATCTGTCGGGGATGCTTTAGGGTGGATTCCTGCATTGAGCAGGGGGTTGGACTCAGTGGCCATGTAGGCCCCTTCCAACTCTGCTATTCTATGATTCTATTACATTTATATACCGCCCCATAGCCTAAGCTCTCTGGGTGGTTTACAAAAATGTATCTATACATAGATATATCTATATATATAGATAGATCTGCCATCTTGAGGTTAACACTTCACGCATCTGATGAAGCAGACAGCGTCCACAAGTTATGCCATAATACATTTATATTTTTGATGCAGCCTTCTAAATGCTTGAGTGTTGTAATGTTATGCTCATTGGCTTTTAATAGAGAGAAGATTAGTCAGACAGGCTTATGATAGGCCCAGACCAAGTAGCCCTCAGAGCAGCAACCTCTTCTTGTCACTGTAAGAGTGTCTAAACTCATCAGGGTCAGGTAAATCTTTTCTCACTGCTTTGATTTCCTGTGGTGTGTATGTCCCTCTAAGATGAAACAATCCTGGAGGTTGTGGTCTGCATATGCTACACAGTGGCGATTCAGAGTTTATATTAAAGCCACCTCCCCACCCTAAGCACTGGCAGCTGTGGGACCCCCTCAAACTTTTGCAGAGACTGAGGTGTTTTTCCTGCCATGCAGGAGCTGAAGTCCAAGCATTCACTGAGGACTGTAGCTAATTCAGTCTTTCACATCTCTGTTCAGAAGTCTCACTGAATTAAATGGGGCTGACTCTCAGGTTAGTGGGTATAGGATTGCAGTCGAGGGAGTCACAAAACAGCTCAGGTTTTCATGGGGATGGGGGGCAATATCAGTGCAAAAGAGCTTAAAAACTGATCAGTGTATTTAGAATAATTTAATTTAAAAATGGGGAAACCTTCTCCTCATCTCTCTTTCTCTCTTACTGTCAATGATGTTACACTTACTCCAGTCAAGGAAGCTCATAGTCTTGGCTTTATATTTGATTCCTCGCTCTCCATTATTCCTCATATTGAGGCAGTAGCTAAATCCTGTCGTTTTTTCCTGTATAATATTGCCAGGATTCGATCATTTTTGTCTGTCTCTTCTGCCAAGACTCTTGTTCATGCATTGGTTATTTCTCGGTTGGACTACTGCAACCTTCTTCTCACTGGCCTTCCTTCGTCTCACTGCTGCTAAGATCATCTTCCTGGCTCGCCGCTCTGACCATGTTACTCCGCTTCTGAAATCTCTTCATTGGCTTCCAATTCACTTCAGAATCCAATATAAACTTCTCCTGTTGACCTACAAAGCTTTTCACTGTCTAGCTCCTTCCTATCTCTCCTCTCTCATCTCACACTATTGCCCCGCTCATGCTCTTCGCTCCTCTGATGTCATGTTTCTCACCTGCCCAAGGGTCTCCACTTCCCTTGCTCGGCTTCGTCCATTTTCTTCGGCTGCCCCTTACGCCTGGAACGCTCTTCCAGAACATCTGAGATCCACAAGTTCAATCGCAGCTTTTAAAGCTCAGCTAAAAACTTTTCTTTTTCCTAAAGCTTTTAAAACTTGATTTTGTTCTGACTTTTTACTGCCTGTTTGGTGCATTCTCTTCCCCTCCTTATTGCTTTATTATGATTTTATTAGAATGTAAGCCTATGCGGCAGGGTCTTGCTATTTATTGTTTTACTCTCTACAGCACCATGTACATTAATGGTGCTATATAAATAAATAATAATAAGTTAAATATTAATATAATAAAGATAATTCTATAACTTTTAAAACTAAGTTTCTGTGGCTTTGAACTCACTGGGCAGGGCATTGGAAAATAGGTTTTATTTTTTACTGAGCAATTGCATAGAACACTGGTTGTATATGTTTACTTAAATTTCTACATGTAATCGATGTAGGCGCGTTTTTAATGAAAGTAGCAAATTCTGCTTTCCCGGTCCTAAATGTCTACAGTCTTGAAATAGCTCCTCTTAAACCAGACTTGTGTACACTCATCTTGCGAGTACACCCTATTGAACACAATGGAACGGTTACTTTGAACACATTGGACTGCCACTGCTAATCCTTGGACATAAATTTCCACAGTATGTGGAATAGCCAAATGCAACCTGTCCCCACAATTGTAAGCTACAATTTTTGGTACACGGATGGCATGTACCAAAGTTTGTATACCAAACTGAGGTCATAATAGAAGTAGTAACAGTCAGTCTGCGCTATAACTTTTGTTTGCATCTGTTTATACACTAGAGGAAATAGTTAAGGATACCAGTTCAGCATTCTGGGGCAGCAGTTCAGGATGGTCCAAAACTCCATTTTAAGAATGCAATTCCTATAGGGTGGGGTGGCTCATTAGGGTGTTATCATAGAATAGTAGAGTTGGAAGGGACCTACAAGGCCATCGAGTCCAAAACCCTGCTTAATGCTGGAATTCATCTTAAAGCATCCCTGACAGATGGTTGTCCAGCTGCCTCTTGAAGGCCTCTAGTGTGGGAGATAGCAAATTATTATTTGGTTGCATGGCTTTCTGATATATATTTAGTAAAACTTTTTTTAAAAAATAAGGTTGTTAATTTTCTGTATTTTATAAATATCCAAAACTTGTGTGTATGTCCCCACCCCACCCCACCCCACCTAAGGCCAAAGAAGTTGAACAGAAATATCTGATTAGGAAAATAAATTAAATGCAAGTAGGCTGCAAACCAACCACATTGTATACTGTAGTTCTTTCTGAGGACTTTGGGCTGATTTTAAATGGTCATACTTTAAAGGCACCACCTCTACAGAGAGAATTACCATATTGGGGAAACTGCTTCATGAATTACGTGATTAAGGGCGCAATCCTACGCAAGTTTCAACAGAAAGAAGTCCTACGACTCACAGCATTAATTCAGCCTTGTTTAGCTTGGAAATATACAGTAAAGCGGGTTGTAGACACTTTAGCGGGTAACTACTCAAGTCTAAAAAGGCAAACATCACTGCAGCCTAAAAAGTAGATTGAAATCTATTAAATGCTTTATTTAGGAAAACAAAAACAAAAAAAATAGGAAAAGAAAGCAAGGGGAAACTAGTCAAATGGACAATGCAGGATTAACGGAAAGTAAACAAAAGGGACAGAGTCATATGCAGAAGCTGCTGTCCAGCCACCCAGCAGTCTCTTTCTGCTCCTTTTAAATGGGAAACTAGATTTTTGACAAGGACCAGACAAAACAGAAAGCAATGTGTAGTTTAACTAAACACATAACTGCACCAAGCTGTCAACACGGGGAGATGATAATAATAATAATAATAATAATAATAATAATAATAATAATAATAATACACCTAATGCTGCATTTCAAGCTACAAACCCATGGTACAATTCGTCTGAAATACAGAGTCCCCTTGCTCACAATATGCCCTCTGAGCACATAGCCATGAGGACAGATGCCTGTGTACTGGCTATGTGGGTGCACATACATACAGGGAGGCAACATTTGTTCATGACAAGTGACCACATCGGTGCCTAAACATAAGGCTACTTGGACGCTTCGTAAGATTTGCCTCCCAACTGAACTCAGCCATGGCAATGGAAGTGGCCACCATATATCGAGCACTGAATCACAACTAAGATATGATTAGTCAAACAAACTCTCCAATTATTGATATGCTTCTTCCTGGATTTGAATCTTTTAAAACGAACAGCCATGCTCCATTTGACCTCCGACATTCCAGTTATTACTAGGATTTACAGAATTCTTCTGAGTGTATTCTTTGATGTGATCTAAGATTTGTACTTTGACAAAAGCTCATTCCACTCTTCAGCATTCTAGGGTTTCTCACTTGTGTGTATTCTTTGATGTTCTACAAGTGTTCTGCGAATACTGAAACTCTTTCCACACTCAGCACATTTATAAGGTTTCTCCCCACTGTGAATTCTTTGATGTGCTTTAAAGTTACTGCTAGCATTGAAACCCTTTCCACATTCCGAGCATGTATAGGGCTTCTCACCTGTGTGAATTCTTTGATGTCTCTTCAGGTGTGCACTCCGACTGAAGCTCTTTCCACAATCAGAGCATTGATAGGGCTTCATGCCTGTATGAATTCTTTGATGTGTTTGCAAGTGTGTTCTACGACTGAAGCTCTTTCCGCACTCAGTGCATTTATAAGGCTTCTCTCCTGTATGAATTTTTTGATGCTCACGAAGTGTGTAGCTCTCAATAAAACTACGTCCGCACTCCAAACATTTATAGGGCTTCTCCCCAGTGTGATTCATTAGATGTCTTTTAAGATTTCTACTAAGACCAAAACCTTTTCCACACTCAGAACATTTATAGGGCTTCTCTCCTGTGTGGATTATTTGATGTCTTTTAAGGCTTCTACTGAGACTAAACGTTTTTCCACACTCAGAACACATATATGGTTTCCTGCCAGTATGAATTGTTTCATGTGATTTAAGGCTTCTGTTATCAGTAAAACTCTTTCCACACTCAGAGCATTTATAAGGCTTCTCTCCAGAGTGAATTTTTTGATGTGCTTTAAGGTTTCCGCTGTGACTAAAAGTCTTCCCACATTCAGAGCATATATATGGGTCCTCAGCTGTGTGGATTTTTTGATGTCTTTTAAAAAGTGTATTATGACGGAATGTCTTTCCACACTCAGAGCATTTAAATGGCTTCTCCCCTGTATGGATTCTTTTATGCTCGCGAAGTGTATAGCTCTCACTAAAACAATTTCCGCATTCAGAACATTTATAGGGCTTCTCCCCTGTGTGGATTCTTAGATGCGATTTAAGGATACTGCTAGCGCTGAAACTCTTTCCACACTCTGAGCATTCATATGGCTTCTCTCCTGTGTGAATTCTTTGATGCCTCTTCAGGTGTGTGCTACGACTGAAGCTCTTTTCACACTCAGAGCATTTATGGGGCTTCTCTCCTGTATGGGTTATTTGATGTGTTTTAAGATGTGCGCTGCAACTGAAGCTTTTTCCACATTCAAGGCAATTATAGGGCTTCACGCCTGTGTGGGTTACTTGATGTTTTTTAAGCTGGTCATTACGACTGAAGCTCTTTTCACATTGAGAACATTTATAGGGCTTCTCCCCTGTGTGAATTCTTTGATGTATTTTCAGGTTTGTGCTGCCATGAAAGCTCTTTCCACACTCTAAACATTTAAAACGTTTTTTGTTAGTATGGATTCTTTGATGCTCTCTAAGGTTTTTTATTTGACTAAAACTCTTTCCACAATTGAAGCATTCATAGGGCTTCTCGCCTGTGTGAATACTTTCATGTTCTTTAAGGGTTTCGCTACTGCTGAAACTGTTTCCGCAATCCGAGCATTTATATGGCTTTTCCCCTATGTGTAGTCTTTGATGCGATCTAAGGCTTCTTCTAGGAATTAAACTTTTTCCACACTCTGTTTCATAGCGCTTCTTGTCTGCGAGAATTTTTTGATGTGATATAAGGAAAATGGTCTGATGGAAGCTCTTTTCATATTCTGAATATTTATAGTGGTTCTTGCCTTCGTGGAATTGCTGATGCAGTGTAAGGTCTGAGTTGCGACTGAACTGTTTCCCACACTCCAAGCATGGGTATATTTTCTCTCCGGTGATAATTTTTTGGTGTTCAGCTTCTTGAGGAGCACAAGATTTGTCCTCCCACTTCCGTTTCACTTTTCCTTTCCTTTTCTGCTGCTTCCTCTCTTTATTGCAGTCCTTCTCATCACCTAAGGAATAAAAAGAGAAATCTGATTAGGGAGGAACAGATTCTCAACTCAGGGAACAAACCCAGTCAATTGTCTGTTTTGACTAAATGAGGAGAAAATATGTAGTAGGGATCAGTATTTTCCCAAATATATTGACTAGCATCTGATGATCAGTAGAACTGATCTGAGTGATAAACGGAATTTTAACCCTCCCTAGGCATAGGATCACACAATCAATTTCTATCAGAAAGAAATGTCTGTCAGCAGACAAGAATGCTTAGCCTGATAACCTCAGGGAAAAAAGAGAGGAACCCCACTGTGAGAACACTGTGGAAAGGATACAAACATCAAAGAACTGTCTGAGTATGATGACTAAGTCACTACTGGGTTCTACTGTGATGTAAATGAATGTGTATTCTATTGCAATGACACCATTAGACTTAACAACTCATCTTTGATAAATACATGATCATTAACACTTCAAAAGGTGCAGATAAGTGTAACACCACAATTAACATAGAGATACATATACATACATCTTACTGCAGACAGTTGATGAAGATACAACAATATGAAACAATAATCACACCTTAAAAAAAACATTTCAGGCTTGGATCTATGGAACTCTGCTCCTGTTTTTAATAAAGCTTCTAAATAGATCTCAATATTAGGAAAAGCTGCCTCAGCTATTAAGCCTATAAATTCTGCCTGGTTCCTATGGAGTAGGCATAGGATTGACATCGCTACTAAAGACAACGCTTCAAGATTAACAAAAGTGAGATGCTTTTTACAGCAATTATTTACAGAAGGGAATAAAGTGTTACTTTGCAGATAATAGGTTAAGATTGTTTCAGTGTAGTTAGATTAAATATGCAGCATCTTCCCCAGCCAAATAAACTCTCAATGGCCCAGTTTTCACTTCACAACAACCAATGGATCATTTAACCCATGGGTTGTCTGGGATGATGAGGAAGAGAGACGGTGTTGAAATGTGCTCCACTCTGCCTTACCCAGGGAGGCGGCCCCTCCGTCACGCGGCTGTACGATCCCCTCGACCACCTGCGTGGCCTCTGGCGGCATGTTCTGTGCCTTGGGGAAATCCGTGGCTGCTTTGGCCAGCACGCCCTGCACCTGGAGTGAGGAGCCCAGGAAAGGAAGGGGGACGAGGGATTGGGAAAGAAGATAAACAGGTTAGCAAGGGCCAAGAACCGCATTTCTCCATGTCCTTGAACTCAATCCTGGTATGAGAAGAGGAGTAAAACAAGGCGTCTCAAGCCTCCCCGGTAAAAACAAACAGAAGTACCCAGAGACAAGCTCCCTCCTTCCCAGTAAGTTTAGGAGCTTGTTCATGTGAAGCGGTTTTGGTGCCTACAAATGCTAATCCTTGTGATTCCCCAAGGAGGGCCTGCTCCACTCAGAACCACTCTGCCCTTGACGGGGGTGAGGCAGTCGGGACGTCCCTTTCTTGGGAGACCATACAGAAAGGGAGAGGTTCCTTGTGGGCATTTTTAGGATAACATCCCATACATTCTCGGCCCCAGGAAGCACTCCAGATGAAACTCTCTCACCTCCTTTTCCTGCGTTGTGTCCTGTGAACCGCCTGCCTTGGCCACCGCCTGGGAGCCAAGGACCTTCTTCTGCATTGGTTGTTCCCAGAATCCTCCACTGCTCCCAGCCTCATGGTCTTTCCCTGCTTTGTAGCCAGATGAAAATTGCTCCCTCATCTTCGCTCGCTGCCACAATAACGCCTGGAACAGGGCTGCAGGATGGCTTTGCTCAGCTGCCATTTTCTTTCTTTCTTGTGGGAAGGCCTGCTCAAACATGGGCAGCCATTAAGCCCTGCAGTCAACAACTTTTTATGTGTCACAATAATTACTTTCTTTCATATTTATTCATTTTTATATTTATTTCATTTCTATACTGCCCAGTAACTGAAGATCTTTGGGCAGTACACAAAAGCAAAAAACAGATTATAAGGAACAGTAACAAAGGTTTCTCTCTCTTTTTTGTTGTTGTTTATTCGTTCAGTCGCTTCCGACTCTTCGTGACTTCATGGACCAGCCCACGCCAGAGCTTTCTGTTGGCTGTCGCCACCCCTAAATTCCCCAAGGTCAAGTCTGTCACCTCCAGAATATCATCCCTCCATCTTGCCCTTGGTCGGCCCCTCTTCCTTTTGCCTTCCACTTTCCCTAGCATCAGCATCTTCCCCAGGGTATCCTGTCTTCTCATTATGTGGCCAAAGTCCTTCAGTTTTGCCTTTAATACCATTCCCTCAAGTGAGCAGTCTGGCTTTATTTCCTGGAGTATGGACTGGTTTGATCTTCTTGCAGTCCAAGGCACTCTCAGAATGTTCCTCCAACGCCACAGTTCAAAAGCATCTATCTTCCTTCGCTCAGCCTTACTTATGGTCCAGCTCTCGCAGCCATAGGTTACTACGGGGAATACCATTGCTTTAACTATGCGGACCTTTGTTGTCAGTGTGGGATAAAGTAGATACTTGGGGGGGGGCAGCAGCAGCAAGGCGTCTTTTCCACCACAGCCCAACTAGCAGAAGCTTGATGGCTATATACTACCTTCAATATCATTGGCAGTATGCCTAGGTACAGGGAGCACAGGCGGGAGGGTGCAATTGCTCCCGTGTCTGCTTGTGGGTTTCCCAGAGGCAGCTGGTCGGCCACTGGGCGAACAAAATGTTGGACTAGATGGAACCTTGGTCAGAACCAGTGTGGTTCTTCTTTGGTTCCTGCTGCCACACATGCCTATGCACTGTGCATGATGTGGTCATAGCACAGGACACTCAAGCAAAGAGGCACTGGGCAGGCTGCAGCAGTGAGACCCACCTGAAGGTTGGTAGAGACCTGCAGCTTGAGTAACAGGGCTCTGGACTGTTCTCTCGGAATTCCTTTCCTCTTAGCTTAGCCCTTAGATTACCCCCACATTTCCCAATGACACGAACCCCCCACAGCAACCACTGGAGTCCAGGTCACCCCACTCGCATTTTGAACTCACCAAATTCCCACAGAGGGCTGCCAATTAGTTTCCGGGTGAAGTATAAAGTGTTGGTTATCACCTTTAAAGCCCTACATGGTTTGGATCCAGGCTACCTGCGGGATCGCCTTCTCCCGTACAATCCGCCCCGCGCACTCAGGCCCTCTGGGAAGAATTTACTCCAGTCAACAAAAACAAGGCTGACAACTATTACCCAGAGGACCTTTTCTTCTGCCGTTCCCAGTTTGTGGAATGGCTTGCCGGGAGAGATTTGTCAACTTAATAGCCTTCCGGAATTTAAGAAAGCCATAAAGACTGATCTTTTCTGGCAGGCCTACCCGGCTGAATTTTAAATTTGCCTTTTAATGATGTGCTGCTTTTAGTGATGTACTGGTTTTAAATGTTTTAATTGGTTGCATGATGTTGCATTTGTGTTGTTCTCCTCCTCAATCCGGAGGGAGAGGCGGGTAACAAATAAATTTATTATGATTGCTACGGGCAGAGAAAATAAAAAACTGCTTTCCCCAAGGGAACTTGCAGGGGAGGAAGGGAATGTTCTTTCTCCCCATGTAGTTCTCTAGGAATTTCTCCTCCAGCTTAAATTTTATATTGCCTCTCCCCAGGCAATATGGAGGGCCTGCCTCTTTAACTCTGAATCTGCACAAGAGAATAAGCAGACCATAGAATTGTGGAGCTATAAGGGACCACAAGGATTATCTAGACCAACACTCTGCATGTGCAGGAAAAGCAATTAAGAACGTAAGTAGAGCCCTGCTGGATCAGACCAAGAGTCCATCTAGTCCAGCACTCTGTTCACACAGTGGCCAACCAGCCATTGGCCAGGGACCCACAAAGCAGGACACGGTGCAACAGCATCCTCACACCCATGTTCCCCAGCAACTGGTACACACAGGCTTACTGTCTCGGATACTGGAGGGAGCACATAGCCATCAGGACTAGAAGCCATTGATAGCCTTCGCCTCCAGGAATTGATCCAACCCCCTTTTAAATGGAAAATAGTTCTTGACCATCATCCCTTTGGCACCCTTTTATGTACCTGAACAGTGCAAACATGACTCCCCTCAGCCTCCTGTTCTCTAGACTGAATATCCTAAGTTTTAGATTGCCTCTCCCCAGGCAATATGGAGGGCCTGCCTCTTTAACCCTGAACCTGCACAAGAGAATAAGCAGACCATAAGTTCCATCAGCCTGTCCTCATGGGTCATGTTTTCAAATCCCTCTATCATCTTTGTTGCCCTCCCCTGAAACATGGCTACAAGGACATTTATACTCAAACTCTTGTTCCAGATTCACTACACAAGACTTTTCTGTCTCTTTCTCCAGCGAGGCCCTGAGTAATCCTCAGTGCCACCCTGGCCACCATTGTCAAGACAGCCTGACTGTCCTAAATCACCCCTAATTGCCCTTGTGGACAATCTGTAAATTTGGGCGAGAAACATTAATTGCATGAAACAATTCATGTGAACAACTTTTCTCCTCAGGATAGATTGCTTCTTCCCAGGTTCAACTTATGCTTCCACCCACCCACAAATCTACACAACAATCTGGCAAACTCTGGTCCTGCTGCTAAATGCCAGATATGTTGTTCTTGTTTTTCTTAATTCCCCTGGCTCATAGTTTTCATAGAATCATAGAAAAGCAGAGTTGGAAGGGGCCTACGAGGCCATCGAGTCCAACCCCCTGCTCAATGCAGGAATCCACCCTAAAGCATCCCTGACAGATGGTTGTCCAGCTGCCTCTTGAAGGCCTCTAGGGTGGGAGAGCCCACAACCTCCCTAGGTAACTGATTCCATTGTCGTACTGCTCTAACAGTCAGGAAGTTTTTCCTGATGTCCAGCTGGTTTTGATCTCACCACTGCAGCCCTGTGACTCTCCTTGAACACACACACACACACACACACACACACACACACACACGTCACTAGTGTACCCCCCTTTGTTTAGGCAGGTCAGTGCCTGATGCATTTTGTTTTATTCCCTCAGGATGGATCTGAGGAGTCAACCAGATTAGCCAGGAAGTAGACAGTGGAGCCAGGTGATCTGGAGGAACACCTCCTCCCATATGTATCTGCCCAGATCCTAAGATCGCCTTCAGGGGTCCTTCTCCGTGATCCCCTGCCAAAGGAAGTGAGGCAGGTGGATACCAGGAGGAGGGCCTTCTCTGCTGTGGCACCCCAAATGTGGGATAAGCTCCCTAGAGAGGTTTGCCTGGCACCTACGTTATACTCTTTTTGACACCAGGTGAAGACCTTTTTATTTTCCCAGTATTTTAACAGCTTACCATCTTCACCTTTTAACTTCGATGTTTTAAATTTGTATTTTAAATCTGTATAAATCTCTGCATTCCTTCTCAGTTTTATCCTGACTGTGCTTTTATATTGTGTTTTATATTGTGGCTTGTTTCATACCTTGAATTGTACTTGATGATTTTAATTTTTGTGAACTGCCCAGAGAGCTTTGGCTATTGGGCGGTACAGAAATGTAACAAATAAATAAATAAAGCATGGCAGGGAGTGTGGGTCCATGGCTCATGAGGGAGAGCAGAAAATCATAGAATCATAGAATATGTGTGAAGATGTCCCTCCTTTCATCTGTCTTGAATCTCTCACTAGTGATGACCTTGTGTCATGATAGAGGAAGAAAAATGCCTCCCTACCCACTTTTCCCACACCATGTATAATTTTATACACCTCTATCAGTCTTTCCTTACCATTTTTCCAGGCTAAACAATCCTAGCCATTGTAACCTTCCTTCATAGGGGAGATGCTCCAATCTCTTAATCATTTTAATTACAGGGATGACACTAAGTGAAATCCTAAATGATATTCATTTATAAATGCTATTGGAAGGCAGCCAGGTGGGCAGTGTACACTTTGAAGTATCCTTGAAGAAAGAGAATCTTCTGTAAACCGCCCAGAGATCTTCCAAGCTAAAGAATCCTAGCTCTTGTAACTTTCCCTCATAGGGGAGTTTCTCTAGTCTCTTTATCATTTTAGTTGCCCTGTTCTGCACTTTTTCCAACTCTACAATATATAGGTGCAGTGATCAGAACTGTGCACAGTATTCTAAGGGCTCATCTACACAAAGCGGGATATTCCACTATGAAAGCAGTATAAAAAAGGCAGCTGATTTATAGCGGTAAATACTGCTTTATAGCGGTATTGAAGTGTACTGACAACTGTGGGGGCCCATTGACACATACCATATACCACTTTCATAGTGTTATATCCTGCTTGGTGTAGAGGCGTCATGGGCCCCAACAGTTGTCAGTGCACTTCAGTACCACTATAAAGCAGTAGTGTAGAACCTGTAGTGCACTTCAATACTGCTATAAAGCAGTAGTGTGGCTCCTGCCTTTTATATACTGCTTTCATACTGGAATATCTGGCTTGGTGTAGATGAGCCCTAAGTGTGGTTGCACCAAAGATTTGTATAAGGGCTGTATGATACTGGCAGTTTTATTCTCAATTCCTTTCCTAACTATGCCTAACATGGAGTCTTCCTCTTTTACAGCAGTTGCACCTGGGTTGACATTTTTATCAAGCTGTCCACCACAACCCCAAGATCTCTTTCTTGGTAAGTCATTGCTAGCTAAGATTCCATCAGGTTATACTTGAAGTTGGGGGGGTTTTTTTGCCCCAATGTGCATCACTTTACACTTGCTTACACTGAACCATGTTTGTAATTTTAATTTCCATTCTTAAGTTTGGAGAGATCCTTTCAGAGTTCCTCACAATCCCTTTTTGTTTTTTAACCCCTCAAAACAATTTGCTGTCATTGACAAACTTGGCCATTTCACTAAGAAGTGATCCTTATTCCAGATCATCTATAAACAAGTTGAAAAGCACTGTTACCAATACAAATCCCTGTGGGATGCCCCATTTACACTTCTCCAGTGGAAGAATTTGCCATTTATCCCTCATCTATGCTTTCTGGTTTTTAACCAGTCACTGATCCATAACAGGACCTCTCATCTGATTCCATGACTGCTAAGTTTGCTCAGAAGTCTTTGGTGAGGGATTTTATGGAGAGCCTTTTGGAAATCCATGTAAACAATGTCTAATGGATCACCCTTGTCTATATGTTTATTGACACTCTCAAAAAACTTTAAAAGTTTAGTAAGACAGGACTTACTTATGCAGAAGCCATGTTGATTTCCCCCCCCCAAACAGGGCTTGACCTTCTATATGCTTACTTTTTGTTGTTTATTCGTTCAGTCGTTTCCGACTCTTCGTGACTTCATGGACCAGCCCACGCCAGAGCTTTCTGTCGGCCGTTGCCACCCCTAGCTCCCCCAAGGTCAAGTCTGTCACCTTGAAAAAAAAATTAAGCTAACTGGCGTGTAATTTCCTGGATTCCAACCCCACCCGGATCTCTTTTTAAAAATTGGTGGCAATAATTCCTTGACACTGCTCATTAACCATGCCAGTGATATCTTGCTACCTTTCTTAACTTGTGGTACACATTTGAGCTGAGCTTCTATTATTGTAGTTTTGAGTAACCTCCAAGCATTTTGAAGGGATTTAATCCTCTTCAGTCCCACTTTCATTTTACTTTTCACCTGTTCCCTAATTTTAGAAAAGTTTCTTCTTTTTAAGGGAAATGCTGGATTGCCTGGCAATTTTCCACCTGAATATATATTAAATCTGATAGCACTGTGGTCACTGTAATCCAGTCGGTGCAACAATAGTTACATTTCCTACATTACCTAGGGAGAGGTAATGTGATGTAGTGGATTTGGGGGATCAAAGTTCTAATCCCCACATGGCCATGAAGCTCGCAGGGTGACTCTCAGCCTAAGCTATCCCAGAGGATGGTTGTGAGAATGAAAAGGAGAGGAGGAGGATCATGCAAGCCACTCTGGGTTCACTGCAAGAGATAAAAAGGTAGGCTATAAATGTAATAACAAAATAAAACCTTATTCACCATGGTTAAAGGACCTGAAGTGACTTCTGAACACAGCCTGGCTTTCAGGCTTAACCACCATGGTTAAAGCCATGGTTTAAAATGTCTTCTGAATGAGGCCAGTATCTAATTTAAGAAGGAATGTAGTTTTCAAGGGCTGAGCCCTTTTTTTGTGTTAGGTTTTTTTTTAACCCTTATTGAGATGTATTCTTAAACTTGGTGCAAGTCCTTTCTCTGAGCTTTTATTTTACGAATGTATCTATAAGGCCTAAAACCTTAGCCTACACTGCCCCCAAACTAAAGCTAGCCTACACTTTTTCTGTTTATAAGCGGAATCTTCCATGAGCTGGGCTTGCACAGTGAAGTAGTGTGCCTTGAATTGCTTCTATTGCTTGGTATTATTTATTTAAAACATTTGTATCCCGCCCTATATCATTAAGATCTCAGGGCAGCGTACAGATAAAAGCATACAGTATAAAACAATAAATATACACAGCTAAAAACAAATTAAACCACGAACCAAGTTAAAACAATATATAATTTAAAAGCAGTAAAAACAATTAAAACAGTTCATTCCTAAACTTGGGTTCCATTGAAATATGCGGCTGAGGTTCTCTTCAACAATCCGGGAATCCCTGCTAGAGCAAGGCTGCAAGAAATGAAGCGCTTGCTGGATTCTCTCCCCCGGATTTAGCTCCCAACACGAAGTTTGCAAAAGGTTACCCTTCCGGGATTTCGCTCCCACTGCTGCTGTGCCTTTGTTATGGCTTCAGCGGATAATTTATGGCCTGGGTTCAGACAACACGCTAAACCATGCTGCTTAACCACCAAATAGTTAAGAGAATGCATTCACCATTTTGTGGTTAAGCAGCATGGTTTGGTGTGTTGTCTGAACCCAGGCCTATGAGTTTTAAACGATTACCGGAGGCGATTTAATTGCTAAATAAATCAACGGCACTTACCTCCTCCTGGCACGGGTGCTGAACTCGCTCGTGTGCTGACGCTCGCAGAACGGACTCCCTTGCAAGCCGGGGGTCCTTATATCGCTAGGCTCGACTCTGGATATCGCTCATACAGCTGGGCCGAAGCTGAGCCCCGTCCCAGGGAGCCCCAGGGTTTGCCGCGGGGCTAAGCGTCTCTCAGCCCCTGCAAGCAATTTCTTCTCCTCCTCCTTTGCAAACGGGGAGGGGGTTTATTTTAGCCCCCGGAGGTACTGCGCTCAGCAGCCCCCACCCAGCAGAAGAGCCCCTTCCCACCCGCAGGAGCACAAAGCGCCCCTGTGGCAGGAGCCTCTCCCGGGACGAACGGATCCCAAACCCCCCAAAAGAGCCTCTCTCTCTCCCGCCCGCTCCTCTGCAGAACCCGGTTTTGGGCGCGCGGGTGGAGAGGCCCCTCTCCAGGAATGCCGAGCGGAAACTTTAGGCCAATGAGGCAATGGCGTCCTCGTCTCCGTCAGCAGTTGCTAGGCAGGTTAGGGAGGCCGGAGGGGGAAAGGAAGTTCGCTTTTGCATCCTGGCTTACCAAGATGTCTGCTCCGGCAGTAGCGCCTCTGAAGGCGGGCTCGTGTCTTGTGGCAGGAACTTTGTTGGGGAGAGGAGTAAATGGAAGGAGTGGGTGGGGAAGGATGTATAATGGCTGAGAGCTTGCGTTGGGTCCGATGTTAGTCCTACTTCGAGGAGACCCATTGAAGTAAAGCCTGGCACAGGGCTTAAGCAGAGGATTCCCCCCAACCCCCCAGCTCTGCTGCCTTTCCCAATGGCTCCTCCGTTGCTGGAGAAAGCGGTTTTGTTAGCAGTCCAAGCTCTCCCCGTTTC
Source organism: Elgaria multicarinata webbii (assembly GCF_023053635.1). Taxonomy (NCBI): domain Eukaryota; kingdom Metazoa; phylum Chordata; class Lepidosauria; order Squamata; family Anguidae; genus Elgaria; species Elgaria multicarinata. The sequence goes on from NC_086173.1 coordinate 155,741,879, forward strand.
CGTGATCAGTGCGTGTTCATCAAAGGAATGCAGAATCTTGTTTGTGGGTTAGAAACCTTTGTGGCACCCTTTGGATCAGGCAGCATTCGTTGCAGACCTCAGAATCTGTCCCCCTCCAATTCTGCCTCTGCAGTTGTTTCGCTTTAGGAGTCTTCAGTGCGGCCAAATGCTGGGCAAAAGCGGGTGGGGAGATGGATTTTCCCGACAGCAATATCCCTGGTTCAAACCACACGACAAACCACACTGAACCCATACTCAAGGTTAAGTGTAGGTTAAATATAGGCCTTTGAATTGTGGGTTTGTTTGTTTATTTATTTATTACATTTCTATACCACCCAATAGCCGGAGCTCTCTGGGCGGTTCACAACTCTCTGGGCGGTTGTTGTTGAAACGTTTATTTTTGTCTTACCTGAAACCCAGTTTGTTCTAACAAACCATGGTTTGTTAACCATGAACAACCCACAATTCACAACCCAACAATAAACTGCCAGAGATTCCGCCCAGCCTCTGTCTCCTGGTCACTCTTTCTCTCACCAAAAACAAAAGGAGGGTTGCTCCCAAGCCAAGGTCAGAAAAAAGGAGAAACGGGTTCTCAGGATGCAAATAATTTATTTTCACGAAGCCCGACACATTTCGGCCTGCACTTTAGTCAAAGGTCTTCCTCAGGGGGCTGTAACGTTAATAACACATTTAAATACATTAGGATAACACATAACATTAAAATATGTTTTTGTTATTACGTTAACTAGGCACATTGCCCATATGTAAGTTTTAAAACTTTTAACATTGCACAGTAACACTAGGGCCTATACACATGTGGAATTAATAAAATCATTTTTTTAAAAAAAAATATTGTGAATGTCAACAAACAAAACAGAAAATACATTGTGAAAAATGTGGGGGGGGGGGAGAACCACCCATACATTTTGTATATAGAATTATCATTTCCATCATATGACGCAGGGGGGTGGTGGAAGGGAGAGAATTATACAAAGGTTTCAAGAAAAGCAGACCAAATATCCGTATATTTATCCACTTGCAAGTTGCATCTCTCTAACACTCGTTCAAAAGTTGATAATGTTATTAGGTCCTTGATCCATTGCATTGTGGGAGGTGTGAATTTATCCTTCCAATGTGTCTTTGGGCTGTCATAAGGGCTCTGAAGATCCATGTGTTAACTTCCAAGAAGCCGATAGGTAATTTAGGAGGAGATGCACATTATTCCATATTATAGCTCCGGCTATTGGGCGGTATAGAAATTTAATTAATTAATTAATTAATTATAGATTGTTTCAGGGCAAAGTTCATCCTTATTATAACCTTATTATGATTTTATTAATAAAATCGTATAAAACTAGTTTCCAACAGAAGTGTAATGTACAAATCTTTACTTGTTAAAAGATAGTGTCTGCAGAATATCCTCTAGCAAGATCATTGTCTCCTGTGATAATCTGTGGCGATTCAGAAGAGTAACATTCAAATCCATCCTTATATTATTGTTCATTTTGGGGTGGGGTGGGGGCTCTGCCAGGTGTTTCCATATAGTTGTGATAAGTCCAAAGTGTCATAGTGAGGCACACTGCTGCTATTGTAGGAGAGAGTCTGCAAATAGTTGCTGAGTTGCAGGAGCGGTAAAAATTCTAGATCTTCATTCAAACCACTTGGATACAGAATCTATTCTATTTCCCTTCTTAGTAGTAGCTGTTTGTGTATTAAGTCTATCCAGTGCCCCAAATTTTAAATCTGCGTAAGAATGCTGTTTCTACAAAATGGTTTACTAATGGAGCACCTGACCCATTGTTTTTTTATGTTGCTCAGGTACTCTCCTATGCATCTTTTTAGACTTCTGATTGCCTACATAAATCTTAGGGTATTTACATGGGATAGCATAAATGACAGCAGCACTGCTGCAGATGGTGAAATGACTCAAAAATGTTTCTGCTGGTCAGAGGGATTTGTGAATTCTGTGGCTTCGGAGGCGTATTTGCAATAGCAGCAGTGTACACATGGATGATGACCTTTATGTCCACCGGATCATCCCTGTCTGAATTTTAAACTCACAGCATTGTTATGATCAAAGGAATAAAATGGAATTCACCTGTAATTTCCAGATAAGAAGTAAGGCATGGTGGCACCAGGTAAAATATTGGGTGAACTTCTGTCATGTATTATTTTTATTGCTGCATTTAAACCCAAGGCGGTGTACATAATCCTCCTTTCCATTTTATCCTCACAACAACAACCCTGTGAGGTAGGTTGGGCTGGGAGTCTGTGACTGGCCCAAAGTCACCCAGTGGGTTTCCATGGCCGAGTGGGGACTAGAACCCGGATCATAGAATCATAGAATCATAGAATAGCAGAGTTGGAAGGGGCCTACAAGGCCATCGAGTCCAACCCCCTGCTCAATGCAGGAATCCACCCTAAAGCATCCCTGACAGATGGTTGTCCAGCTGCCTCTTGAATGCCTCTAGTGTGGGAGAGCCCACAACCTCCCTAGGTAGCTGATTCCACTGTCGCACTGCTCTAACACTGATCTCCCAACTCCCAGTCCAACACTTACACCACACTGGATGTACTTTGAATTCACTTTTGATCAGTAAGTTTCTTATGTTCCTGGTTCTTTTAAAGGAGACTCATTGGTTTCTCTTGACACCCAGGGAAGTGCTGACTATGTGCAGTGTCTCCTGATGCTTCCTTGCAGGTGGTTGGTCATATAATCATATGTTAAACTGCAGTGGATTTGGTCTGAAGGTGTTGTGTTCTTTTATGCTAAAAGCTCTACCCACGGCTTTTTCTCTGCTTTTTGGAGGCTTTGTGCAATTACAGCATAGGGGTACCCTTTTTCTCTTAACTGCAAAGACTGTCTGAGATTCTTGTCTGAAATCTGAACAGTTACGTTTGAGTCTTAAGAACTGTCCATATCAGAGGATATTTCTTAGAGAGCAGGGACGGGAGCTATTGTAGCTCAGATATCTGGGAACATCAGTGGGTTTTCTGTAAATGGAGGTAATAAGATGTTCTCCCTCCTTCACTTTTAAGTCTAAGAAATGAATTTCTAGGGTGTTAAACTGAATATCAAATTTAACATTTTCATCCTTAGAATTTACCCTCGTTATAAATTGTTTCAAGTCCTCCCCATTTCCCCGCCAAATGTTAAATACATCATCAATATATCTCAGCCATACCAGAAGATGTTTTACGTATTGGCCCTCTGATGAAAAATGTTACCTTTCGTATTCTGCCATGTACAAATTGGCCACTCTGGAGCAACTCTACCTATATTCCAGCTATACTAGAGTGACCAGATACAAAAGAGGGCAGGGCTCCCGCAGCTTTAATTGTGATGAAGAGGGAATTTCACCAGGTTCTGCATGCATATAAATAACACCTGCTGAAATTCCCTTTTCTATACAACTATAGAAGCCCTATCCTCCTTTTCATATAGTCACCCTAAGGTGAACCTGTTTAAAAAATGTTTAATATTTTGATATAGGATGTATTTAATTTTATTATGTCACTTTTAACCTCTTTATCAATTTTAATGTCAGTGATCATATTTATGGGATGTAACTGTAGTACAATTTGTTTCATATGAAATGATTGTGTATTTTACTACATTAACATGAAAGTTCAATTAAAATACGTATTTTAAAAAAGTATAGTGTATTGATTTTCTGTGCTGAGTATCACCTGGAAGAAAGAATCCCGGCATCAATCTCTTCCCCATATATACACCTTGTACCTTACGTTCCTATAACAACGATTTAATGTTCCCAGTCAGTTCTATAAAGGCAATGCCCACTTAATTACAGCACACGAGCACCAGAGAGATGCATTCCCTAGAACATTTTGAATTGGAAAAAAAATCTGGAACATTTTTCAGTTCTAAATCATCCAAGATCTGGCTTTCATGTTTATTTAATATAATTTTTGTAAACTTTAAAAATAAAATGAATGCTATGTTTGACATACATTTAATAAATCATTAAAAAAAATAAGCCTGTGTTAATTTTCTGGGTTTTATAAATGTCTCAATAGAATCATAATAATAGTTGGAAGGGGCCTATAAGGCCATCGAGTCCAACCCCCTGCTCAATGCAGGAATCCACCTTAAAGCATACTTGACAGATGGTTGACCAGCTGCCTCCTGAATGCCGCTAGGGTGGGAGAGCCCACAACCTCCCTAGGTCATTGGTTTTATTGTTGTACTGCTCTTACAGTCAGGAAGTTTTTCCTGATGTCCAGCCAGAATCTGGCTTCCTGTAACTTAAGCCCATTGTTCTGTGTCCTGCACTCTGTGTGGCAACCTTTCAAGTATTTAAAGAGTGCCATCATGTCTCTCCTCAGGCTCCTATTCTCAAGGCTGAACATGCCCAGTTCTTTCAGTCTCTCCCCATAGGGCTTTGTACGTCTCTTTTTTGCCATAAGACCAAAGAACTTGAAATAAAATACCTGATTAGGAAAATAAATTACAACTATGCTGCCATGCAATATACATCATATACTGCTGTTCCTTCTGAGGATTCTAGGTTGAATTTAAATGGTAATATTCCAAGGCATTCCCTCCCCCAATACCACACACAGAGAGAATTACCATTCTTTTAACTGGGGAAACTGCTTCATGGATTACATGATGGAAAAAGAAATCCTATGCTCACCAGATAGTTAGTTTTCCCCATGCCCCTTGTAGCCTGCAGAGAAAACCATACCAGCTTCCTCTCTGTGCTTGGAAAACAGAGCACAGAGACAGGAAATAGGGGAGGAGACCAGGCTGGCTGGCTTATGCCATTTCCTATGGCCAACCAGCCCTTTTCCCTTCCTCTCCAAAGTGCCGTTGCTAGACAGATGAAATCACCCATCTAACAGAAATGCGGAGCGACTGGAGCACGGAGCTGCCTCTCTCCTCCTGCCCTGCATTGGATACCTATTTTTAAATCAATTTTTTATTGAAAGTTTCAAGAAAACAATGAAACAAAAAAAATTGCAAGTGTTAACTACATGAATTAAAGGCCTTAGTTTCAAATATTACAAGAAGCAAAAAAAGGAGTAAATTACACATAAACTTCAGCAAAGGCGGAACAAATACAAGTCCATTTGTGAATGGCGCCTATGTACCACTCTTTCAAATGTTGCAAGTGTTGATAGGTCTTTAATCCATTGCATTATAGGTGGTGAGCTTTTATCTTTCCAATGTTGTAGTATTAGTCTTTCAGGAGTCAAGGGGGGTGGGACAATTAAACTGGCCATGTGTTACATTCCATAATTTAAGAGAGCCCGTACTTCAGAAAGAACTTCCCAATACAAAGTTTATCCATCTGATGACTTCCTCACAGAAGGACACAACTATTGGGCATTTCCAGAACATATGGACAAAAAAAGCATTAACTGTGCAACACCTCCAACAATTAGCCAAGTTAGACAAACCTTTGATAAGGCAACATTGTGGTGTCCAATAGATCCAAAACAAAAGTCTCTGCCGAATAAGGCAAAACTGGAGGTCCATAGACATACCAGATAGATACCAACACCAAGATGGTGGTACATTGATTAGATAAAATAGGACATTCCAATTCCCTCTTCTGTTCTTGCTGAAAACCCTGTACATCTTATTTATTCACTAAGTATTTATAAACATGCATCGTGGATCAATATGCTTGGTCAGCTTCAATATGTGTTTCCAATAGCAAAGGAGATTTCGAAGCAGTAAAAGCTGCAGGGCCGAATCTATATTCTAACTAATGTTGCAATTATAGGTATTGCCATTCAGCTGTAGCAGACAATTCAAATTTATCTTGCAAAGCTGAAAACTCATCATCAACACCCAATAATTGATCCAGGGTAAAAATCATTCTGTCTGTCCAGGTCTGCCACAAAAACATTTTCCTTCCCATTTTAAAATCCAGATTTCCCCATATAGTCAATTTAGTATGGGAAAATGGGTCAAACTGTAATTGGCGTGACGTCATATGCTACATCGCTGACCGCTGAGGTTGTGGGAGGAGCTCTGACCACCTAAATATGCTGAGAATGCCATCCATTTGGAGAGAGGCTCCAGACAGGAAGATGCCAAAACCGACCAAGGTGGAAAATCAAATCTAAGCCAACTGGTGCTGAACCCACCTTCTTTAATTGGAAGTTGCATCCTTTTCAGATATTCATGGGGGAGAGGATACTCTGCAGCATCTGGATTCAAAGGCTGCTGACTATGTGGATAGGATTGCATCCTAAATGTGCAATCCTATGCAGTGTAGACACAAAGAAGTCCTAAACTCCCAGTGTTCATTCAGTCTTGTTTAACTTGAGAACTTAAAACAAAAAGGGTTTAATGTTCCCTGTCAGCTGTATAAAAGGAGAGCACTCTAGCACATGATCACCAGGAACATGTGTTCCCTGGATCATTTTGATCTGAAAAAAATTCCAGAACATTTTTCACAGCTCTAAATCATGCAAGATCTGACTTGCATGCTTTGTTTTGTTTTTGACTTATAAAATAAATTAAGTGTAACTAGGCTGCAAGCCAACATATATCGAATAGTGTTGCTCTTTCTGAGGATTCTGAGCTGATTTTAAATGCTAATATCCCAAGGCATTCCTCCACCACAAACATAGAATTATAATATTTCTCACTGGGGAAACTGCTTCATGAATTACGTGATTAAGGGTGCAATCCTATGTAAGTTAAGACAGATAAAAGTCCTACAACTCCCACTGTTAATTTGGTCTTGTTTAACTAAATGGGTTCTAGGCACTTTGGTGAGCAACTAAGCTAAGTTTAAACAGGCAAACATCACTACAGACTAAAAACTAAATTAAAATCTATTAAATGCTTTAAGAAAATTAGGAAAACAGTATGATGGTTATAGAAGCATTAGATTTCCCCCCTGTTGATTACATCATGGGCAGTAAAAGAAAATTTAACAAATATAAATTAATTCAAAATATTACTGCTAAGAAATTGCACTTCTAACATTGTTATGACTCTTCTTCACTACTCTTGCACTGAGGAGCTAAACTAAAACATACTAAAAACTATTAACACTTTTGTACTTAATCCAGCACACTGCTAAATATAAAAACTAAGCCAAAGGACTACTAAATTCCTCTAGATATGTACAGAATTACACTTGCAAGTTTTAAAGTTTATGAGTCCAAATAGATCCATAGTCACCTATACCTTTGGGACTAGATAGGTGAAGCAACAAAAGAATCAAGTGAAGCAGAAGGGGGGAGGGAAAGGGGGGAAACATACCCCAAAAGGGCTCTTTTTACCTGTGTTTTTATACACCTGTTCTAGCCAGAGCTGAAATAATTACCATCTTCCAATCAAAATGAGTTGAGTGGGTGGTTAGAACATACTTTCACCAATCAGAAGTGAGGTGTCTAAACCTTCCAGTAACATTTTATGCCTACATAGTTTGGGAATATTTTAGGCATGTATAAAAGGGTTAATCATCTTATCTTGATAGTCTCTCTCTCTCATATGCATCTTCTTTTAGCTCGTGGTCTTCTTCAGCCTTATTTGCTCATATTCTGCTCCAGCACTTCCTCTTAATCATTGCTGTGCGGATTGTTATGACGTCTTCTGGCCAGCAGGCGGCAAAGTAAGGACATTTTCATATCTGAGATGTCTAACAAGGATTTTCCTCCCACCACTGGGCATCTGAGCATGCTCAATTCTTATGTTCTTCCACTCATATCGGCTTCTCTGCCTGCACAGTTCACTGTGATGGGACTCTGATCTCGCTCTGCAAAGCCGCTTGAAAAACAGCTGCATTTTTTCCCCTTTCAAAGCCAGTCCTATAAAGTCTTAGTCAGAAATATTATAATGCCGTAACGATATAAAATCAAGGTCTTCTTCCCAAGATTAGGAGTTGGAATAGAAGTACAAGGTCTTCTTACATATGAATCTGGGGTCTTTTAGGTGGTCTTTATGTAGGTCTCCCCTAAACCCTCATTTAGACCATTCCACCATTCCAGATCAAATTAGCCACTTTCAGCCTGAAGCAGCCTTTTCGTTATTTTGTTAGCAAGCACACATAGGTGGTATCTACAGATTCCTAGGTTTCATCATCCACTACATCTCCTTAAACCCAAAGGAGGCACACTGATCCCAGTTGCTCAGAACATGACTGAGGGAGAAAGCTAGATAGGAACAACCAGCTAAATGGGCAATGCAGGAATATTCAAAGCAAAGCAAGCAAAAGAGACTGAGTCATATGCAATGGCTACTGTCCAGCCACCTAGCTGTTTCTTCCTGCTCTTTAATTATTTTTTTAATATTGGAGACGAGAGCCAAAGATAACACCAAGAGATCCAGTGGTGTGAGGAAACATGGAACTCAAAGGCCAGTAAGGCTGAGGCACAATTCTTGACAAAGAGCAAATGAAGCAGGAAGCATCATAAAGTTTAATTAAACACATAAATGCACCAAGCTGACAAGGAGAAATAATAATAAAAAATCCCTAATGCTGCATTTCAAGCAACACACCTAAGATACAATTAGTCTGAAGTACAGAGACTCATTGCTCACAATATGCTCCGTGCGCAGGTAGCAATACACAGGAATCTATCATCATGACAATGTTCAGCATTTCTAGGGCTTATCACCTGTGTGCATTTTTTGATGTTCTATAAGAGTTCTGCGAATACTGAAACTCTTCCCGCACTCAGCGCATTTATAAGGCTTCTCCCCACTGTGAATTCTTTGATGTGCTTTAAAATTACTGCTAGCACTGAAACCCTTTCCACATTCTGAGCATGTATAGGGCTTCTCACCTGTGTGAATTCTTTGATGTGTTTTAAGGTATGCGCTACGACTGAAGCTCTTCCCACAATCTGAGCATTGATAGGGCTTCATACCTGTGTGAATTCTTTGATGCGTTTGCAAGTGTGTTTTACGACTGAAACTCTTTCCGCACTCTGAGCATTTATAGGGTTTCTCCCCTGTATGAATTTTTTGATGCTCACGGAGTGTGTAGCTCTCACTGAAGCTACTTCCACACACAAAGCATTTATAGGGCTTCTCCCCAGTGTGATTCATTAGATGTCTTTTAAGATTTCTACTAAGACCAAAACTCTTTCCACACTCAGAACATTTAAAAGGCTTCTCTCCGGTGTGGATTATTTGATGTCTTTTAAGGCTTCTACTGAGACTAAATGTTTTTCCACACTCAGAACACATATATGGTTTCTTGCCAGTGTGGATTGTTTCATGTGATTTAAGGCTTCTGCTATCAATAAAACTCTTTCCACACTCAGAGCATTTATAAGGCTTCTCTCCAGAGTGAATTTTTTGATGCGCTTTAAGGTTTCCGCTATGATTAAAAGTCTTCCCACATTCAGAGCATATAAATGGCTCCTCAGCTGTGTGGATTTTTTGATGTCTTTTAAAGAGTGTGTTATGGTGGAAGCTCTTTCCACACTCAGAGCATTCATATGGCTTCTCCCCCGTATGAATTCTTTTATGCTCACGAAGTGTATAGCTCTCACTGAAACAATTTCCGCATTCAGAGCATTTATAAGGCTTCTCACCTGTGTGGATTCTTAGATGTGATTTAAGGATACTGCTAGTGCTGAAACTCTTTCCACACTCTGAGCATTCATAGGGCTTCTCCCCTGTGTGAGTTCTTTGATGTCTCTTAAGGTGTGTGCTCCGACTGAAGCTCTTTCCACATTTGAAGCATTCATAGGGCTTCTCGCCTGTGTGAATACTTTCGTGCTCTTTAAGACTTTCGCTACTGCTGAAACTGTTTCCGCAAGCAAAACATCTATATAGCTTTTCCCCTGTGTGAATTCTTTGATGCGATCTAAGGCTTCTTCTAGGAAATAAACTTTTTCCACACTCCGTTTCATAGCGCTTCTTATCAGCGAGAATTTTTTGATGTGATATAAGGTAAATGGTCTGATGGAAGCTCTTTTCATATTCCGAATATTTATTGTGGTTCTTGCCTTCGTGGAATTGCTGATGCAGTGTAAGGTCAGAGTTGCGACTGAATTGTTTCCCACACTCCAAGCATGGGTATATTCTTTCTCCTGTGTACATTTTTTGGTGTTCAGCTTCTTGAGGAGCAAAGGGTTTGACTTCCCACTTCCGTTTCGCTTTTCCTTTCCTTTTCTGCTTCTTTCTCTCTTTATTGCAATCGTTCTCATCAACTGAAGGAATAAAAAAAGAAAACTGATTAGGGAAAAACAGATCTTTCCAAATACATTGACTAACATTTGATAATCATAGAATCATAGAATAGCAGAGTTGGAAGGGGCCTATAAGGCCATCGAGTCCAACCCCCTGCTCAATGCAGGAATCCACCCTAAAGCATCCCTGGCAGATGGCAGAACACAATTTAAATTCTCCATATGCGTAAAACTGCACAACAACAACAACAACAACAGTAATAATAATAATATTTCTCACCCGTCTCTCCATTTCGATCGAGGGGGGGAACAGCAGTAAGTATAAAATACATAGATTCCTGGCATCAACAAATGAAGGTACTCAAGAATCGGAACAAAGATCTCCTCCTAAGACCTTCAGGGGCCACTCCAAATCACAGTAGATAATTCTGGGCAATTTGATATTGTGGTTATTTATAATTCGTTTATTTATTACAGCACTTTTATCCCGCCCTTTAGCCAAAAAAGGGCTCTCAAGGCGGCTTACTAAAGGAATTCTTAAGACAGTCCCTGCCCACAGGCTTACAATTAAAAAAAAAAACATGACACAAAAGGAAAGGTGATTGGGAGGGAGAAGGGGGGGAAAAAAAGGCAAATTAGGCACTGGATTCTTAGGCCTTAGCTAGACTTAAGGTTTATCCCGGGGTCATCCCTGTGCATCTAAATGACACACAGGAGATCCCGGGAACAGGCAGGGACGACCCAGGGACGATTCCAGGACAAACCTTAGGTCTAGCTAAGGCTCTGGTTACGAAGTTCATGTGGTCATGGGCAGAGTGGAAGGGCTGCCGCGTCCTCTCAACAGCCTCATACAAACCCAGGCACAATGGAAGGATGCCGCTTCCTTTCACTCTGGTGGCCTCAGCAGTGACAGCTGAAAGCAGGAGGAAGGGGGCCTCTCAGTTGGATCCAGGCATGCATTAGATATTTCCCCCTTCTCTTTTATACCCTAAATACTCCTTTCTCATGCGACACAATCCCTCCAGCTATTCCTAGCTGTTTTTTTGGCAGGTGTCTCAAGTGACGGACATTTAGCAAAAAGAAATGTCTGTCAGGGGAATGCCTCGCCTGATACCCATCACAAAGAGTGTTACATACATATCCGTCTGGGCTCCAGTTGGAATAGCAACTAAGGCCTTAGCTAGACCTAAGGTTTACCCTTAGGTAAATATTCAGCTTAGGTAAATATTCACCTCATATTCAGCTTGTAGACTGCAAGCTGAATATGAGCCAACAGTGCGATATGGCTGCAAGAAAGGCAAATGCTATTTTGGCCTGCATTAATAGAAGTATAGCTTCCAAATCACGTGAGGTACTGGTTCCTCTCTAGTCGGCCTTGGTTAGGCCTCATCTAGAGTACTGCGTCCAGTTCTGGGCTCCACAATTCAAGGACACAGACAAGCTGGAGCGTGTTCAGAGGAGGGCAACCAGGATGATCAGGGGTCTGGAAACAAAGCCCTATGAAGAGAGACTGAAAGAACTGGGCATGTTTAGCCTGGAGAAGAGAAGATTGAGGGGAGACATGATAGCACTCTTCAAATACTTAAAAGGTTGTCACACAGAGGAGGGCCAGGATCTCTTCTCGATCCTCCCACAGTGCAGGACACGGAATAACGGGCTCAAGTTGAAGGAAGCCAGATTCCGGCTGGACATCAGGAAAAACTTCCTGACTGTTAGAGCAGTACGACAATGAAATCAGTTGCCTAGGGAGGTTGTGGGCTCTCCCACACTAGAGGCAATCAAGAGGCAGCTGGACAAGCATCTGTCAGGGATGCTTTAGGGTGGATTCCTATGATTCTATGATACCCCAGGGTCATCCCAGGGTCATCCCTGTTCATGTAAATGACACACAGGATATCCGGGGAGTAGGCAGGGACGACCCCGGGATAAACCTTAGGTCTAGCTAAGGCCTAAGACACTTTTTCAATAAAAGAGTATCCCAGTTATTGTCCTCAACGATATCCCCAAAATGCATTGATTCAGGCAAAGGATAACAACAGTTCCCGCTCTCCTAGTCCACCCCCTTCCATTGTCTAAAGGTCCCCGGCTCATTCAAAAGACTCCACGCTTTATCCCTTGCTATCTGTAATGAAACATGTTACCTCAACCTTCCCAGCAAATGTGATGGGAACATTGTGGGTAGCCTATCTAGGCATCCTTTAAAAGAAAAGAAAAAACTTTTCACGCTTGGAACTATGGAACTCCATGCCACTTTTTTTAAAAAAAAGTTTCCAAATAGATCCCACCATTCGGAAAAGCTGCCTCAACGATTAAAGTTTTAATTTCTGCCACCACAATAAACCCACTATAAGAACATAAGAAGTGCCCTGATGCTGGATCAGACCAAGGGGCCATCTAGTCCAGCATTCTGTTCACACAATGGCCAACCAGCCATTGGCCAGGGACCCACAAAGCAGGACATGGTGCAACAACGGCCTCCCACCCATGTTCCCCAGCAACTGGTGCACACAGGCTTATTGCCTTGAATACTGGAGGTAGCACACAACCATCAGGGCTAGTAGCCATTGATAGCCTTCGCCTCCAGGAATTGATCCAACCCCCTTTTAAAGCCATCCAAATTGGTGGCCATCACTACATCCTGTGGTAGTGGGTTCCATAATTAACTATGTGCTGAGTGAAGAAGTCCTTCCTGTTATCTGTCCTGAATCTTCCACCAATCAGCTTCATGGGATGACCCCGAGTTCTAGTATTTTGAGACAGGGAGAAAAATGTCTCCCTCTCCACATTCTCCACCCCATGCATAATTTTGTACACCTCTATCATGTCCCCCCTTAGCCTCCTTTTTTCCAAGCTGAACAATCCCAGTTCATGTAACCTTCCCACATAGGGGAGATGCTCCAGCCCCTTAATCATTTTGGTTGACTTTTTCTATACCTAAAAGAAACTCAGTAGCCTGGTTCCTTTGAAGTTAGCATGTGATTGACACCAATGCTAAATTTCACCCTTCAAGATTAACAAAAGTGAGATGCAGCATCTTCCCCAGCCAAATAAACTCTCAATGGCCCAGTTTTCACTTCACAACAACCAATGGATCATTTAACCCACGGGTTGTCTGGGACGATGAGGAAGGAAGACGGTGTTGAAATGTGTTCCACTCTGCCTTACCCAGGGAGGCGGCCCCTCCGTCACGTGGCTGTACGATCCCCTCGACCACCTGCGTGGCCTCTGGCGGCATGTTCTGTGCCTTGGGGAAATCCGTGGCTGCTTTGGCCAGCACGCCCTGCACCTGGAGTGAGGAGCCCAGGAAAGGAAGGGGGACGAGGGATTGGGAAAGAAGATAAACAGGTTAGCAAGGGCCAAGAACCGCATTTCTCCATCTCCTTGAACTCAATCCTAGCTCATCGTTTCTAAAGTTGATATAGTGGTTTTAAATGTTTGTGAATTTTGCATGTTTGTTTGTTTATTTATTTATTTATTTATTACATTTTTATACTGCCCAATAGCCGAAGCTCTCTGGGCGGTTCACAAAAATTAAAACCATCATAAAACAACCAACAGGTTAAAAGCACAAATACAAAATACAGTATAAAAAGCACAACCAGGATAAAAACCACGCAGCAAAATTGATATAAGATTAAAATACAGAGTTAAAACAGTAAAATTTAAATTTAAGTTAAAATTAAGTGTTAAAATACTGAGTGAATAAAAAGGTCTTCAGCTGGCGACGAAAGGAATACAGTGTAGGCGCCAGGAGGACCTCTCTGGGGAGCTCATTCCACAACCGGGGTGCCACAGCGGAGAAAGCCCTCCTCCTAGTAGCCACCTATTTTTGTAGATTGTTTTTAAACGTTTTATTTTTAGGGAAGTTTCCCCAAACCCAGTAGGGAAGGAACGACTCCAGACCGGTCCAGATTCAGAAGCTTTATTAGAACTACACGTGTAGGAGAGAAGCTCACCCCCAGCAAGCTGAAGACTGAACTCCTTGCCCATCATCCACATCAGCATACTTTTGCTAGCTGAAGTAGATTCTTCCTAGAGGACCTGAGTGTGCGGGGCGGATTGTACGGAAGAAGGCGATCCCGCAGGTAGCCTGGACCCAAACTATGTACAGCTTTAAAGGTAATAACCAACACTTTGTACTTCAATCGGAAAATAATCGGCAGCCAGTGAAGAGATTTTAAAACTGGTGTGATATGGTCATGCCTAGGTGTACCGGTGACCATAAACAGAAAACCATTCTTACATAAACAATGCCATATTTTGGCAGCCTATGTCTGGTACAAAATGTTGTTGTTGTTACTATTATTACATTTATTTGTATCCTGCCTTTTGCCCAATGCTGGGCCTCAAGGCGGCCTTACAAAGTTTAAAATATACATGGGCGGGGGGGAGGGAAACAAAACCATAAACAATTAAAAAATACACAACAAAATTATAAGACATTAACATAGATGGAGGGCTGGATTATTCTCCAAAGGCCTGCTTGAACAAAAAAGTTTTAGCCTGCTTCCGAAAGCCCATCAAGGAGGGAGCCAGCCTAGCTTCCCCGGGAAGAGAGTTCCAGAGCACCGGAGCAGCCACCGAGAAGGCCCTCTCCCATGTTCCCACCAAGCGTGCCTGTGAAGAAGGTGGGACTGAAAGAAGGGCTTCTCCAGAAGATCTCAAAGCACGGGCAGGCTCATAAGGGAGAATACGTTCTTTCAAATAACTTGGACCCGAACCATATAAAATGTTGCATTCTATTCTTTGATAAACACCCCAAGGAGAATTTGAGAGTCCAGAGTATACCCTGACCCTTCCAAAATGCCCAGTCAGGGGGCTTAGCTGATAAACAATGAAGCGATGAGCCTTCGTTTATACTGGTTCCTAAACACAAAGCAGACGTGTTTGAGGAAAAAGCAACAAGTAACCATGGTAGATAACAAGCCAAGAGATCAGGACAGCCTTGAGCAGCCGGCCAAGAGGCTTCCTGTGTCTTCAAATTCAAAAACAAGGACCGGGGGGGGGGGGGGGGGGAAGGGATCAGAGTATTTTTGGGTGCTTGAGCACTTTTCCACAACACACAAGGGGTTTTAACGGGGTGTTTTCAGATTTCCCTGTCATTATCTTATGTGAACCACCCAGAGAGCTTTGGCTATGGGGCGGTTTTTAAATGCAATAAATAAATAAATAAATAAATGAGAAGAGGAGTAGAACAGCACGTCTCAAGCCTCCCCCGTAAAAACAAACAGAAGCACCCAGAGGCAGGCAATCTCCCTCCTTCCCGGTGAGTTTGGGAGCTTATTCATGCGAAGCAGTTTTGGTGCCTACAAACGCTAATCCTTTTCCGCTGGAGGGACAATGCTGCTGCCTGAAATAGGTTTTCCTCTTTCCCTGGAACTTCATAAGATGCTTCAGGTTTCTTGTGATCCCCCAAGGAGGACCTGCTCCACTCAGAACCACTCTGCCCTTGACGGGGGTGAGGCAGTCGGGACGTCCCTTTCTTGGAGACCATCCAGAAAAGGAGAGGTTCCTTGTGGGCATTTTAGGATAACATCCCATACATTCTCAGCGCCAGGAAGCACTCCGGATGAAACTCTCTCACCTCCTCCTTTTCCTGTGTTGTGTCCTGTGAACCTCCTGCCTTGGCCACCGCCTGGGAGCCAAGGACCTTCTTCTGCGCTGGTTGTTCCCAGAATCCTCCACTGCTCCCAGCCTCATGGTCCTCATGGCCTCTTCCTGCTTTGTGGCCAGCCAAAATCTGCTCCCCCATCTTCGTTTTGTGCCCAAAGAAAGCCTGGAACAGGGCTGCGGGATGGGTTTGTTCTGCTGCCATTTTCTTTCTCAAACGTGTGTAACCATTAAGCCCTGCAAAGAAACGAAAACATTTTGTGGGTCACAATAATTAGGTTCTTCTGCTTTTTAAAAGCAAAAGCAGATAGTTTTGAACAGTAACCAGCATTTTTCTCTCTCGGAAAAGATAAATTTGGTAGTTCAAGGGTGGGGTGGGGGTGGGCTCTCGCAAAAAGCCTTATTCACCGTGGTTAAAGCCATGGTTTAAGGTGTCTTCTGAACACTGCTTGGCTTTCTGGCTTAACCACCATGGTTAAAGCGACGGTTTAAGGTGTCTTCTGAGTGGGCCCACTGTAAAACCTAGCTCTAACAGTCAATATCAAAGATCCATATTTACCTATTATGTGAACCACCCAGAGAGCTTCGGCTATTGGGCAGTATAAATATGTAATAAATAAATAAATGTAAGGCATGGTGGACAAAGCCAGCCTAAATGTGTGTGGTGGGTTTCTCGTTCTCCCAGGATCTCTCTCACAAGCTGATGAAATCCTGGCCCTTTTATAACCCTCATGATAACAATGACGTCCTTAATTTTGGACCAGGTCATACCACCGTTCCCATTTTTCTCAGTGTAGTTTTTTTCTGGAACTGATGCCAGTAACATTCAGGCAGAGGTATCCTTGCTAAGTTAAGCTACGTGCTGCTTCCAGCAATTGACCAAGGCATTCGTGGCAGCCTCCCTCCATTTCCAAGAATATTTTCCATTATTCATAATTATCTCACAAGACATACATACAGAACTAGTCACACCTACAAGATACAATAAATTCTTATCAATTCTGCCCCCTCCAATGCATGTTCCACTACACAGGGATACCTCGTGTTCCCCAGCCACACAAACCCTAGGATGACCATACAAAAAGGAGGACAGGGCTCCTGTATTTTTAACAATTGCATAGAAAAGGAAATTTCAGCAGGTGTCAGTTGTATATATGGAGAACCTGGGGAAATTCCCTCTTCATCACAACAGTTAAAGTGCAGGAGCTATACCTGAGTGACCAGATTTTAAAGAGGGCAGGGCACCTGCAACTTTAACTGGTGTGATGAAGAGGAAATTTCACCAAGTTCCCCATATACACAAATAACACCTGCTGAAATTCCCTGTTTAATACAACTGTTAAAGATACAGGAGTCCTGTCCTCCTTTTCATATGGTCACCCTAACAAACCCTCCACGGCAACCACTGGAGTCCACGTCACCCCACTGCATTTTTCACTCACCAAATCCCCTTGGATGATGCAGGCAGAGAAAATCGAAAACTACTTTCCCAAGGGCAGTGGCAAGGGAGGAAGGAATTGATCCTTCTCCCTGGATGGTTCTCTTTGCAATTCCTGCTCTTGGTTTAAATTTTAGATTGCCTCTTCCCAGGTAATATGGAGGGCCTGCCTCTTTAACCCTGGACCTACAGAAGAGAATAAACAGACCTTGGCTACAAAGGGGTTTATACTCAAAACTCTTGCTCCAGATTCAATACAGTATATTTTTCTGTCTCTTTCTCCAGTGATGCCCTGAGCAGTCCTTGGGGGCTCCTGGTCACTTTTGTCAAGTGAGTCTGGCTGTCCTAACTAGCCCCCATGTGAAGAATCCATAAATCTGGAGGAGAAACCTTGTTAATTACATGAAACAATTTATGTAAGCAACTGTTTTTCCTCAGGACCGACCGATTTTTCCCCAGGCGCCCCTTATTTTTCCATCCACCTAAAGAACCACACAATAATTTGGCAGACTCTGGTTTGGCTGCTAAATGCCTCATCTGTTTTCACTTATTCCCCTGACTTGCATTTTCCATTCCTCCAATGTAGCCCTGGGACTCTCCTTATTCTTTACAGCACCCAGCCCCAAATAATCCAGCCCTCTCTGTTTAGGTGGGTTAGCACCTGATTCATTTACTTTTTTATTTTCTGTGGGATTTTTGAAACCTAAACCATAAGCCGAACTCTTTAACTTGGGATAAGTCCTTTTTTCTGAGCTTTTATTTTATGAACTGCTCTGTCAGGCCTAAAAGCTGAGCCTACACTGAGCCTGAGATGAAGCTAGCCTGCAGTTTTTTTGTTTACAAGCAGATTTTCCACTAGGTAAGCCTTAGTGGCTCTTGTCAATGTAGACCTATGGATTGCTTTTATTGCCCCCTTCTAAGCTTTGGTTGAGTTATGTGGCTAAGAGACCTGCCTTCTTTTGTATCTGGTCACTCTAGTAAAGCTATTTAAAAGAGGGCAGGGCTCCTGCAGCTTTAACTGTAGTGATAAAGAGGGAATTTTATCAGGTGCTGGTAAACACCTGCTGAAATTCCCTTTTCTATACAACTGTTAAAGATACAGGAGCCTGGTCCTTCTTTCCATATGGTCACCCTACCTGAGGTTCTCTTCAACCATTTGGGAATCTCCGTTAGAACAAGGTTGACAGAAATGTAAGTTCTTACTGGACACGCCTCCTAGGATTTAGCTCCCAACTAGAAATGTGAATGCCGGGAAAACAATGAGGTGGGGGACACATTTTTTCCCTCAAGACTGCTGTTTTTCCCCCAAAAATGGGAAAAAATGAACAGCTTTGGATTATGATTTTTTCTTCTTCTAGAATTTAAGACAAGGTGTTTATATATTGTTACTCAGCCTTTACTCCCTTCAAATAATTTCTAAAAATGTAATGTACAGAAAGACAGAGATGTAAAATATCTGGAAATAATGTCATGAGGAAAAATATTTTTTTAATCCTCTATGTAAAGATTCTCATATAGTTTTTCTTCAATTTCTTATTAAAGTTATTGATCCAATGTATCTTTTACTGATAGACATTTTGGGATGATCCAAGTCATGCACAGCTTCCCAACATTTGAAGAGAATCACCATATCATAATACAGAAAAAAATACATTCTTGACAGTTTGAATTTTGTTCTAAAGAGTCCTTTGATTCTGGACTTATCTCCCTCTGTTTCTAGTTATTCCTGATTCTTCTGGCTTCTAGGATGATTCAGATGTTTTAACGACTAATTGCTGAAATTCTCTTTTATCAGACATAAACCAGAAACCTAAAATACGTTATGTATAACTTCATTTGTTCATCAAATCATGTTTTGTATATTCAGTTTTATTCAGACATTGATTACACATTTACTGAGTTCACTTTTATTATTATTATTATTATTATTATTATTATTATTATTTATATAGCACCATCAATGTACATGGTGCTGTACAGAGTAAAACAGTAAATAGCAAGACCCTGCCGCATAGGCTTACAATCTAATAAAATCATAGTAAAACAATAAGGAGGGGAAGAGAATGCAAACAGGTACAGGGTAGGGTAAGCAGGCACAGGGTAGGGTTTTAAAGTCTATTTAAAGTTTTCAAATAGAATAAGTTTATGAGCAAACCAAGTTATACATAATATAACTATAAGAATAAAAGTTGCTTTACGTTCCTAAAGCAGCCTTTGACAACCTGATGCCATACAGAAGTCTTGGACTACAACATCTGAGGCTGATAGGAGCTGAAGTCCAAAATATCTGGAGGGGACCAGTTTGGGGAAAGCTGTCCTAAAGCAACAAAGGATGCATCCTATGTGGATACTTGGCAGCCTCCAAACTCAGAGGCTGTTGAGTATCCAATGCAGGGCGGGGGGACTGCTGGTGGCCATCTTTGCCTTTGTGCTCCAGCTGCCCTGCATTTCTGCTAGATGGGGAATTTCACCTGTCTAGCAGCAGCAACTTGGAGGCTGGAGGGAAGGAGGCTGGGGTGGCCATACAATGGCAGAGTTTGGACGACGCACTAATCAATGGCTGTTTCCCATTCCGTTCCTATTACACTCCCAGTTAGAATCATAGACTAGTAGAGTTGGAAGGGGCCTATAAGGCCAGCAAGTACGACCCTCTGCTCATTGCAGGAATCTACCTTAAAGCATACCTGACAGATGGCTGTCCTGCTGCCTCTTGAATGCCTCTAGTGTGGGAGACCCCTAGGTAACTGGTTCCATTGTCGTACTGCTCTAACAGTCACGAAGTTTTTCCTGATGTCTAGCTGGAATCTGGCTTCCTGTAACTTGAGCCCATTATTCCGTGTCCTACACTCTGGGATGACCGAGAAGAGATCCTGGCCCTCCTCTAGGTGTCAACATTTCAAGTACTTGAAGAGTGCTCTCATGTCTCCCCTCAATCTTCTCTTCTCCAGGCTAAACATCCCGTTCTTTCAGTCCCTCCTCATTGGGCTTTGTTTCCAGACCCCCGATCGTCCTCACTGCCCTCCTCTGAACATGCTCCAGCTTGTCTGCATTCTTGTTGGTGTGGTGCCCAGAACTGGATGTAATACTCAAGATGAGGCCTAACCAGTGCCGAATAGAGGGGAACAGTACCTCGCGTGGTTTGGAAACTATACTTCTGTTAATGCAGCCCCAAATAGCATTTGCTTTTTTTGCAGCCTTGTCCGCCTTAAACCTGCTGCTTATCAAACCTGCAGTAGCAACCTTACTCTGCATATATTTAACCAGTCATTGTATGGCCCCTTCCTCTATCTCCCAACTCCCATAATACAGTGTCTTCAAACAGTGCCAATCTATTACAAGTTGATTAGCGTGTCGTCCGAACTCCGCCGATATGTCATAATGCAGCCACCCTGGCCTCCTCCTCTCTCTGCCCTCGGGAACATCCCCTTTCCCCCATTTGCAATATCCATTTTCAGAGCATGGACAGGTAGCCAGTGCAGTTCTTTCCGTGTCGTCTGCGAGGAGGTTGGGAGCCCAGTTTTCTGGCTCTGACATCAGAGCCCTGTCTCCAACCTTGGAACCAGGAAACCGAACTACTCTATGCCCACCCCAATAGATGCTGTCTGGGGGTGGAGGCATAGGATTGCTCCCAAATTGACTTATTTTTCACCCCCCCAATATTTCCAATTTCCCCCCACATGCATACACACCCAGGGGAAAAAACAGCTCTCCCCCCATGGCTTCAAAATCTCCAGAAATTTTAAATCTCTACTCCCAACTGTAAGTTTGTAAGAGGTACCCTTCCAGGATTTAGCTCCCTTGGCTGTGCCCTTCTTTTGGCTTCAGCTGATAAGTTATGAGATTTAAATGGTTAGCTGAGGGAATATAATACCTAAATAAGGTAGGGTGGCCCTATGGAAAAGAGGACAGGTATCTTTAACCGTTGCATTGAAAGGGGAATTGCAGCAGGTGCTATTTGTATGCAATGCAGCACCTGGTGAAACCCCCTCTTCATCACAACAGTTCAAGCTGCAGGAGCTATACCAGAGTGACCAGATCCAAAAGAGGACAGGGCTCCTGCAGCTTTAACTGCTGTGATGAAGTGGGGGTTTCACCAGGTGCTGCATGCATAACAATGACACCTGCAGAAATCCCTTTTTCTATGCCACTCTTAAAGATGCAGGAGCCCTGTCCTCCTCTCCATAGGGGCTCCCTAAATAAGTAAACACTTACCGTCTCCTGGCACAGGGGCGTAACTTGCTTGTGTGCGTCCCTGGGTCTCCCCCCGCTCCCTCCTTATACCGCTAGGCCCAATTCGGGGATATCGCTTATACAGGTAGGCCAAGGCGGAGTCTCTGTCCTCGTTGCTTTCCCCAGAGCTCCAATGGATGCTTCTTCGCTGAGGGTCTCTCAGCCCCTGCGGGGAATTTCTACCCCCGCCTTGCAAAAGGCAGGGGGGGGCGTATTTTAGTCCCCGAAGGTACTGCCGCGAGCAGCCTGCCTCCGCCCCCTCCCCCCTCCGCAGCAGAACGGGCCCCTCCCACCCGCAGGAGCAAGAGGCGACCCTTGGGTCTGAAGCCCCGTCAGGACGGACGGACGGATTCAAGCCCCCCCCTCTCTGCCCCCCAAATTAATCTCTTTCTCTCCGTCTGGTCTGCAGAAGCGGGGTTTGGGCGCAGGGGTGGGGAGGCCTCTCTAGGAATGCTGAGCGGAAACTTTGGTCCAATGAGGCAATTGTATGCCCGCCTGCGTCAGCAGTTGCTAAGCAGGTTGGAGATTCAAGGGAAAGACTAGGGAGAGGCAGGCGGAGGGGGAGCCGCCATTTCCCTGTTTTATTGTGCTGCCTGCAGAGCGAGCGGTCTCCTCCTGCAAACAGCGCCTCTTAAGGCGGGCACGTTGCTTGAGGCTGGGACTTTGCTGGGGAGGAGAGAGCCATGCAAGGGGGGAGTGAAGGAAGGGTGGGAAGGAGTGGAGAGAGATGTGTGGTAGTTACGGTGACCATATGAAAAGGAGGACAGGGCTCCTGTATCTTAAACAGTTGCATTTGTTGTTTATTCGTTCAGTCGCTTCCGACTTCATGGACCAGCCCACGCCAGAGCTTTCTGTCGGCCATTGCCACCCCTAGCTCCCCCAAGGTCAAGTCTGTCACCTCCAGAATATCATCCATCCATCTTGCCCTTGGTCGGCCCCTCTTCCTTTTGCCTTCCACTTTCCCTAGCATCAGCCTCTTCTCCAGGGTGTCCTGTCTTCTCATTATGTGGCCAAAGTCCTTCAGTTTTGCCTTTAATACCATTCCCTCAAGTGAGCAGTCTGGCTTTATTTCCTGGAGTATGGACTGGTTTGATCTTCTTGCAGTCCAAGGCACTCTCAGAACTTTCCTCCAACACCACAGTTCAAAAGCATCTATCTTCCTTAGCTCAGCTTTCTTTATGGTCCAGCTCTCGCAGCCATAGGTTACTACGGGGAATAGAAAAGGGAATTTCAGCAGGTGTCATTTGTATATATGGAGAACCTGGTGAAATTCCCTCTTCATCACACCAGTGAAAGCTGCAGGAGCCCTGCCCTCTTTTAAATCTGGTCACTCTAGTATAGCTCCTGCAGCTTTCACTGTTGTGATGAAGAGGGAATTTCAACAGATTCTCCATATATACAAGTAGCACCTGCTGAAATTCCCTTTTCTATGCAACTATTACTAGCCCTGTCCTTCTTTTCATAGGGTCACCCTAGTGGTAGTTCAGTACTTGTATTTATTTGTAAGACTTCTATACCACTTAATATAATAAAATCCCTAAGCAGTTCACATATAAATATTAAAATCACATTAATTTTATGCATTACCTTTTTATACTGCCCAGTACAAAACTATAAATACAAGTCAGATCATAACATGAACTATAAAATTTAAAGTACCTTATAAAAGGAAAATAAGTTACAGCCCAGGGAAAAGCCTGTGTGAAAAGACATGTTTTCAAGAGGCATTTAAAGGATGTTACATTTTCCTCCTGAACCGCGTCAGGGAGGGTTTTCCAGATGGTGCCGCTACAGAGAAGAAAAACAATGGTTGTGTTCACTTCAGAAGACACCTTAAACCACGACTTTAACCATGTTGAACAAAACAAAAAGCCTTATTTACTGTGGTTAAAGTCATGGTTTAAGGTGTCTTCTGAATGGGCCCAGTATTAAAAAGAATTCCAATGATAACAATAGTAAAAAAAAAAACAATACAAGGAGCAGTAGGATTATATTCTGTCATTTATATCTCACCCTTCTGCCAAAATCCAGCACTCAAAGCAGCTGTGCTTTGTGTCCTGAAGAACTCCCTAGGGTGGGCCTGGATGGTCTTGTACCCCCAAATAGGTAAAGTTCTCTAGGCAGTTCAAAACGATTGAAACTGTAAAATACAACACAATAAAACACAACGTAACAGTTTAAAACTACAGTATAAAATATAAATACCCAAATAGAACCAGACAGCAGTGCAAAGTTTTAAACTTAGTCTAAAATGGTACCATACAAGGAAAAAGGAAGGCGAAGGAAAGAGGGGGGAAATTCTTGCAGCAGGGTGGGTGGAATGGCCCTGCTCTCCCTCTGGACAGCTTGCCTGCGAGGATGACTGCTGGACATTAAAGTTTTACAGTGTAAAGGCAATGAATATATCTTGGAAGTGGAAATGGGAGAGACTGGAAGGTTGTGGTTTTTTTTCCACTTGGAGGGAGGATCAGAGCAAATGAAGTGGGTGGAGATAGCTAAACTGAATTCAGAAATGGGGCACAATCATGATTTGATTGAAAGAGGATGGAGTTAGGACCATGTCCACTTAAGCTTCAAAATAAGGAGCACACCTGGATTCTGTACAGTGCTTGGCACATGTCTTAAGCAGAAGTTTTTCCCAGCCCTCCTACCTTTCCCATAGCCCCTGTTGCTGGAGAAACCAGTTTTGCTAGCAGTCAAGGTATCGCCCTTTCTGCTTTCAGTACCAGCGTGCTCATCAAAGGAGCGCACAATCTTGTTTGTGGACTGATCCTTCACGGCACCCTTTGGATCAGGCGTCATCACTGCTGACCTCAAAATCTGTCCCCTGCCAGTTACAGCTCTGCAATTGTCTCACTTTAGGAGTCTTCAGTGCAGCCAACTGTACCATGGAAAGGAGATGGAGAGGTATTTTGAAAGCATTGCTTGCTTGCTAGGATCTTTGTGGTTTCTAAAATTGTGAAGCTTCAGTTAACAGCAAAAATCTCCAAAGGGCTAGACCAAGCTATTTTTATTGCCTGAAGGGGAATAGAAAATAGCACCCTGCTCTCAGTCATTTTTCTGCCTGTTATAACACTAGAACCCAATGGGGTCACCCCATGAAACCCTACACCAAGCAGGATATTGCACGATGAAAGTGGTATATAAAAGGCAGGAGCCACACCAAGCAGGATATAGCACTATGAAAGCGGTATATGGTTTGTGTCAATGGGCCCCAACAGTGCACATCAATACCACTATAAAGCAGTAGTGTGGCACCTGCCTATAAGGCCATCGAGTCCAACCCCCTGCTCAATGCAGGAATCCACCTCAAAGCATACCTGACAGATGGTTGTCCAGCTGCCTCTTGAAGGCCTCCAGTGTGGGAGAGCCCACAACCTCCCTAGGTAACTGATTCCATTGTCGTACTGCTCTAACAGTCAGAAAGTTTTTCCTGATGTCCAGCCGGAATCTGGCTTCCTGTAACTTGAGCTCGTTATTCCGTGTCCTGCACTCTGCGAGGATCGAGAAGATCCTGGCCTTCCTCTGTGTGACAACCATTTAAGTATTTGAAGAGTGATATCATGTGTCCCCCCAATCTTATCTTCTCCAGGCTAAACATGCCCAGTTCTTTCAGTCTCTCCTCATAGGGCTTTGTTTCCAGACCCCTGATCATCCTCGTTGCCCTCCTCCGCTCCAGCTTGGTGTAGATTAGGCCTAGGACAGATAAAAGGAAGGACTTCTGCACACAGCACACAAGATCGAGTTAATATTCTGTGCTTATTAAATATCTTAAACATTTCCCTCCGCAAAAGGCCAAAGTAGTTGAACCGAAGTCTCTGATTAGGGAATAAACCATCAACAAAATGCACATAAGTGTCAATCTGATAGATACTGCATACTGTTGTTCCTTGTGAGGATTCCAGAAAAGGGTAATAATATTTCTCCTCTGAGATTTATCACACTTCCAATTGTGGAAAGTACTTCATGAATTACATTATTAATAAATGGTGCAAACCTATGCGTGTTTAGAAAGAAAAAAATTCTTACAACTTCCAGCATCCTTCCAACCAGCCAAGCTGAGAATTGTAGGACATTTTTTCTGCCTCAACATGCATATTATTCCCCCTAAAATGTATTCTGTATGCTTATGCACACCACATTTAAACATTTATTTGCTCTTGCCAAATAAATAGCAAGCAGGATTTAAGGAGATCCTAGAAAACAAAAGCAGATGCTTCTACGCAAATGATACAGTGTGCCAGCAACTTCTGCCTACATTCTTTTTTATTTATTTATTACATTTTTATACCGCCTAATAGCTGAAGCTCTCTGGGCAGTTCACTGGAGACTGGAGCCAAAAACAACCACCAACACCATATAGTAATAAATAGTCAATAAGTTTTATTGGAGATAATCGTCGGTTCTTACAATCTTATCAAGGAAAAAGAAAAAGAAATTGAGCATACTAATCAAAATAAATAATCCATAACAATTTCCATAACAATGGAAATGTCTCCACCACATTTTGAGGACTGATTTTGAGGACTACCTTGTGTGAACCCCGTTTATTATTAAGATTTGGCTGGTCAAATATAATCTGCTACAATTATTTGTATACTTTCTCCTGGGTTTGAATCTTTTAAAATGAAGTGGTGTGCTCGATCGGACGATCATCCCACATTCCAGTCACTACAAGAATTTACACAATTTCTCCCTGCGTGCATCCTTTAATTTGAACTAAAATGTGTACTGTCATGGAAGGCGATATTTAGGACTTCTTCCTGGTGTGAATTCTTTGATGCACTTTCAAATTACCATTAATACTAAAACTCTTTCCGCATTCTGAGCATTTATAGGGCTTCTCACCTGTATGAATTCTTTGATGTCTATTAAGATGTGTTTTTCGACTGAAACTCTTCCCACACAACAAGCATTTATACAGTTCCTCACCAGTGTGGATTCTTTGATGGGAATTAAAGTCTGTGCTGCGACAGAAGCTCTTTCCGCATTCAGAGCATTTGTAGGGCTTCTCCCCTGTGTGAATTCTTTGATGTGATTTCAGGGTTACGCTATGACTAAAACTCTCTCCACACTCAGAGCAATTATAAGGCTTCTCGCCTGAGTGGATTCTTTGATGTGTTTTAAGGCGTGCACTACAACTGAAGTTATTTCCACACTCAGAGCATTTATAAGGCTTCTCACCTGTGTGAATTCTTTCATGTGTTTTAAGGCGAGTGCTACAACTGAAGCTCTTCCCACACTCTGAGCATAAATAGGGCTTTTCACCTGTGTGAATTCTTTGGTGTATGGTACATTTTATGTTGTCTCTGAAACTCTTTCCACATTCAGAGCATTTATAGGGCTTCTCATCTGTGTGAGTCCTTTGGTGTCTTTTAAGGTGTGTGCTTCGGCTGAAGCTTTTTTCACACTGAGAGCATTTGTGAAGTTTCTCCCCTGTATGAAGTCTTAGGTGTATTTTAAGGTTTGTGCTACAACTGAAGCTCTTTCCACATTCTGAGCATTTATAGGGGTTTTCACTTATGTGAAATCCTTTATGTTCTTTAAGGGTTCTGCTATTACTAAAATCATTTCCACACACTGAACACCTATAGGGCTTCTCGCCTGTGTGAATTCTTTGATGCTCTTTATAGCCAGTGCTATCTCTGAAATTCTTTCCACATTCAGAGCATTCATAGGGCTTCTCCCCTGTGTGAACTCTTCGATGATTGTTAAGGTGTGTGCTCCGACTGAAGCTCTTTCCACATTCAAAGCACTGATATGGTTTATCTTCTGTGTGAATTCTTTGATGTGATTTAAGGTTACCGCTATTACTGAAACTCTTTCCACACTCAGAACATTTATATGGCTTCTCATTTGTGTGAATTATTAAATGTCTTTTAAGAGTTCTTCTATAAATGAAGCTTTTTCCACACTCAGAGCATTGATAGGGCCTCTCGCCAGTATGTATTCTTTGGTGCTCTTTAAGGCTTTTGCTGTCAAAGAAGCTCTTTCCACACTCTGAACATTTATAGGGTTTTTCACTTGTGTGGCTTCTTTCATGTGATTTAAGATGCGCATTCCGATGGAAGCGTGCTTCACACACCAAACATTCATAAGGCTTCTCACCTGTGTGAATACTTTGATGTATAGCAAGTTTTATGCTCTTCTTGAAACTTTTCTCACACTCGGTGCATTTATAGATCTTCTCTGTGTGAATTCTTTGATGCACTTTAAGGCTTCCACTATTAGTGAAGCTTTTTTCACACGCAGGGCATTTATAGGGCTTCTCTCCCGTGTGAATTCTTTTATGCCTTTTAAGGGTTCTTCTACGAACAAAGCCCTTTTCGCACTCAGAGCATTTATAGGGCTTCTCACCTGTGTGGCAACTTTGATGCTCTTTAAGGCTTTTGTTCTCAGCGAAACACTTTCCACACTTGGAGCATTTATAGGGCTTTTCACCTGTGTGGCTTCTTAGGTGTGATTTAATATGCGTACTCTGATGAAAGGCCTTTTCACACACTAAACATTTATAGGGCTTCTCACCTGTGTGGATTCTTTGATGTAAAGTCAGGGTTACACTATGACCGAAACTCTTTCCACACTCAGAACAGTGATAGGGCTTCTTGCCTCTGTGGATTCTTTGATGTAATTTAAGATGTGTGTTCTGATGGAAACTTTTCCCACATGCTGAACATTTATAAAGCTTCTTGCCTTTGTGGAATTTTCGATGCAAATTAAAGTCTGATTTACGACTAAATTGTTTTCCACACTCCAAGCATTTATATGTTTTCTCTTCTCTGTGAATTCTTTGATGCATGGTAAGGTAAATCTGCCAACGGAAGCTTTTTCCACACACAGAGCATTCTAACAGTTTCTCCCTGTTGTGAATATTCCTTTCGCCGCCTTCATGATATTTTTCTACTATTGGAATTTCAGGAAACTCAGCCATTTGAGGAGCAAAGATTTTGCTTGTTCTTCTGCTTCTACACTTCTGTTTTTCTTTTTCTTTTATTCTCTGCTGCTTTCTCTTTTTATTGCTGCCCTTCCCATCACCTGAAGGAATAAAAAGAGACATCTGATCAGTGATGAACAGATGGTCAGTTCAGGGAATAAACCCAATCAATTGCTACTTTAAATGAGGGGAAAAAACTTTAGTAGGAGTGAAGAAATTTCTAAAGAGACTGAATATCCCCTGATGATCAATAGAATTCACAGTCGTGGACAGGATTCAAATCCTTTGTATGCATTAGCTCACACAATCAAATTCTACCATCTCAAAATGAAGACACTTAGTGGCAGCATGGGGAAAGATGGTTATATGGGACCCTCAAAGGCCACTCAAAATCAAAGCAGATAATTCTTGGCAATTTAATATGGTACAGTGTAAACTGCCCAGAGAGCTTTGGCTATGGGGCGGTATATAAATGCAATAAATAAATAAATACAGTGTGAAATGGCAATATGGTTCTTAAGACCTGGTATTCATTAGGTATTTTCCCCCCACTTTAGACACAGACTTCCCTTTCCACGTTGACAAAGTTCCTCCAGCTGAAGGACAACTAAGATGACGCAGGAGCATCTCCCTTTGAGGAAACGTTACATCAGCTGCAATTGTTTAGCTTGGAAAAAAAAGAGGCAAAGATACCTGATAGAGGTGGACAAAATGATGCCTGGTGTGGAGAATGTGGACAGGGTAGGGTGACCATATGAAAAAGAAGGACAGGGCTCCTGTATCTTTTAACAGTTGCATAGAAAAGGGAATTTCAGCAGGTGTAATTTGTACATATGGAGAACCTAGTGAAATTCCCTCTTCATCACAACAGTTAAAGCTGCAGGTGCCCTGCCCTCTTTTAAATCAGGACACTCTAATATAGCTTCTGCACTTTAACTGTTGTGATGAAGAGGGAATTTCACCACGTTCTCCATATATACAAATGACATCTGCTGAAATTCCCTTTTCTATGCAACTGTTAAAGATACAGGAGCCCTGTCCTCCTTTCCATAGGGTCACCCTAGGATAAGGAAAGATTTTTCTCCCTCTCCCATAATACTAGAACCTAATGGGGTGATCCCATGAAGCTGATTAGTGGGAGATTCAGGACAGATAAAAGGAAGGACTTCTTCACACAGTGCATAGGTAAACTATGGAATTCACCACCACAAGATGTGGTGATAGCCACCAGTTTGGATAGCTTTAAGAGGGTGGTGGTGTCATGACTAGGCCTGTTCCCCTTAGGCTGGGGAAAGGAGTTTCAGGCGATCAATAGGAATCAGATTCTGAAGCAGAAGAGACAGCGCTAGAAACGTACCAGCCTACACAGGGAGTAGGGGAGGTGACGCTCTCAGGCTCTTCACCAGCTGAGAATGAACTTTTGCCAGACCTTATCTCTGAAAATGTTAACAACACACAGTCTGTGGGAAATCGGTATTCTTCAGAGGGGGAGGGCACTTCAGGGCTAGCTGATCCTAGAGTCTGTCGCAGACTCAAACATCCAGAGCTAAAGGAAGGTGAAAGAAGGGTAGCTTCTCACCAAAGGCTTCTTCAGAACCAGTCTCCTTGAAGTTAAAGCATTCTGGGAAATGACTTTCCCTTTTTCTTGAAAGGACAATTGTCTCGCTTAGTCTGCATAGTTTTGCCTAGAGGAAAGTTCCTCCAGGTAAGACTCTCTTCAGGTGGGAAGAGATGTTTATTGCCTGAATAAAGCTTTGTGGATTACGTGGCAGACCTCTTTATTGTCTCCCTATAAGGCGGGAGGTTTTGGGAAACACAACAGCGGGATAAACTCCTGGAGGAGAAGGCTATCAATGGCTACTAGTCCTGGTGGCTATGTGTTGCCTCCAGTATCAGAGGCAGTAAGCTGGGGAACATGGGCAGTGGGATGCTGTTGCACCCGTGTCCCACTTGTGGGTTCCTGGTCAACAGTTGGTTGGCCGCTTAGTGAACAAAGTGCTAGACTAGATGATCCAGCATGGCTCATTTTATGTTCTGACCAGGAAATGGATCTTGGGGTCATATTAGATAGCTTAATGAAAGGTCAAAACAGTGTGCACCAAATAGGAAAAGGGCAAATTCCATGTTAGGGATCACTAGAGAAGGAATTGAAAACAAAATTGCTGCTACCGTATTTCTTCTATTCTAAGACGCACTTTTTCCCCTAAATAAACAGCTCTAAAAATGGAGTGTGCCTTAGAATCGATGGCGTCTTAGAATCGAAGCAATACGGTAAGAGGAAAAGAGGAAGCTCCTGCAGCAGCCTCGAGCCATGTGAGCGAGGAGGAGCTGGGAGGGTAAGCGCCTGGTTTTTTGTTAGTCAATTCGTAAGTCCCATCGATTTCCATGGGACTTACTCGCGTGTCGTCGTCCCCTGGTGCACAGACAAGTAAAGAGCGGGACTGGAGAGTTAAGCGTTTTAGCTCCTTAATTGCGTCTTCTCCTCTCTCTCCCCGCCCGAAAATATTGTTTACTCTTTGTTTCAACGCCCCCCTTCTTCCTGTGCAAACGGCTGTTTCTTCTCTCAAAGAGGGAAAAAAGAAAAGGACACAACCATTAGAAGAAAGCGCGGAGGGGGGGAGGAGGTTGGCTGGGCGGTGAGGGAAGTATTTCTTCGATTCTAAGATGCCCCTTTTTCCAAAATAAACATCTCTAAAAATGGGGTGCGTCTTAGAATCGATGGCGTCTTAGAATCGAAGAAATACTATCGTAACACCTTTATATGAATCTCTGCTGCTACTGTACTTGGAATAATCTATACAATTCTGGTCACTGCAACTCAAAAAGATTTTTTCTTGAGCTGGAAGAAGTGCAGAAAATGGGTTGGACGGGGTATGATAGGGAAGTATAAAACAATTCATGGTGTAGAGAAAGTGGTGTAGAAGGAGCTGAAAGTATCAGATAGATACAGCAGAGGCGGGAGAAGGGAGCATGTTGCCAGGGAACGGAAAAAGAATGTTGACGGTTGATTTGATGGGAGAAGGGAGAAGAGGAGAAGAGCTGAGAGAAGGAGACATGGCTGACCGAGAGAGAAGCTGAAGAAAGTCTTCATGAGAGAAAGGAGGAAACAGATGAAGTAGAGAATAAGCACCTGTGACAGCAGAAGGCCAAGAGTAGCAGATCTAACAAGAGAAAGGGAGCTCTTACTGTGAGAGAGTGAAGGATCTGTGCTGTGTCAGGCCTGCCTGAAGAAGAAAACAGGTCTTTGGGGGTTTGCGTTTTCTGAAGGGACACCTCCGGAGATTGGAGGAAGCAGGGACAGGACTGCAACAGATTTGTTGAAACTGTATTTGTTTAAATTCTGGAAGTTTTTCTTTATTCTTGCATCAGTGTTTTATGTTTTGACTCCCCTTTCTTCATTAACTGAATTCTGTTCTTGCCTTTATTTTATAAATTTGTGTTAATCTCACCCTGTTGTTTGGATCTAATTACGTATCTTGGAACCTGAGGTCCGTTCCAGAGAAGTTATTCTCCCTCTCTCATAATACTAGAACCCGGGGTCATCCAACCAAGCAGAACCGAAGGAGATTCAGGACAGACAAAAAGAACAACTTCTTCTCACAGCGCATAGTTAAACGAAGGAATTCACTTCCATACGATAAGGTGATAGCAAGTAAAATACACTGCTCTAAAAGGGGATTAGACGAATACATGGAGGATAATGCTATCGATAGCTACTAGCCACGATTGTCAATGCACTATCTCCAGGATCAGAGAAGTCTGCCACTGAATAACAGCTGTTGGGAAAGAATGGCAGGAGAACACAATTTGCAATATTTGTGGCCTTACTGAAAAACATCTTGTTGGCAACTCTGGAAAACAGAGAGTAAAAAATCCAATACAAGTCCTACTTAGAGGAGATCCATTGAAATGAATGGGACTTAAGTTAGCCATGATTAACACAAGCTCTATTAATTTCAATTGGTGTAATTTAAATAGGGACTTATGTTGAATTTTACCCAGGATTCTAGACCAGAGAAGCCTTTGGACAGATCCAGCACAGCATTTATGTTATAACAAGGGAAAATTGGAAGCTTTACCCAAAGAGGCCAGATTCTCACAGGTCTCCTCCATGACTTCCCTGTGGAGAGCCCTCTGGCCTGGATCCAGCAGGACCCACTCCTCCTTCGTAAAGTATACAGTCACATCCTTAAATGACACGAGACCCTGAAAGCAGAAGAAAACTTTTTCTCTGAGTAGGTAATGTACAAATCCAAAAGGAAAGGAAAGTTGGTGGAGATTCGCTTGCAGGATTGAGGGGTAAATCAGTAGAACCCTTAAAGGACAGCTTCCAGAGAAGGGAAGGGGGAAAGGCCAGGATTTGAGGCCCAAGGGTGTGTGCAGAGGACAGAGGCGCCCAGATGCTCTGCTTTCTACCGTCTCCCCTCAGTGATCCCTCCCATACCTGTTCTGGCTTCACAAGCGCCGTTTCCACTCCACCAGAAAGAGGAAGCCTTGAAGGAGCCCATAGTATCATTTCAGAATCTTTGAGGATGCTTCCATTTCCTATGAAGAACGCAACAAAGGTGGGAAGACATTTTATACTTGTAATAAAAGTATAAAAATAAACAATAATAAGCATGTTTGCATTTCAGTTCCTTGAGTGAAATTGTCTTTTACCACAATATCTTTGGGCATAGGGAAAAATTCCTGGTTTGGATACATATAGACTGGTTTCAGACAACATGTTAACGAACGGTGGTTTAAATAGTCATGGGTTATGATGTTGTGTGGAGGGAGTTTTTTAACCAAAAGTTGGTTATTTGGCCGAAATAACCCATGCAAAGAACCACATCTAAGCAGAATTGGTTATTTAACCCACCATTGGTTATCATGCTGTGTAGTGCCACTGTTGGTTATTTCGTCAACCACTGAGTTGTAAGGTAAGAGTTACCTAGGGAGGAAGGCCACCATCAAAATTCACAAAAATCATGAATATCTCTGTAAATAGTGGATGAATTCTAATTTATGATAGGGTGACCATATGAAAAGGAGGACAGGGCTTTTGTATCTTTAGCTGAAAAGAGGATTTCAGCAGGTGTCATTTTTATGCATGCAGCACCTGGTGAAATTCCCTCTTCATCACAACAGTTAAACCTTGACCCAATACAGAAGAGGGCAGGGCTCCTGCAGCTCTAACTGTTGTGATGAAGAGGGTATTTCACCACGTGCTGCATGCATACAAATGACACCTGCTGCAATTCCCTTTTCTATTCAACTGTTAAAGATACAGAAACCCTGTCCTCATTTTCATATGGTCACCCTAATTTATAATGTTACACTTTGTAGGCATTTCATAGAAATATAAATTTGATAGTTACAACTTTGACTCAAAAGTCAATAGCTTTTTAGATATTTGTGTATTTATAATATCAGCCCTATCTGTAAACTAGTTTTAGGTGTTACACAGGTAATAAAGGCAGAACAAGAAAAATCCTACTGGAATTTATTTTGTGTGTGTATTAAATTGCATTTTTAATGCCTAGTAGGGAGTATAAGCACCCAGGGAGCTTCGGCTATTGGGCGGTATAAAAATGCAATAAATAATAATAATAGTAATAATTATTAAAGTATTTTAATACGTAATAAGTTTAATAGGTGGCAGTTTAATGTTGATAGTAATATGTAATGTAACTGCAGTGTTATCAAAGTCATTCACTATCATCTTTTTGGAACAGTAGTTACTATAACGTAACATAACTGTTCATATATTGCATATCCTAATAGGCTGTAGTCAACATGGCCACCATCATCATCACCAGAATCTGAAAGGTACGGTTCAATGTGTGAATGATTATCACACAGGTCATTGTTTCCTCCACATTCATAAGAAGTGTCATGCTGGATCAGACCCAGGGTCCATCTAGTCCAGCACTCTTTTCACAGTGGCCAACCAGCTGTCGATCAGGGACCAACAAAGCAGGACATGGTGCAACAGCACCCTCCCACCCATGTTCCCCAGCACTGTTGTAAACAGGCTTACTGCCTCTGATACTGGAGGTAACCCATAACCGCCAGGGCTAGTAGCCATTGATAGCCTTCTCCTCCAGGAATATATTCAACCAATATGAACCTACCCGTACACTGTGCGCAACATCTAAGGTCCTCCACCAAGTGCCTACTCCGAGGGAAGCTCGGAGGATGGCAACAAGGGAGAGGGCCTTTTCGGTGGTGGCCCCCCGACTGTGGAATGATTTCCCCGATGAGGCTCGCCAGGTGCCAACACTGTTATCTTTCAGGCGCCAGGTCAAGATTTTTCTCTTCTCCCAGGCATTTAACAGCATTTAACAACGCTAAGTTTGTTTTTTAATGGACCCCAGAACTTTTGTTTTTAAATGGATACTGTTGTTTTTATACTGTTGTTTTTATGTTTTTGTATACTTTTTTAACGTTTACTGTTTTTAACTTTTGTAAACCACCCAGAGAGCTTCAGCTATGGGGCGGTATATAAATGTAATAAATAAATAAACCCTCTTTTAAAGCAGTGGATTCCTGCATTGAGCAGGGGGTTGGACTTGATGGCCTTATAGGCTCCTTCCAACTCTACTATTCTATGATTCTAAAGTCATCCAAATTGATGGCCATCTTGTGGTAGCAAATTCCATAGTTTGACTCTGTGCTGTGCAAAGTAGTCCTTCCTTTTATCTGTCCTGAATCTCCCATCAATCAGCTTCATGGGAGGACCCCCATGAAGGAGATGAGTAGGTAGATGAGAAGGACTTTGGTTTGGGGTTGTGAGTGCAAGTGTATGTGTGTAAAGCAACTCAGCCAGCTTCTGTTGCAGCCAAAACAACCAAGAGTCTTGTGGCACCTAAGACTAATACATTCATGATGGCAGAAGCTTTTGTGGATTTGTCAGATGCTGCTCATCAAGGCGGAGCGTTCTACCTAACCATCGCTGTGTGTACGCTTCCTACATTCCATTTGACCTCACTGTTTACAATTTGCACACTTGTACACACACACACACACACACATCCCCAGCATACACATCTGCAGTCTTGAGGTTAACATTTCACGCAAATGAAGAAATGACAGTTTCCACGAAAGTTATGCCATCAGAAATGCCTATTTTAAATTTAAGGATGTACGAGTTATATTGTTATGTTCTGTGGTTTTTTAATAGTCTGGGGTTGGATCCAGGATCTGCCTCCATCCAAAGGAAAGGCTCCGATCACCCGGGGTCCCTCCGCTGCTTTTGGAGGAACACCCCCTCCCAATTCTGCAAGATGTCCTGACTCTCCGTGTAGGGGCTGCCATGGGAACGAGCAGATGGGGAACTCCACTTCTGCGAGCGCAGTTGATCCAGTGTTAATCTGGATCCAAGCCCTTCTTATTGCGTTACGGTTTTAGTATTTCAAATTGCTTGCGGACAAGCTTGATGGCTTTTTAACCAGTAGGTCAGTATATTAATGTGAATAATAATACATAGTTTATGATACCACATGCTTCGTTGTTCATCCATTGTCTCTTTCTTTTCCCCCAACCTACCTCCGCCACTTTTCGGGGCTACAGGCTCCCTCTCTAACCATCTGTTCCCAGGTGTGCCTCCGCACTGTGCATGCCTAGGTGCTGCTGGTTTTGCTAGGATGACCACATGAAAAGGAGGACAGGACTCCTGTATCTTTAATAGTTGCAAAAAAAAGGGAATTTCAGCAAGTGTCATTTGCATGCATATCACACCTGGTGAAATTTCCTCTTCATCACAACAGTTGAAGCTGCAGGAGCTATACTGCAGCTGTACTGTGACCAGATTTAAAAGAGGGCAGGGCACCTGCACCTTTAACTGTTGTGAAGAAGAGGGAATTTCAACAGGTTTTCCATATAAGCAAATGACACCTGCTGAAATTCCCTTTTCTATGCAACTGTTAAAAATACAGGAGCCCTGTCCTCCTTTTCCTATGGTCATCCTAGTTTTGCCAGCAAGCAGGTGAGGAGGAAATGGGTGGGCTGCAGCCCCTTAAACGTGGGCTGAGCCCCACTGGTGGCCCCCACCAGTATGAGAAACGCTGTTCCAGGGTGATCCAGTATGGGGCTCTCAAACGTGCTCTTCATATTTGCATCCCCACCCACCCCTAGAATTCATTGCCCCACGAGTCGTTTTACAGGCATGCAATCTGGCGGGGTCTGAGTGCAAATTCATCCCCCTCCGCCTTTGCAAACGGGGGAATTACTTTAAAATTTAGGCCCCGGAAGAACTCACCTAAGCATCTCCCGCCCAGCAGAAGGGCACCCCCCGTCCCCGGAGCAAGAGGCGTCCCTGGTGCAGAAACCCGCTCGGGATCGGTGGATCGGAAGCCCCCCGACCCGATCTCCACGGCGTTCCCTCTTCGCGGCTGGGCGCTCGTCTGCAGAAGGCTGGGAAGTCCAGGAATGCTGAGCGGGAATATTCGGCTAATGAGAAACGGAATCCCCGCTTTCGTCACCGGTTTCTGGGCTGAAATGAGAACGTGCCTAGGATTGCAGCCTACTATTGAAAAGCCAGGGAATAGTAAAACAAAGATCTGGAAAAATTAAAGGCATGCCTGTGCCCAGGGGAACAGAACACTGTATGCTGCCTTGAGCTCATTAGATTGGTAATAAATGCAAAATAGAATAAATAATAGAGGACTCCATCTAGTCCTACCATCTACCAAGGGTCCATCTAGTCCAGCCCTCTGTTCACACAGTGGCCAACCAGCCATCCGCCAGGGATGAACAAGCAGGACATGGTGCAACAGCACCCTCGCACCCATGTTCCCCAGCAACTAGTGTATACAGGCTTATTTCCTCTGTTACTGGAGGTTGCACATAGCCATCAGGGCTAGTAGCCATTGATAGCCTTCTCATCCAGGAATTGATCCAACCCCCTTTTAAAGCCATCCAAATTGGTGGCCTTTACTATATCTTGTGGTAGTGAATTCCATAGTTTAACTATGTGCTCTGTGAAGAAGTATTTCCTTTTATTTATCCTGAATCTTCCACCAATTAGCTTCATGGGATAACCTTCATTGGGTTCTACTATTATGGTAGAGGGAGAAAAATGTCTCCCTATCCAATAATTTTGTACACCTCTATCATGTCTCCCTTTACCTTCCTTTTTCCCAAGCTGAACTATCCTAGCTATTGTAACCTTCCCTCAAAGGGGAGATGCTCCAGTCCCTTGATCATTTTAGTTACAGGAATGACACTAAGTGAAATCCTAAATGACATTCATCTATAAATGCTATTTCCCTTGGACAGCAGCCAGGCAGGAAGTATCCTTGAAGAAAGAGAATCTTTTGCAAACCTCCCAGAAAGCTTTGACTATGGGGTGGTATAAAAATGTAATAAATAATAATAATAATAATAATAATAATAATAATGATGTTTAATTGTCAGACAGAGTGCAATGCCAGTGCAATGCACCCAAGTATCCTCCTCCCATTTATTCCACAAGATGTAGTGATGGCTGCCATTTTGGATGGCTTTAAAAGGGGGTCAGACAAATTCCTGGAGGCGAAGGTTATCAATAGCTACTAGCCCTGATTGCTATGTGCTACTTCCAGTATCAGAGGCAGTAAGCCTGTGTGCACCAGTTTCTGGAGAACATGGGCAGAAGGGTGCTGTTGCCCTCATGTCCTGCTTCTGGGCTGCCCATTGGGGCAGCTGGTTGGCCACTGTGTCAACTTAACACTGGACTAGATGGACCCTTGGGGTAAAACCCAACATAAATCCTACTGAAATGAATGGGGTTTAAGTTAGTCATGACTCCCTGAAGCCCCATTCATTTAAATGGCTCTACTTTAGCCTGGAGAAGAGAAGATTGAGGGGAGACATGATAGCATTCTTCAAATACTTAAAAGGTTGTCACACAGAGGAGGGCCAGGATCTTTTCTCGATCCTCCCAGAGTGCAGGACACGGAATAACGGGCTCAAGTTAAAGGAAGCCAGATTCCAGCTGGACATCAGGAAAAACTTCCTGACTGTTAGAGCAGTGCAACAATGGAATCAGTTACCTAGGGAGGTTGTGGGCTCTCCCACACTAGAGGCATTCAAGAGGCAGCTGGACAACCATCTGTCAGGGATGCTTTAGGGTGGATTCCTGCATTGAGCAGGGGGATGGACTCGATGGCCTTGTAGGCCCCTTCCAACTCTGCTATTCTATGATTCTATGATTCTAAGTTGGACTTCCATTGGATTTATCCTTAGTTCTATCCAGCATCACTGTTCTTATTCCTTCCATTCAAGAGGCAGCTGGACTGTCATCTGTCACGGATGCTTTACGGCAGATTCCTGCATTGAGCAGGGGGTTGGACTCGATGGCCTTATAGGCCCCTTCCAACTCTACTATTCTAGGATTCTAGGATTCTCCCTCTCTTCCAAGGTGGAGGACGGGGAATCCCAGGAGATGCATTGGATGGCCTTTGGCTAGCATCCGAGGAAACCGGTCCACACCAAAGCTTCTGCCCTAGGGGATGTGACATTCTTTCAGAGGCCTGGTTCAGACAACATGCTAAACCATGTTCCTTAACCATTATTGCATGGTTTAGCGTGTTGTCTAAACCAGGCCAGGGGCTGCTGCAGTAAAAACAAACGAACCAAAAACCTTCCTTGTTGCTTCGGGTGCAAAACCGACTCAACACGGGATTCCCCGCCCCGCCCCCTATTTTCTCTGTTTCTCTTTCCTGCCCAGCAACCGTCAACGGAGGTACTGACGCGTTTTTTTCATTGGCCGAAAATTCCCGCTCAGCATCCCTGGACGGGCTTCCCAGGGCACCGCAGATGACCGCGTGGCCTCCCTGGAGGGCGCAGAGGGAGAGAGGAAGACGGTGACACAGTCGCGGGGTTCCGACCTATCCATCCCGAGGGGGCTCCTGGCTCAGGGGCGCCTCTTGCTCCTGTGGGGTGGCTGCCCTTCTGCAGGGTGGGAGCTGCCGTGGTGAGTACCTCCGGGGGCCAAAGCCCCCGCCCCCTGTTTGCAAAGGAAGGCGGAAGGGCAGAACTTGCACTCAGACCCAAGTTGATCGC
Organism: Elgaria multicarinata webbii; assembly: GCF_023053635.1. Classification (NCBI taxonomy): domain Eukaryota; kingdom Metazoa; phylum Chordata; class Lepidosauria; order Squamata; family Anguidae; genus Elgaria; species Elgaria multicarinata. The sequence goes on from NC_086173.1 coordinate 155,781,250, forward strand.
CTCTCCCTGAGCAATGCTTTAAAAGGATTTGGGTGGGGGGCGGAATTAAGCCAACGACGACCCAGATTTCTTGAAAGGGGCGAGGACAGATCCCTAGGAGGAATCCACTGGACCTCCCTAGAAAGCAAAGGGAGCTAGGATCAGCAGCATAGCCAGATGATCCATTGCCCCCCTCCCTCCGCCCATATCCAACAATCTCAGCCTATGCTCAAACTTGGGGCGACGTGTGTAGGGGGCAGGTGTAGGGAGAAAAAAAGAGTCCCTGGGGAACCTGGCTGCTTCCTCCCCACACAACCGCCATTTCCTTGTCTAGAAACTTTCCTTTCTGTCCCCTCCCCAGCTTCAATCCTTTCTGGCTGTTGCTTACTTTTTCCTATCGCATCTCTTGTGTACTGCTGTGTAGTGGTTAGTGTTGGATTAGGATTCTGGAGATCCGGGTTCTAGTCCCCAGTCGGCCTAAGAAACCCACTGGGTGACTTTGGGCCAGTCACAGACTCTCAACCCAACCTACCTCACAGGGTTGTTGTTGCGAGGATAAAATGGAGAGGGGGGGGAGATTATGTATGCTGCCTTGAATTCCTTGGAGGAAAAAAGCGGGATACAAATGCAATAAAATAAATAAATAAATCTCTTGAAAACCTTTTCCTGTTGCTTCTTTTCCTCCTTCGCTATCCATCCAGGCTTGGCTTAAATATCTCCAGCAAATGAAAACCCACCTCCTCCTGAGGCAATGTATTCCACAGGAAGTTTCTCCTAACTTCTAGCTGAAATCTGCTTCTATCATTGGTTCTAGTCCTGCCCTCCGGAGCAACGGAGAAGATGTCTGCTCAAACTTCTGCATGACAGCCTTCAAATATTTGAAGACGGCTATCATGTCTCCCTTAATCTTCTCGACTCTGGGCTCAGCATTTCCCCAACTCTTATTGTCTGCTCTTCTAGATAGCCTCAGTCGCCCTCCTCCTGTCTAATCTTGTACATTCCCCAGATCAAACAAGAGTAAATGGATCAAGCAGAACCTGCCAGCTAGTGTAGTGTAGTGATTGAAGTGTCGGACTGGGACTTAGGAGATCCGGGTTCTAATCCCCACTTGGCCATGAAGCCCCCTGAGTGACTTTGGACAAGTCGTTCACTCTCCGCCTAACGTATCTCGCAGGGTTGTTGTAAGAATAAAATGGAGAGGAGGAGGAGGACCATGTGAGCTACCTTGGGTTCTTTGCAAGAGGAGAAAGGGTGGGATAGAAATGTAATAATGATTAAAAGTTATTATTGGATAGGGTTGGGTGGGGGACCACAAGGACAGCTTAGGACAGCCTTCCTCAACCTAGGGCGCTCCAGATGTGTTGGACTGCATCTCCCAGAATGCCCCAGCCAGGGCTGGGGCATTCTGGGAGTTGTAGTCCAACACATCTGGAGCTCCCCAGGTTGAGGAAGTCTGGCTTAGTAGTATGTGGGGGGCATTTGGGACAGGGAAATGCTTTGACAAAGGTCATCAGGAAAAGGTGAGGGAGGTCAGGGGTCACTAGTGACCGCAGAGGGCATTGCTGGAGAAAAAGACAGAAAAGTCCAGAATGATGAATGAGCGTCAACACCTTCATGGGCCAGATCTGTTCATTCTCTTTTGCAGGGCAACATTTAAAGGGGTATTCTACCACCACCACCCCATACATACAAACACCATACTATCTGGTGAAAGAGAGGGAGAAGGAATTTCAGGAAAACCATCTGGGGAGAAAGAAAAATCCCTTCCTCTTCTGTTCCTCTCCTTCGGAAAGTAGCTTCTCATTTATTTAAAACGTTTCTTGGTCACCTTAAAAGGCAGAAGCCCTCCCAAGGCGGCTTGCAACAATAAAATACATAAAAGCAGTTAAAATATTAAAAGCAGTTAAAATATTAAAAGCAATAAAAACATAAACACAACAAAATAGCTATTAAAAACAATAAAAGCCAATGTTTTCAAGGCCTTCTTAAAAGCCTGCAAGGATGGTGCATAGTTGGCCTCCGACTGGATTTTGTTTCATAGAATCATAGAATAGTAGCGTTGGAAGGGGCTTATAAGGCCATCGAGTCCAACCCCCTGCTCAATGCAGGAATCCACCTAAAGCATCCCCGACAGATGCTTGTCCAGCTGCCTCTTGAAGGCCTCTGGTGTGGGAGAGCCCACCACCTTCCTAGGTAACTGGTTCCATTGTTGTACTGCTCTAATAGGAGGTTTTTCCTGATGTCCAGCTGGAATCTGGCTTCCTGTAACCTGAGCCCGTTATTCCGTGTCCTGCAGCATGACAAAGGTATGAGGCCACTGCAGAGATGGTTCTCTCCTGTGTGGACACCCACCTAAAACCTCTCATGGAGGGTGGGCAAGGAGAACTTTCTGAAAGTGCAGGCAGGCTGATGTGGGTGAAGGTGGATCTTCAGGTAACTTGGTCCCAAACTGTTTAGGGCTTTAAAGGTCAAACCCAGAACTTTGAATTGAGCTTGGAAACACTGCCTGGCAGCTGCCTGGCTCATTTTCCCTGCTTGTAGCATCAGGATCCTCTGTGGGGAATAATCAGGTGAGTAGTGCACAGTGCATCGGGGTGAGACCAAAAGCTGCCGTAGAGGGTTAGTGTGGGTTGGACATGCAAGCAAAAGGAGCAGGTATTTGGTTCTGGTTCCTGCACAACATTTGCATCAGGGAAGCTTATTTCCTCCTCTCTGCTAACTCAGGAGATCCTGCAGTCTATTCCTGGGGAGAAAATTCAAGCTCTTGTCCTGTGAATCTGGTTTTAGACTGCTCTGTATTTGTACGGTGGGCTGAAAGAGAAGGTAAAGAAAAGGGATATGGATGAGGGCGCTGGGTTAGAGCCAGTGTGGTGTAGTGGCTAAGGTGTTGGCCTGGGAGTCGGGAGATCCGGGTTCTAGTCCCCACTCGGCCATGGAAACCCACCGGGTGACTTTGGGCCAGTCACAGACTCTCAGCCCAACCGACCTCACAGGGTTGTTGTGAGGATAATGCCGCCCTGGGTTCCTTGGAGGGAAAAATGCGGGATATAAAGGTAATAAATAGAATAGAATAGAATTAGTGTCCATCATGTGGCTAATGCATTTTGCATTGCTGCTGTTTTTATCTGGTTGAGCTTTTATATTGTATTTTATATTATGGTTTTATACTGTTGTTTTATACTTGGAATGGTCTTAATTTTTGTGAACCGCCCAGAGAGCTCCGGCTATTGGGTGGTATAGAAATGTAATAAATAAATAAATAATGCAAACCAGGGTTGCTGGGAATTGTAGTCTAAACTATCAGGAGCACCACAAGTTGCCCACCCCTACGGTAGTTTATCCTTTCTGACAGAGAGAGAGAAGGGCAGTTTGCTCTTCAGAATTATTTGCTTTTCTTGTGAAATAACTTCCAGCCTCCAGAAGGTAATTGTTGTGACACATGACAAGTTGTTGGCTTTGCAGGGCTTCATAGCTGCGCATGTTTGAGCAGGCCGTCCCTCAAGAAAGAAAACGGCACCAGAACAAGGCCATCCCTCAGCCCTGTCTGAGGGTTCCTTTGGGCACGGATTGAAGACGGAGGAGCAAACTTCAGCAGAGCCTGAAGCAGGAAGAGACCAGGAGGACCTTGAGGCTGGGAGCAGTGGGGCATTCTGGGGGAAAAACAGTGCAGAAGAACGCCCTCGGTTCCCAAGCAGTGGGCCTGGCAAGAGGTTTCCTCCTGAGCCAGGCAGAGGACATAAAACAGGAAAAGGAAGAGGTGAGAGGTTTTCCTCCTGAGTGCTTTCAGGAGAATGTGTGTCCTAAAAATCCCAGCCAGGAGCCTGCCTCTTTCTGGGGCCTTAGCTAGACCGGGCAAAATCCCAGGGCGAACCCCGGGATCATCCGTTTGTGTCCACATCACGCACAGGGGATCCCAGGATCAGGGAGGGATCATCCCTCCCTTGCCCCGGGATCTCGCCCTCCCCTTTGGCCCCGCTTTTTCCGCGGTCCCGGGCTGAGCCCGAGACTGCGGAACGTGTGGCCCGTTGCCGCGGTTTGACCTGGCTCCGCGCCCATCGGGGGTAGGGTGGGGGGAGCAGGAGAAGTAATTAAATTTTTAAAAAAACCTTTCCTTTAGCGCACGAGCGTTCGTGCGCTTCTTCCTCTTAAAAAAAAATGGCGGGCGTGACACCTCTCCTCCTGAGGTGGTCGCGCCTCATGTGTAAACGGAGGAGGGATATTGTGTTAACTAGGGGTGTGCACGGACCCCCCAATCCGCTTCGTGGCCTGATCCGGAAAATCCAGATCGGCCCCGATCCTCTTCACACCGCTCTGCCCGTCTCCCGCTCCGCTCAGCGGAGCGAGATCCAGCTTCGCTGCCGTCACTATATGGACGGCGGCGGCGAAAGAGAAACCACCCACCCACCCTGCCCCCTTACCTTCCTCCGTCGCGGGATTCAATTGAGGCCCTGGTTGAAGCTGGAAGAGGCCTTGGCCTTCACTTCCAGCTTCAACCGGGGCTTCAATTGAAGCCGGCGATGGAGGAAGGTAAGCGTCCCTCCTCCCTGCTTCCTTACCTGGCGCCACCGCCGCTGCATGGATGGCGGCACCGGCAGTGCCAGGTAGGCCAGCCCCCTGCCCCGGCCCAGCCCCCGCCCCCTTACCTTCCTCCGTCGCGGGATTAAATTGAGGCCCCAGTTGAAGCCGGAAGAGGCCTCGGCCTTCACTTCCAGCTTCAACCGGGGCCTCAATTGAAGCCGGCGACGGAGGAAGGTAAGTGTCCCTCCTCCCTGCTCCCTTACCTGGTGCCGCCACCGCCACTGCATGGATGGCGGCGCTGGCAGTGCCAGATTAGTCCCCCTCCCCCCCCCTTACCTTCAGGCGAAGCTCCGGATTGAGGCGATCCTCTTTGCCTCAATCCGCAGCCTCCCGACTCTCTTCGCCTCCGCCTTAAGGGTAGGCGAAGCCCCCCGCTCCGCTCCTGCTTCTCTGGTTCGAGGAGAAGCAGAGCACATCCCTAGTGTTAACCACAACGCGAGATTTTCCCTCCTCCGTCGCGGACTATGAAGTAGGTCTAGCTAAGGCCTGGGTGTCATCCAAGGAAAGGACGTCCCAACTGCCCCTTACCCTTCCATAGCATAGTGGTTCTGACCGAAGCAGGCTCTCCTTGGGGATCACAAGAGACCTTACGGGTCTTGCGAAGTTCCGGAAAGGAGCCCTACCTCTCTGAGCTTTTCCTCTCTCAGTTGGCTTTAGGAGGCAGCTCGAGATGCCCCGTTCTAGTCCTCTTCTCATGCCAGGCTTGCGTTCAAGGAGGTGGAGAAACACTTCTTGGTTTCTGCTGCCCTGTTTCTTTTCTCTCCTAATCCCTCTTCCCCTTTCCTTTCCTGGGCTCCTCATTCCAGGTGCCGGGAGTGTTGGCCAGAGCAACCACTGATTCCCCCAAGGCGGAGAACGCTCCGCCAGAGGCCACGCAGGGGCGATGTTCATGGGAATCGTACAGCAGAGTGACGGAGAGGCCACCTCACTGGGTGAGGCAAATTGCGCATATTTCTACACTGTCTTCCTCCCCTCGAACGCGCCTGCAATCAACAAGCTGCTTTTCATGCCCTCCTTGACCCTCTGTAAGGGGGAGACACTTCTCCCTAGCCTCTTTAGGAAATTGAAAAGGTGCTTTGTTTCTATAGCTTAAGACTTGATATGAATCCAAACTAGAAACTTTGAATTATTCCCAAAAGTATTGTAGTGATACTGTTGTCACTCAAGGACCTGAAATACTTACGCAGTTATATGTTAACTTCCCGTATTATTGTCTTCCTCACAGGAATTGGAACATTACTCAGAGATAATGAAATGACTTTGTGGGCTGTTTCTGAGCTGTCTTCCCTTTGCAGTCAAGTTGAGTCAGCCCTTGGGAAGCCAGAACAGGTACGGGAGGGCTCATTGAGGGGAGATGGGAGGCCGAGAGCCTAGGTACCTCCGTCCTAGGTGCCTCCACACATTAGGACTCTTTCCTTTTCCTTCTTTGAAAGCTGTCCTAGAATCATAGAATAGTAGAGTTGGAAGGGGCCTATAAGGCCATCGAGTCCAACCCCCTGCTCAATGCAGGAATCCACCCTTAAGCATCCCTGACATGCTTGTCCAGCTGCCTCTAGAATGCCTCTAGTGTGGGAGAGCCCACAACCTCCCTAGGTAACTGGTTCCTTTGTTGTACTGCTCTAACAGTCAGGAAGTTTTTCCTGATGTCCAGCTGGAATCTGGCTTCCTGTAACTTGAGCCCGTTATTCCGTGTCCTGCACTCTCGGAGGATTGAGAAGAGATCCTGGCCCTCCTCTGTGTGACAACCTTTTAAGTATTTGAAGAGTGCTCTCATGTCTCCCCTCAATCTTCTCTTCTCCAGGCTAAACATGCCCAGTTCTTTCAGTCTCTCTTCATAAGGCTTTGTTTCCAAACCCCTGATCTTCCTGGTTGCCCTCCTCTGAACACGCTCCAGCTTGTCTGCGTCCTTCTTGAATTGTGGAGCCCAGAACCGGATGCAATACTCTAGATGAGGCCTAACCAGGGCTGAATAGAGAGGAACCAGTACCTCATGTTATTTGGAAGCTATACTTCTATTAGTGCAGCCCAAAATAGCATTTGCCTTTCTTGCAGGGCGCCATTAATTTAGCTCTGGATCCTGCAGGAGAACTCCCATCCCTCTCACCATTACTGTCTTTTGGGATGGTGTCGTTACGGCCTAGAAAGAAACATTTCTTCTTCCTTTTTTCAGGGCCCCTTGAGCTTTGAGGAGGTGACTGTGCATTTCACGGAGGAGGAATGGGCCCTGCTGGATCCGGGCCAGAGGGCTCTGCACAGGGAGGTCATGGAGGAGACCTGCGAGAACATGGCCTCTCTGGATAATGTTCCCTCTTCGCCTTCTTGTAACAGTAGTAGAGCTGTGCTGGATCAGACCAGAGGCCTCCCCGGTCCAGCAGCCTGTTCCTCACAGGGGCTGGCAAGATGCTTAGTAGAAGACCAAAAGCAGGACATGAGTGCGGCAGCCTCTCTTGATGTTATCTTGCATCAGCTGGTATTGAATGGCCTGATGTCCCTGATCCCAGGGGTGGAACAATATACCTATTGTGACTTGTAGCCATTGAAAGCCTCGCTCTCCTTGAATTTGGCTGATCCTGTTTTAAAGCCATATCCGTCGGCGGCCATCATCACATCACAAGCTGAGGGAAGACGGACTCCCTTTTGTCTCTCCTCTCTTTCTTCCACACCCTCCTAAAACCCACCTTTTCTCTAAGCCTTTGGCTCAGCTCCCCATATCCCCTGTAGACTTATTCAATAAAGGTATTCATTCATTCATTCATTCATTCATTCATTCATTCACCCTGCCTTTCCACGGTGGGCTCCAGAAGGCCCAATCTCTTGTTGTTCAAAGATTAATAGACCTAGATCTACAGCGTTTAAGAATTGCTGCTAACAAATCTTGCCCTCCACTGCTCTGTAATAATTTTAATAACTATGGACTCTCACTGCAGCTTCATATCTGTATGCGTTAACCATTCCAAAGTCTAGAAGAGCATTTACCTTCACTGTAATGTGTTGCCATCAGCACTACTAGGACGATTTAGTAAAATCCTGGTTAATGAACGGATATGTCCCTGTGGTACTGGAGCAATAGAATCTGTCGAACGTGTCGTTTTGCATTGTAACATGTACGAGGAATGCAGAAAGAAGTTCATCTTTCCATTATTAACAGCCTTTTCTGGATGTAACCCCACAACTTTGGCATTAATTTGTTTAAGGGATGTGTCCTCCCATATTACTGAAAGGGTCTCTCTGGCCATAGCTAGATGGGGCGAGATCCCGGGGTGATCCCTGGGATTGTCCCTGTGCGTTCCCATGACGCACAGGGGATCCCAGGATCAGGGAGGGATGATTGTGACCTCAATGCAAATTAGAGAAATAACGTTGCAATCCTCCTGAGAGAAGGAACTTCACCAAGCTGTATTTTATTTTGAAGTCACTTTTTATCCTTTGCATGTTTTATGTTGATTTTGTTGGTCTGCGACCGTAATAAATAACGATTGATTGATTGGCTTTCTACTGTAACTCAGCCTTTTAGCCAAATCACCTGCCACTGAACCTGCATATTACTGCATATCACGTCCCTCTCTACCTCACCCCCTTTCCTTGGTTGCTTCCCTTATGAGGAATATTAGATTGTAAGCTCTGTGGGGGCAGGGGCCTTCTACTCTGTGTAGTGCTATGCATAACAGTGATGCTGTACAATTAAACACTAATAACAATAATCTATCAGTGAGGATGTTTGCAAGTTCTTGCCATTCTTCCTTTAAACTTTATGCAGTGGGAGGCGTGTGTGTGTGTGTGTGTGTGTGTGTGTGTGTGTCAGAAAAACTGGTTTGAAATCCCTAATTGCTTGTTACATTCTGTGAGTAAGGTCCCAGCTCTGCTATTGGAGTGCCATTATTTGAAGATATTTTATTTATTTTTATACCGCTCCCCATTCAAAATTTCGGAGCGGTGTACAAGATCAAATTCAATAAAGACAGAATAAAACACCTTAAAATAGATTTTTAAAAGAAGCAAATGAAAGGTGAACTGTGAACCGTGGCTGGTCATTAAGGAAACGCTTCCTGGAACAATGACGTTTTCAGGAGGCACCGAAAGGAATACAAAGTTGGTATTCCTGTGTTGGTATTCCTACAAAGTTGGTATTCCTACAAAGCCTGCCTGACCTCCAGAGGCAGGGAATTCCAAGATATCAGGGTTTCAACCAATATTATCAACAGGGAGAAATGGTTGGAGTGCTCTGAGTGTGGAAAGAGCTTCTGTCAGCACATATACTTGACGAAACATAGAAGTATTTACTCAAGAGAAAAAACATATACATGTGTGGCGTGTCGGAAAGAGCTTCGTCATAGCTCAGGTCCTAACTTGCATCAAAGATTTCACATAGGCAAGACGTTGTATAAATACTCTGACCATGGAAAGAGCTTCAGTTGGAGCAAGGGCTTTAAAGAGCATCTAAAAACCCACACAGGGGAGAAGCCCTATAAATGGTCTGAATGAAAAAAGCTTCAGTCGCAGCACAAACTTTAACAGTCACCGAAGAGCTCACTTAGAGGAGCATTCGTATCAATGTTCAGAGTGTGGAAACAAATTCAGTTCTAGCAATATCCTTAAAGTTATTCGAACTTACCACACAGCTCCTGCACGTTAACTATTGTGGTGAAGAGGGAATTTCACCAGGTTCTCCATATATACAAAGGACACCTGCAAAAAAATCCCTTTTCTATGCAACTGTTAAAGATACAGGAGCCCTGTCCTCCTTTTCATATGGTCACCCTACTTAAAGCATCCCTGACAGATGGTTGTCCAGCTGCCTCTTGAAGGCCTCTAGGGTGGGAGAGCCCACCACCTCCCTAAGTAACTGGTTCCATTGTCGTACTGCTCCAACAGTCAGGGAGTTTTTCCTGATGTCCAGGATCGGTTTATTCCTGCTTCGCAGGAAAGGATGGAAGAGATCCATCATCTGTACTGACCTGTGAGAGGCAATCGAAGGGTTAAACCGAGAGAGAAGGAATTCCTAGACAACCATCTGGGGAGAAAGAACAATCGACCCCTTCCTCCCCTGCCGCTGCCCGCGGGAAAGCAACTTTTGATCCCCCGCCCCGCTCCCCGTAGCATCAAATCCGAGGGGATCGCTGGTGAGTGCGAAATACCGTGGGGTGACGTGGACTCCAGTAGCTGCAGTTCGGGGTGTGTGTGTCGTTTCGTTGGGAAATGGGAACCACGGGGGCAGGGAATTGGTTTTGGAAGTGCCCAGATGGAGACACGCAGAACCGTGGATGAAGGCAAAAGGCATGCGGGGGGGTGGGGAGAGGAAGAGAACACACACATACACACACACACACACTCTCTCTCTCTCACACACACACACACACACACTCTCACAAACACACACTCTCTCTCTCTCACACACACACTCTCACAAACACACTCTCTCTCTCTCTCTCTCACACACACACACTCTCACAAACACACTCTCTCTCTCTCTCTCACACACACACACACTCTCTCTCACACACACACGCACACACACTCTCACACACACACTCTCTCTCTCTCTCTCACACACACACACACTCTCTCTCTCACACACACGCACACACACTCTCACACACACACTCTCTCTCACACACACACACTCTCTCTCTCTCTCTCACACACACACACACTCTCACACACACACTCTCTCTCACACAAACTCTCTCTCTCTCTCACACACACACACTCTCTCTCACACACACTCTCTCTCTCTCACACACACACACACTCTCACACACACTCTCTCTCTCACAAACACACTCTCTCTCTCTCTCTCTCTCACACACACACACTCTCACACACACACACTCTCACAAACACACTCTCTCTCTCTCACACACACACACACACTCTCTCACACACACTCTCTCTCACACAAACACACTCTCTCTCACACACACACACTCTCTCTCACACACACTCTCTCTCTCACACACACACTCTCTCACACACACTCTCTCTCTCACAAACACACTCTCTCTCTCTCGCTCACACACACACTCTCTCTCACACACTCTCTCTCACACACACACACACTCTCTCACACACACTCTCTCTCTCACAAACACACTCTCTCTCACACACACACTCTCTCTCACACACACTCTCTCTCACACACACACACACTCTCACACACACTCTCACAAACACACACACACACTCTCTCACAAACACACTCTCTCTCTCTCTCACACACACACATTCTCACACACTCTCTCTCTCACAAACACACACACACTCTCTCACACACACTCTCTCTCACACAAACACACACACACTCTCTCTCTCTCTCACACACGCACACACACACACACTCTCACAAACACACACACACTCTCTCTCACAAACACACACACACTCTCTCTCACAAACACACACACACTCACACACACACCGCTATCTGCTCCTGCAGTTTTAACTGTTGTGATGAAGAGGGCATTTCACTAAGTGCTGCATGCATACAAATGACACCTACTGAAATTCCTTTTTCAATACAACTGTTAATGATACTGGAGCCCTGTCCTCCTTTCCATATGGTCACCCTACCCCAAACACTTGAAGGTGCTTGCAAAGTTCCAGGAAAGGGGAGAATCTATTTCAGTCAGGCACCGGAAATGCTCCACTTGAAGGAGTTTGTGAACTTCCAGCGAAGGAGGTGCCCCTCCCTCTGGGAACCTCTTAGGCAGGAGCTTGAGATTCCCTGTTCTAGTCCTCTTCTCATGCCAGGATTACGTTCAAGAAGATGGAGAAACACTTCTTGGCATTTGCTGCCCTCTTTCTTTTCTTTCCCAATCCCTCTTTCCCCTCTCCTGGTTTTCTCACTCCAGATTCAGGAGCAGAAGATGTTGTCCAAAGCAATCGTGGATTTTCCGAAGGCAAAGAACTCTCTGTTGATGACCACGCAGAGGCCACTATTCAGGTGGATCGTGCAGGAGGGCGACGGACAGGCCACCTTCTTGGGTAAGGCTTAGTGGGGCATATTTTAACACCATCTTTCATCCTTTGAATATGCCTGCAATCCACGGAAGTTATTTATTTAATTACATTTCTATGCCACCCAATATGCGCTCTATGTGGGGCTGCCCTTGAAGCTGCTCCGGAAGCTGGAACTAGTGCAGAACGCTGCAGCTCGGCTGTTGTCCGGAGCTGCCCCTTTCCAGCGTGTAACTCCTCTGCTGAGGGAACTGCACTGGCTGCCTATTCGCTACCGGGCCAGGTTTAAGGTTCTTGTACTTGTGTACAAAGCCCTAAACAACTTAGGACCAGGATACCTGAGAGAGCGCCTTCTCCCTTACCAACCTGCCCGGTCACTGAGGTCATCCGAGGGCCTGCTCCTGGTGGTTCCACCTAGATCCATCCTCCGATTGGAATCCACCAGGGGAAGAGCCTTCAGCGTGGTGGCCCCCCTCTTGTGGAATTCCCTGCCTCTGGAGGTCAGGCAGGCGCCAACTTTGTACTCCTTTCAGCGCCTCCTGAAAACATCATTATTCCAGGAAGCCTTTCCTTAATGTCCAGCCATGAGTCACTGTATTTGCTTCTTTTAAAATCTGTTTCAAGTGTTTTATTCTGTTTTTATTTTCATTTTACCTTGTACACCGCTCCAAAATTTTTCAATGGGGAGCGGTATATAAATATTCTAAATAAATAAATAAATAGTCACAAAATGCAACATAAAATACGACATAAAATTAAAACGTTTAAAACTGCAGTATAAAAGTAAAACCAAAATAAAACCCAGCAGCAGTACAGAGGTTTAAAATACAACAACAGATTTAAAACAACAGAACTTAAAAGAGTACAATGGCTGGGAAAATAAGAAGGTCTTCACTTGGTGCCGTAAAGAGTACAATGGTGGAACCTAGGTGAGCCTCTCTGGGAAGCTCATTTCATAACTAGGGTGCCACAGCAGGAAAGGCCCTCTTCTTGGGAGCCACCTGTCTCACTTCCTCTGGCAGAGGCTGTTGGGGTGGGACTGTGGGAGATCTTCAGGTCGAGGCAGGTACATATGAGAGGAAACCCTTATGTTCTCCTTGAGCCTCTGTAAGGAGGAGACACTTCTCTTTAAAAAATTGAAATAGGTGTTTTATTTCCATAGGTTAAGACTTGGGCCTAATGATTAGGATATTGCACTATGATAGCGGTATATAAAAGGCAGGAGCCACACCAAGTAAGATATAGTGGTATGAAAATGGTATATGGTATGTGTCAATGGGCCCAACAGTTGTCAGTGCACTTCAATAATAATAATAATAATAATAATAATAATAATAATAATAAATAATGATAATATATTTATTTAAATAAATAAATCCCTCTTGATCGAGGCGGGGAACAACACCAAACGTAATATAATACATAAAATTAATTAAAAGAGCATATAAAACCAATACAATATTGAAATAACAATCACAGCATCTTAAAATTCTTAGGTTTAAAATTCATACCGCTATAAAAAAAAGTAGTGTATGGCTAGGGTGACCTTATGAAAAGGAGGACTGGGCTTCTGTAACTTTAACAGTTGCATAGAAAAGGGAATTTCTGCAGGTGTCATTTGTATATATGAAGAACCTGAGGAAATTCCCTCTTCATCACAGCAGTTAAAGCTGCAGGAACTATTCTAGAGTGACCAGATTTAAAAGAGGGCAGGGCACCTGCAGCTTTAACTGTTGTGATGAAGAGGGAATTTCACCAGGTGCTGGATGCATACAAATGACACTTGCTGAAATTCCCTTTTCAATACAACTGTTAAAGATACGTGAGCCCTGTCCTCCTTTTCCTATGGTCACCCTATGTATGGCTCCTGCCTTTTATATACTGCTTTCATAGTGCGATATCCTGCTTGGTGTAGATTAGGCCTTGATATGAATCCAAACCGGAAACTTTGAATTATGCCCAAAAGTATTGGAGAGAGAGAGAGAGATACTGTTGTCATGTAAGGACCTAAAATGCTTATGCAGTGTATAATACCTTCCCACTTTTATTGTCTTCCTCACAGGAAATGGAATGTTACTCAGAGGTAGTGATCCTGCTGGGATTTCTTCACTCTGTGCTGGACTGGAAAGAGCCCTTGTGAAGCCAGAACAGGTACAGGAATCATAGAATAGTAGAGTTGGAAGTGGCCTAGAAGGCCATCAAGTCCAATGGGAGACAAGAAGGGGGAAGCCTGGGTTTCTCCACCTCCTGCACATCCCGTTGGGCCTCAAAGACACGTCTTCTTTCCTTTTCCTTCTCTGAACTGTCCTGAAAGACTGCCACTAGCTTTGGATCTTGCAGGAGAACCTCCTTCCACATCACCTCTACTGTCTTTTACCATCTGCTAGAAGAAAACATTTTCTTTCTTCTTTCAGGGCCTCGTGAGCTTTGAGGAGGTGGCTGTGCATTTCACGGAAGAGGAATGGGCCCTGCTGGATCCGGGCCAGAGGGCCCTGCACAGGGAAGTCATGGAGGAGACCTGCAAGAACCTGGCCTCTCTGGGTAAGGCTCCCTCTTTGCCTTCTTGTAACAGAAGATGTGCTGTGCTGGATCATACCAAAAGCCTCCCCAGTCCAGCATGCTGCTTCTCATAGAGGCTGGAGGGATGCTTAGTAGAAGCTCAAAAGCAGGGCAGAGGTACAATAGTTTCCCCTGATGTTATTTTGCATCAGCTGGTATTGAAAGGCCTGCTCAAGTGACAGGAAGCCAGATTCCAGCTGGACATCAGGAAAAACTTCCTGACTGTTAGAGCAGTACGACAATGGAACCAGTGACCTAGGGAGGTGGTGGGCTCTCCCACACTAGAGGCCTTCAAGAGGCAGCTGGACAGACATCTGTCAGGGATGCTTTAAGGTGGCCTGACCTTCCTCTGTGTGCCAGTCTTTCAAGTAGTTGAATGAGAAGCAGATGGGAAGGAATAAATCCCCCTCCTGCAGGCCAAGCAGTAGGTGAGCCTGCCAGTGTAAACGACTGATCATCTAGTCCACTGTAACATAGGACTGTTTTGATGAAGTAACCCATGGAGCACCGAAAGTCCACAGGCCCAAGATCCGAGGAGGGATCAAAAGAGACAGGAGAAAACCCCACTTCCCCCAGGCGGAATTCTACCCCACTACTGAAATCATTTATTTATTTATTTATTCATTACATTTCTATACTGCCCAATAGCCGGAGCTCTCTGGGCGGTTCACAAAAAATAATTCTGTCTGTGTTATCGCCAGGGGAATTTGCAGAGGCAGCTGAGAGTTCTTCCATGGCAGGCAAAGCTCTGTGTGATGTTGAGCAGAGGCTACAATACAGAGGAATGGAGCAGGATGATGCTGAGGCCAGCCCACTGGACAATGTGCAGGTGAATGAAGAAAAGGGAAGACAGAATCAGACGTCACCATTTAGAGCAAGGGAAGAACCCAGTCAAAGCGCAGAATCTGTGAAAAGTGACCATCTAGACACAAAGGGAAAAACCCATAAATGTTTGGAGTGTGGAAGGAGGTTCAATAATAGCTTAGCTCTTAAAAGACATGAAAGAATTCATATCGGGAAGAAACCCTATGTGTGTATTGAATGTGGAAAAGACTTTAATGGGAGCTCAAATCTTACCAGACATAAAAGAATTCACTCAGGGAAGAAACCGTATGAGTGTAAAGCATGTGGAACGAGTTTCAATCAAAAATCGAATCTTACACAACATCAAAGGTGCCATACAGGGGAGAAACCCTATGAATGTGCCGAATATGAAAAGAAGTTCACTCGCAATTCAAGCCTTAAGTTACATCAAGTGTGCCATACAGGGGAGAAACCCTATAAATGTAAGGAATGTGGGAAAGGATTCAGTCAGAGCTCATCCCTTACCCAACATGAACGTATTCACACAAGAAAGAAACTCTGTAAGAGTAAAGAATGTGGAAATAACTTCCATCAAAGATTACACCTTACAGAACATCAAAGGTGTCATACTGAGGAGAAATCCTATCAATGTGCCAAATGTGGTTGGAACTTCAATTGCAAATCAGGGCTTACGCTGCATCAAATGTCCCATACAGGGGAGAAACCCTAGAAATGCAAGGAATGTGGGAAAGGATTCAGTCGAAATGGAGACCTTAAAAGGCATCAATACGTTCATTCCGGGGAGAAACCCCTTAAGTGTAAAGCATGTGGAAGGAGATTCAATCAAAAAGCATCCCTAGTATCTTATGAACGGTGCCATACAGGGGAGAGACCCTATAAATGTGAAGAATGTGGAACAAGCTTCAACTGCAAGTCAATCCTCACACAACATCAAATGTGCCATTCAGGGGAGAAACCCTATAAATGCAAGGAATGTGGGAAAGGCTTCAGACAGCTTGCAGCTGTTAACAACCATGAAAGAATTCACACAGGGGAGAAACCCTACACGTGTAAAGAATGTGGAAAGAGCTTCAGTCAGTCCTCAGCCCTTGGCAGACATGAACAAATTCACACAGGGTAGAAACCCAATAAATGAAATGAATATGGGAAGAGCTTTTACCACAGCTCAGCCCTTTCTGGACACGAGAGAATTCACAAATGAGAAAAACCTTAGGAACACTCAGCGTGCAGAAAACACCTCAGTCTGAGCTAACATCTTCTTAAACATCAAATAATTCGTACATGGAAGAGTCCTGATAAATGCTCAATGTGCGAGAAAAGGCTCGCTTGCATAGCAAAGCTTATAATATCAATGCCCATAACAAAGAGAGAGCATTAACTGCACTCATTCTAGAGCACTATTTGATGATGAAGCCAGTCTTAACGAATATGAGAATGCACAGAGTATAGAAACACTCTGGGTTTGTTTTTTTGTTTTTGTTTTGGAACGTGGTAAAATTTTCAGTCACTCCACACACCTTACGTTGAAAGATCCACATGTTTTCCCATTTGATTCTCACATTCTTAGAAAGTTATCAGCTAGGGCCATTGTTAAAGTGTGCTTTTGCATTTTAGAAGGTAATTTCATGAGGGCCTTTTTAGTGGATGTGTTATCTACCGTATGTGGAATTCAGGTTCTGTGCTTACCTGGCTGTATTAATTGTATGTTTTAGTGAATTTTTTTGTAAACCGCCCAGAGAGCTTTGGCTATGGGGCAGTATATAAATGTAATAAATAAATAAATAAATAAATAAAGTAAGTAAGTTTTAAAATCTCTTCACTGGCTGCCAGTTAGTTTCCGGGTGAAGTATAAAGTGTTGGTTATCACCTTTAAACCTCAAAAAAAACAAGATTATGGCAACCAGCTTGATTGATAACTGGCAAATAGAGGGAGAAAACGTGGAGGCAGTGACAGACTTTGTATTTCTGGGTGCAAAGATTACTGCAGACGCTGACTGCAGCCAGGAAATCAGAAGACGTTTACTTCTTGGGAGGAGAGCAATGACAAATCTTGATATAATAGTTAAGAGCAGAGACACCACACTGACAACAAAGGTCCGCATAGTTAAAGCAATGGTATTCCCCGTAGTAACCTATGGCTGCGAGAGCTGGACCATAAGGAAGGCTGAGCGAAGGAAGATAGATGCTTTTGAACTGTGGTGTTGGAGGAAAATTCTGAGAGTGCCTTGGACCGCAAGAAGATCAAACCAGTCCATACTCCAGGAAATAAAGCCAGACTGCTCACTTGAGGGAATGGTATTAAAGGCAAAACTGAAGGACTTTGGCCACATAATGAGAAGACAGGATACCCTGGAGAAGAGGCTGATGCTAGGGAAAGTGGAAGGCAAAAGGAAGAGGGGCCGACCGAGGGCAAGATGGATGGATGATATTCTGGAGGTGACAGACTTGACCTTGGGGGAGCTAGGGGTGGCGACGGCCGGCAGAAAGCTCTGGCGTGGGCTGGTCTATGAAGTCACGAAGAGTCGGAAGCGACTGAACGAATAAACAACAACAATCACCTTTAAAGCCCTACATGGTTTGAGTCCAGGCTACCTGCGGGATCGCCTTCTCCCGTACAATCCACCCAGCATACTCAGGTCCTCTGGGAAGAATTTACTCCAGTCAACAAAAACAAGGCTGACAACTATTACCCAGAGGACCTTTTCCTCTGCCGCTCCCAGTTTGTGGAATGGCTTGCTGGGAGAGGTTCGTCAACTTAATAGTCTTCCAGAATTTAAGAAAGCCATAAAGACTGATCTCTTCCGGCAGGTCTACCCACTTGAATTTTAAATTTGCCTTTTAATGATGTGCTGCTTCTAGTGATGTATTGGTTTTAAATGTTTTAATTAGTTGTATGATGTTTGCATTTGTGTTGTGCCCCACCTCGATCCAAAGGGAGAGGCGGGTAACAAATAAAATTATTATTATTATTATTATTATTATTATTATTATTATTATTATTATTATTATTATTATTATATAAATATAAGTACTTGAAGAGTGCTATCATGTCTCCGCTCAGTCTTCTCTTCTCAAGGCTAAACGTGCCCAGTTCTTTCAGTCACTCCTCAGAGACTTCTTACTGTTTTGCCTGTTACACCAATAAAACTTGAATTGGTTTTGTTTTTGATATGGTTCTGGATTAATGGTCACTCTTTTCACTGGATGGAGGGAACCTTTGGCCCTCTATGTACTGATGAACTACTACTCTCATTGCCTTTCACCATTGCCCAGGCTGGCAGGGGATGATGGGAAATAGAGGCCAACAACATGTGGTGGGCCAGAGATTCCCCAACCCTGCTATAGACCACTCTGATGGTCTATTCTTTTGATCATGGGAAACTGTTTGATAGATCTGGAAGAATCTACTTTCCCACTGACCATTTTCCTCTCATTTAGTCAAAGCACCAATTGATTGAGTTTGTTTCCTGGTATGAGGATCTGTTTCTCTCTGACAAGTTTTCTCTTTTGATTCCTTCAGGCGATGGGAAGGACCAACAACAGATAAGTAAAATGGAAGAAAAACGGAAATGGGGGAATGAAATCTTGGTTCCTCGAGAAGCTGACTTCCATGAAATTCTGAAAGTGGAGCAACAGCGTGAAGGAAACATCAGGAATATTAACGGCACGGAGAAACTGTTAGAATATACTGCGTGTGAAAAGAGCTTCTTTCAGCAGATGTATTGTAAGGTATATCAAAGAATACAAACGGAAGAAAAAACATATAAATGTGAGAAGTGTAAAAAACAATTTAGTCATAGTTCAGACTTTAACTTGCATCAAAGACTCCACACTGGCAAGGAACCCTTTAAATGCTCTGAGTGTGGAAAGACTTCCAGTCGTAGCTCAGACTTTAAATTACATCAAAGAATCCACACAGGTGAGAAACCCTATAACTGTTCAGCATGTGGCAAGAGCTTCAATCAGAGCGCACATCTTAAAAGGCATCAAAGAATCCACACAGGCGAGAGACCTTATAAATGCTCTGAGTGTGGAAAGTGTTTCAGTGAGAGTAAAAGTCTTAAAGAGCATCAAAGAATACACACAGGTGATAAACCCTATAAATGCTCAGAGTGCGGAAAAAGTTTCAGTCGTAGGAGGAACGTTAAATTACATCAAAGAATCCATACAGGTGAGAAGCTGTATAAATGTGCGGAGTGTGGAAGGAGTTTCTGTAATACTGGAAGCCTTAAAGAGCATCAGAGAATCCATGTAGAGAAACTGTATACATGCTCTGAGTGTGGAAAGAGTTTCAGACATAGCATAAAACTTACCATACATCAGAGTATACATTCAGGTGAAAAGCCCTATAAATGTTTGTTGTGTGGAAAGAGCTTCCATCAGAATACACACCTTAAATCACATCAAAGAAGCCATACAGGCGAAAAGCCCTATAAATGTACTGAGTGCGGGAATAATTTCAGTGAGAGCAAAAGCCTTAAAGAGCATCAGAGAATCCACACAGGTGAAAAGCCGTATAAATGCTTTGAGTGTGGAAAGAGTTTCAGCCGCAGAAGAAACTTTAAAATACATCTAAGAATTCATACAGGGGAGAAGCCGTATAAATGTTCTGAATGCGAAAACTGTTTTAGTAACAGCGGATGCCTTAAATCGCACAAAAGAATTCACACAGGAGAAAAACCCTATAAATGCTATGAATGTGGAAAGAGCTTCATTAGGAGCACACACCTGAAAAAACATCAAAGAACTCACACAGGGGTAAAGCCATATAAATGCTTAGAGTGTGGAAAGTGTTTCAGTACTAATAGTGTCTTTAAAGTGCATCAAAGAATTCACACAGGTGAGAAACCCTACAAATGCTCTGAGTGCAGTATGAGTTTCATTTGTAAAAGAAACCTTAAAGTGCATCAAATAATTCACACAGGGGAGGAACCATATAAATGCTCTAAGTGTGGTAACAGTTTTGCTGATAGCAGAGCCATTAAAGAGCATCAAAGAATTCACACAGGTGAGAAGGCCTATACATGCTCAGAATGTGGAAAAAGCTTCAATCGAAGCACACATCTTAAGAGACATCAAAGAATTCATACAGGTGAGAAGCCCTACTTCTGCTCCGAGTGTGGAAAAAGTTTTAGTCAGAGTGAAAGCCTTAAAAAGCATAAAAATGTCCACACTGGTGAGAAGCCTTATTTATGCTCAGAATGTGGAAAGAGTTTCAGTTATAGTTCACATCTAAAAACACATCAAAGAACTCACACAGGCAAGAAGCCCTATGCATGCTCTGTGTGGAAATAATTTTAATCACAGCGGAATCCTTATAGTACATGAAAGAATCCACACAGGGGCAAAGTTGTATAAATGCTGTGTGTGGGGAGAGTTTTAGTCATAGTGTAACCGTTAAATCACATCAAAGGATTCATACAGGGGAGAAACCCTATAAATGCTCAGAATACGGAAAGTGCTTTTGCTGCAGCACAGACTTTAACTCACACCAAAGAATCCATACAGGTGAGGAAACGTATAAATGCTTATTGTGCGGAAAGAGAGTCAGTCGGAATACGCAGCTTAAAACACACCAAAGAATTCACTCGGGGGAGAAGTCCTATGAATGTTTAGACTGTCAGTGCTGAGAGTATGGATAGCACTTGCAAAGAATACTTACAGAGAGAAATTCTGTAAATCCTAGCAATGCCTGGAATGTGGGAAGACCTTTAGGGGCAGTGCACTGCTTCGTTTTGAAAGATTCAGATAGAGGAGACAGCATATAAAGAAATAGAGTTTATTTGACCGAGCAAAAATTAGTAACAAAGAAAAGATTCACACAAGGGACCAGCTATATTGAGGCCCAAAATATGCCAGCCAGTTCCATTAGCACAGGTGATTGGGGGCAACAGAGATCAGTTTGTGCCAGCATTTTGCAAGATATCAGAGTAGTGCCAGCCTGGTCAATTGTGATGAATGCACTTTATTGTCATAGTGACTATGTGAGTGCGAACTGTCCTCAGGAGAGATGCCTGTGTACCACTAGCTATGCAAGGGCAGTGGAGGCTGGTGGCTCTGATGTCGGTGGGGCTGTGATTCCATTCTAGGTTTCAGTCAGAACCAACCACACCACTAGAGGAGCTATGCAAGTTGCAGAAACTAAATTGGGTAGCTCTGATAGGTCCGAGTTATACCATTTGGGCAACTGTGGGAAGACGTCTGCCGCTTGAGTATACTTGAGGAAGAAGAGGGGTATCTTTTTCATTCAGATTATAAAATGCAAGGGCAGTTCCCAGTCACCGAGTTGTTTGAATGTTGTTGTGCATTTATAAGGCTGTATTATAAACAACTTTTTTTAAAAAAAATGGGAAGCAGTCTATAAAATAAATAAACCAATAATGAGGGCCGGCTCAAAGTGTTCATAGAATCATAGAGTTGGAAGGGGCCATTTAAGGCCATTGAGTCTGACCCCCTGCTCAATGCAGGAATCCACCTTAAAGCATCCCTGACAGATGGTTGTCCAGCTGCCTCTTGAAGGCCTCTAGTGTGGGAGAGCCCACAATCTCCCTAGGTCACTGGTTCCATTGTCGTACTGCTCTAACAATCAGGACATTTTTCCTGATGTCCAGCCAGAATCTGGCTTCCTGTCGCTTGAGCCCATTATTCTGTAGCCTACACTCTGGGATGATCAAGAAGAGATTCTGGCCCTCCTCTGTGTGACAACCTTTCAAGTATTTGAAGAGTGCTCTCATGTCTCCCCTCAGGCTTCTCTTCTCCAGACTAAACATGCTCAGTTCTTTCAGTCTCTCTCCATAGGGCTTTGTTTGAAGGCCTCTCACCTGGATCCCTCCCTCAGTGACCCTACCTTTTCACTGCCATTGTCACCAACTGCTTTTGCTCTGCTTCTTCATTCCCATCATTCCTCCCACTTGTTTGCTTGACAGGGAGGGAGCTGGTGAGCGAGTAGGCCGTGGCATCTGCTCCTCCTCCTCGCCACAACCATTATATTCTCAAGATAAATCACTTCAGATCACCCTTCCCCAACTTGGTGCCCTCCAGATATATTGGACTGCAATTCCCAGCAGATCTGGAACAGGACAGTGATGTGGTGAGGGGGTGTTGACTCTTTGCTCCCTCCTGATTGGGATCCCCACTCCCCACACACACACCTGCTATGTGGAGTGGGGGGAAAGATTCCTATAATCCAATTCCCCACCCAGATGCAGAAGGCGTCTCATCTAACTTTGGCCCTAAGAAGGGGTCTGGAATCAAAGCCCTATGAAGAGAGAACCGGGCATGTTTAGCCTTGAGAAGAGAAGACTGAGGGGAGACAGGATAGCACTCTTCAAGTACTTGAAAGGTTGTCACACAGTGGAGGGCCAGGATCTCTTCTCGATTGTCCCAGAGTGTAGGACATGGAATAATGGGATCAAGTTCCAGGAAGCCAGATTCCGGCTGGACATCAGGAAAAACTTCCTGACTGTTAGAGCAGTACAATAATGGAACCAGTTACCTAGGGAGGTTGTGGGCTCTCCCCCACTAGAGGCCTTCAAGAGGCAGCTGGACAAGCATCTGTCAGGAATGCTTTAGGGTGGATTCCTGCATTGAGCAGGGGGTCGGACTCAATGGCCTTATAGGCCCCTTCAAACTCTACCATTCTATGAAGAGGCATTCCTGCCTGTGCACAGGGCATTGTTCTTTTAATAAGATGTGGGATTGTAAGTTGTAATTTTGTAAACCGCCCAGTAGAGCTTCGGCTATTGGGCGGTATAGAAATGCAATAAATAAATAAATAAATAAATAAATAGTAATCAACTTTGTAAAAATGCTGCCCAATTCATGAGGGCACTGTCTATTTGCCTATTTGCCCCTTTCCTGTTTTGCATTGGGGTTCTTCCTCCCCCTTTTGTGGTTTGTTGCTGTTGTTTTTAATGTATGGTTATTAATTTCTGTGGAGAGCATTTGGCACAGTGAGGAAAGCACTAAAGGGAGCCTTTGGGCAAAGCACCCTCAATGGCCCCCTTTCCTCAGTAAGTCCACCTTCTTGCTGCCGTCGTCGTCAGCTGCTCTTTTTCCTTCTCTTTCCCATCATTCCTCCCACCTGCTTGCTTGACAGCGAAGACATGGCTTTTAAACAAAGCCTTTGATGGCTAAATTCACCAAACGTAGTTTTAATTGGTTTTACAGTTTTAAAATTCTATACTGGTTTTAGCTTATTCACGGTTTGTTTTTAGCTGTGTATATTTGTTTTATATTGTTTGTATGGTTTTTGTCTGTACGCTGCCCCTGAGATCCTTGTGATATTGGGTGGGATACAAATGTTTGACTAAATAAATAAATAAAGCCAGTGAGCATGTAGTCTGTGGCATCTGTTGTTGAACAAGCTGGTTGTCATGGTGAAGAGGAACAACTCCAATTGGCTCTTCTCAATTGGCCTCTTCGGGGATGTGGGCCCTTGGCCCAGTGCCCAACCAGGCCCACCCTTGACAACTTTCCTAGGCATGCGACCGTGTCTGCCTTTTACTGGCTTGCAAAAATCCTCTGTCTCCTTCCTCACTCGCCCTTTTCCACTCTGCTGTACTTGCCAAAGGCATGTCATTTGCAAACCCATCCACCCCCACACAGGTGGGTAGGGAAACCTTCATGGTCCCCCCCCCTCCCAGAAGGAAAAATAGTGGGCCCTAAGAAAGAAGATGGGGCTGGTTTCTAAATTGGCACCAACCTGTTAGATCCCCTCATCTGAGAAGGAAACAGCCTGTAATTATTTATTCATTTATTTGTTTCGGACGTGTAAATGCCACCCTTCAATCAAATTCTCAGAGGAGTAGCCATAAAATGGATTCTTGTTTCTCAGGGCTCATCTACACCAAGCAGATATTCCACTATGAAAGTGGTACGAAAGCAGTATATAAAAAGGCAGGAGCCACACTACTGTTTTACAGTGGTAGTGAAGTTCACAGATGACTGTTGGGGCCCATGGACTCATACCATATACCGCTTTCATAGTGTTATATCCTGCCTGCTGTAGAGGTGTCATGGGCCCCAACAGTTGTCAGTGCACTTCAGTACCACTATAAAGCAGTAGCGTAGATCCTGCAGTGGATTTCAATATCACTATATAGCAGTACTGTGGCTCCTGCCTTTTATATACCGCTTTCATAGTGGAATATCCTGCTTGGTGTAGATGAGCCCTCAGTCTTTCGTTTCCTCGAAACACTGGTTCGCCCCGCCTATCTTACGGGGCTCTTCGAAATCAGTTTGGCTGATGGGATTTTATATATTTAATATGCAGACAACTAGCACAGCAGGGAGAGCTGTGCCAGAACCGTTTTCCTTTGCTTGCTAGTTTTCTAATGGCAGGGACATTTTCTCCCCCAACAGAAGGGAGCATTTAAGAATGGTACACGCCCGCAGCCCGCCCGCCCCAGTTTGAAGGATGTTCCCATTAGCTAGTTGGGTAGATCTGGCTCCTGCAACTTATCCCATAACCTTTCCCCTCCCTCTCCACCAGCCTGATATTTTCATGTGGTCATCTCAATATCCAAGAACTTCTCATGTTCATCCCAAACTCCCTGCTCTGCTCATACGCTCACACAATTCATTGATGGAAATCAGTGTTTAAAAATATCTGTGTAATGAGGGAGTGACTCTGAGCACATGCAGAGTGCTCCCATCTAAGGGGAACCACCTTTTCCTTTAAATCAAGGGTGCAGAATGTAAAGATTGGGCTGAACCATTGAGCCAGAGTGGCACAGTGGTTAGTGATGGATTGGGACTCAGGAGATCTGGGTTCTAGTCCCCACTCAGCCATGGAAACTCACTGGGTGACTTTGGGCCAGTCACAGATTCTCTGCCCAACCTACCTCACAGGGTTGTTGTTGCGAGGATAAAATGGAGAGGAGGACCATGTGAGCCGCCTTGGGTTCCTTGCAAGAGGAAAAAGAGTGGGATATAAATGTAGGAATAAAAATTAAATTAAAAAGTAACGTCTTAGGCCAATCCTTACACAGAACCTCAGGCCTAGGGGAAAATCCAGTCCCTCCTTGCCAGGTGGAAATATACAGAGCAGTTTCTGGATTGAAAATAAGTTTTGCCGACAGCAGCAGTGGTATAACAGAGCCAGGGGCTCACAGGGATGCCGCCCTGGCCCCTATTTATTAGCAGGGTCACTGTTGCCATCTGTGTTTGACTACAACTCTTATCATCCTTGGCCATACTGACTGGGGCTGGTGGGAGTTGTAGTCCAAAACAACTGGAAAGCACAAGTCCGTTCCCCCACTTCAGAAAACGTAAAACCCAATGCTAAGCAAAGGAGGAGAAAGTTTCACATGAATCTGTGTTGAATCAGTATCAAAGTGTTTTCGCCCCCTCTGCCCACAAAAATACACGTGTTGTTTTTTAAAAAAACTTTTTAATGAATTTGTTTTAAAAGAACAAGAAAGTCAAAGTAAGCCAAGAAGAAAGCAAAGGCTGTAGCTTCCATGTGAGCGGTTACATAATAAAGTGGCAACTCCAAGGATGTATTCTGTCCATCACGGTTTTTCAAAAATTAAACCAGGTTTTCTTGAGAGATGTTTCCTTAAACCTGTGTGACAGTTTTGTTGCAGCTTGATGTTCCCGATTCACATAAGAGCTGGGAAGCCAAATGCAACAGCCCCTCCCTGTGGTGGAGTGCCAGCAATGGGCATTCTGAGGTACACTGCTTGTGAACATGGGGGCTCCATTTAGCTAACAATCCTTTTAATAGCAAACTCAGGTGCTGAGTGCCAACAACTATATATCTGAAATTGGGCCAATGAAAAACAAAAAGGGGGCATCAGCATACTCACAGGAACCTCGACAATGGCCACCTTCCCCCCCAAAAAATCCTTAGAAAAACAGCCCAGTGAGAACTGAACATACTCAATAGCCACAGAATGCTGCATGTCTGTTGCAGAGAAGAAGAAATGCAAAAACAGAATGGCAGATCCCTTCTTGTCTTGACTAATAGCTATGGCTAGAACCATCTTCCACCAATATATTGAATTTCCTATCAATGGTTACTAGCCGTGACGGCTATATAGTTCTTCTAGTTATGATAGCTATATGTTACATCCAGTATACCTCTGAACACCAGTAGCTGGGGAACATGGGCAGAAGAGTGCTGTTGCGCTTGGGTCTTTTTTTTGTGGGCTTCCCATAAAGCTGAGTTGGCCACTGTATGAACAGAAGGCTGGACTAGATAGGCCTTTGGTCTCATCCAGCAGGGCTCTGCTTCTGTTCCTTTTAACCCATCTAAGTGAGTGGCCATCATCACTGAACTTCCTCCATCTGTCAATGACAAATACTCCCCCCCCCACTGATTCTTTTGAGTTCTGATACAAAAAGAACATCAAAAACACACAAAACTAAGCAAGAATGATCAATCCCGCTCCCTTACAAAAGAAACCACTCCTTTACCAGCAACTATGCAGCCACAAGTGTCTAAATGTCTAACTTATTCATTTTTAACGCCGTCTTCTATTTCTTTTTAACAACAACAGCACAATTGGCATAACCGATGCATTTTTTTTAATATATATATATAAGGGGGTGGGTGGGAAGATGGTATGCATACTCAAAGGAAAAAAATACGGTGGCAGGAAATACAGAAACACAAGGGAAAGGAACACCACAACGAATGGGAGAGAACCCAGCTCGGATGCGAATTCCGCTCCGCTTACAGAAAAGGTAGTCGGGTTCTCTTTCTGTTTGATGCTAACCAGGTCCTTTAGGTGTCCGGAGTCTTCAACCTTTTCAGACCCAGGACTCGCCTTGTAAGTCCGGCCTAAGTGAGACCCATGTCTAAATCTTGTTTTTGTGTATACATTCAGGTTTCTTCTCTCTCTCTCTCTCGCCTAATCCCCAAAGTCCTCTTTACGTGTGTCTTTCTCTTCTCTCCATGCCCGAACTTTCTTCTCTTAACAACAAAACACAACACAGGAAGCTTCTTTCGTCTGGGCCAGGCTATTTGTCCATCTGGCCCAGTATGGCCTACTCCAAGAAGGTTGACGCTCTTTCAGCCCGAGGGCCGGATTCCATTCCGGGGGAAGCTCTCGGGAGGCTGCGTTCCAGGTGGGGCAAAGACTAAAAATACCAGCACATTTTAGATTGAAGTTCTTACTACCAGTAACTGAGCTTTAGGAGAGCATTTCAGCTTTTGAGCATGGAGGAAAAGCTGGGAAACCCCAAAAATGAGGGGTATTCAGGGAAAGGGGGTGGGGCCAGGGGAAGGAGGTGTGGCTATCTGGAGAACCCGAGAGGGCCAGATTCGGCCCACGGGCCTGAGGTTAAGCAGCCTAGCCTAGTCATCTCTCTGAGTCTCGAGTGGAGAATCTTTTTGCATCGCCTGCTCCTTAGTCCTTTTTCAACTGGGATTAAAGCTTCTGCAGGCAACGGAGAACTGGTCTCGCTCTTAGGGAACATGAATCCCTGTGCGCAAAGATGCCTGAATGCTGTTCCCCTCACCAAAACAGCTCTTAAAAAGGCAAACGGGGCACACGTCAGTCCCATCTGGGCCTATAAAAAAAACCTAAGTGAGGGGGAGAGCAAGGCCACAAGCATTGGTCTCATCCTGGCCCGGGGTGTCGCTAGGCACTTAGAAGAATCAGCCCCCTAGGACACAAATTTGCATAAAATCTCCATATGCTAATTGATATCGATATATGTAAATTACTAGGCTTTATTGACATTTCACAGGAAGCAAAGCCAAACCATTCATTTCTCATCTAAATCATCTCAAACAAAGGAAGTTCTTCAGTTAATTTGCACCCTGAGCCAGTCCATCCCAAACCAATGGAAAAAAACCTTTTGCCTACGCCACGCAGGGGATGATTTAAATTGGCGGTGTGTTGCAGCATGTGGGATGAGGAATGTTAACCCTTGTAACTCCCCTTGAAACCTTTCCCCTGCATGGCAATTAGTCAGACAGAAAAACTACCACTGGCACCAATGAACATTTAAGGATCTGAGGAACTAGATTTGGGGCCCTGGGAAACAGATTCAGGGCTAGGGCCCCACAGGTCCAGGCCTAACAATGCCCCTGGTCTCGGCTGTCTACACACCTGCCCTACACACATAGATTCCACCCTCTCATGAATTAGAACTTTATGTGCATACAGCAAGGTCCCCACTACAAGTGTCGACCCAAGATATAGACCGGGGGGCGGGGGGGGGGGCATGGATGCAACAGTGCAGCCGACTAACATGGTCTTGCTCTCTCTGTCACACAACAATTTGCATGAGGGCAAACACCCAAACGGACTTTGAGCGTCAGGACTCTGTGTGTGTGTGTGTGTGTTGTGTGTGTTTGTGTACAATTTTTTAAAAATACATTTTATCAGAGTTAGAAAATAGTAACGTACAAAGGTTTACAATTGATCGCAAAAAGGAGAGCGTAGAATAAATAGCCTTCTATGGGGACAAATTAACATATCTTCCACATGCCAAGCCTTCAGGTCAAAATCTATAAACCACATTGCTGCAAACTTTCCTCCCTCTGGGTACTGAAGTGTTATAGAAATATTTTAAGTTCAGTTATTACGGAGATGGCAAATCTGGGTTCAGGGCTCTTCTACTTCAAATTGCCCGGGATTAAATGCTCCTCTGCTCAAAACAAAAACAAAACAGAAAAGGTAAGACAGCCCTGCACGTAGAAAAGTAGCATGTCAGGGAAAAGGCTAGTTTAGAAACAAAGAAATTTCAGACTATGAAAAAGGAATAAATCCCGGCACTGCTCTGACTTCTTGTAACTAGGAGATAGACCCCCAAGTAGGGTGGTGCGTTCAACTCAGGGTAGATAGTTCTTACTATTACAGATTCTGAACATAAAGTTTTGGGCAGCAGGCAGGAGTGCAATGTGTCTCCAATTCTAAGTAAGAAAATGAGTATGCTGCAGCTAACGGTAGTTTGGGAAACTCTGTCCAAGGTAATTAATGTGATCTTGGCCATCTACTACTGGATTAGCAAAAAACAAACAAAGCTAATGTCCCCGGATAGCCGAAAATCTTTCTCTTTCTCTGAAATGGAATGTGTCCCCCACTTACCCGTCAGAGGTTGAGAAAGTGACACATCAGATCAGGCTTTTCCAACCTTGGGTCTCCTGGACGGCTTCAGCTCCCATTATCCCCAGCTAGGATGCTCAATGGCCGGTGCTGATGGGGGTTACAGTCCAAAAACATCTAGGGCCCCAAGGTTGTGAAAAGCCACACTAATTTGGATCCAAGTTTTCAGTTTGAATTAAAAGACGAGACAGAGGCTCAGTTCACACAACACATGTCAATACAGTATGAAAACTCCACACAACATGTTCTAACTCCACTGTTGTGTGACTGTGAGCTACCATGGGACTGAGTAAAATCCATAGTGAAATTTGATTGACAGTTCCTCCACCCTGTCTCCTCCCCATGGTATCCCATCAGGCATTGCTGCAAAAAAATCAATCCTGGCAGCTCTCCTAGAGTGGCACTCGCTCCTTTCACCAGTTCACTCTTGCCAGTGAACTCTGTAGCCAGTGGGAAAAGCCAACTCAACGCAATTGAAAACTTCTCGGAGCCCTCCATGCAACACAATGGTTGTGCAGGAACTCTCCTCTGCACAGCGTGGATATTCTGCGTGGAGTGTTAAAAAAAAAACCTCCACCATTGTGTGGTTTTACCGCCACACAACGCATTTATCAACAGTGGTGTAAAAACTCCACCGTGGAGTTTTAAAACCATTGATGAGGAATGTGTTTCTGACCTGAGCCAGAGAGAGATTGAGAGACAGAACAGAGAGGGAGAAACAGAGACAGAAGCCTTAGCTAGACCTAAGGTTTATCTGGGATCATCCCGGGGTCGTCCCTGCCTGCTCCCGGGATCCCCTGTGTGTCATTTACATGACGATCCTGGGATAAACCTTAGGTCTAGCTAAGGCCAGAGAGAGAGAAAGAGAGGTGAGTCAGGTTTGCAGTCTGAGTTAAAAGACGAGACAGGGACAGAGAGAAAGAGACAGAGAAACAGAGACAGGGAGGCAGAGACAGAGGGAGAGACAGAGAGAGAAAGAGAGAGAAAGAGGGAGAGAAGGAGACAGAGAGGACTTCTTTTTTAGTTAGGCTGAGTTGAAACTGGGATGCCACTTTGGAGAAGGGCTGCTCAGGTAGTTCTTTGGGTGGATGGGTAGAGGATTTGGAAGCAGAGGGGAAAGAGCCAGAAGATTAAATAAATGGGAAGAAGGAAGGAAGGAAGGAAGGAAGGAAGGAAGGAAGGAAGGAAAAAGGCTTCCTATGGGAGGAAGAACAGGGCCAGAAGAGTTGCATGAAGCATGTCTTGCCTGGGCAACATGGTGTGTACAATGTGTAACAAAGATATTCCTATGGACTCTCACATGTAGGTACTTTTGCATCTATAATGTTGATAGCCATCAGAGTGAAGCAGTAACGAAAGTAGAGGTGAGGAAACTGCGGCCCTCTAGGGGTGGTTAGACTCCAACCCTCATTAGCTCCAGCTAACCAGGTCAGGGATGATGGGCATTGTAATCAACAGCATCTTAAGAGGGCCACAGGTTGTTGTTGGACTAGAATGTTGGACATAAGTTGGGGAGAGCTGAAATGACATCCTTGCTCAGCCATGACCTTGGGCCAGTCACTACCTCTCAGTCTAACATACCTACCTCACAGGGTTGTTGTGATGATAAAAGATGGGGGCACATATCCTGCCTTGAACTCTTCCGACGGAAGCTCTTCTTCAGCTACGAGCATCTCTGTCGTTTCTTTCCTCTGCCCGTGGATTCTCTGATGGCTAACAAGATGTGTCCTACGATTGAACCTCTTCCCACAGTCGGGGCATCCGTAGGGTCTCTCTCCGGTGTGGATTCTCTGATGGCTAATAAGGTTTGTGCTGCGGTTGAACTTCTTCCCACAATCTGGGCATTCGTACGGCTTCTCCCCGGTGTGGATTTTCTGGTGCATCTTAAGGCCTGATCTGCGGCAAAAGCTTTCGCCGCAGTCGGAGCAGGTGTAGAGCTCCCTCGCTGTATGAATGCTCCGGTGCCTGACGAGGTGCTTGTTCCGACTGAAGCATTCGCCACAGTCGGAGCACTTAAAGGTTTTCTCGCCCGTGTGGTTTTTCTGATGCCGGATGTAAGTGGATCGGTCGCAAAAGCTTTTGCTGCAGAGCAAACATTTGTACGGCTTCTCGCCCGTGTGGCTTCTCTGGTGCGTGATGAGATGGTGGCTCTGGCTGAAGCTTTTCCCGCATTCGGTGCATTTGTACGGCTTATCCCCGGTATGGAGCCTCTCGTGTCGAACCAGGCTCGACTTGTCACAAAACTGCTTGCTACAGGACGAGCACGAGTACGGCTTCTCCCCCGTGTGCATTCTCTGATGTGAGATCAGGTTGGAGCTCCGACTGAATCCCTTCCCGCAGTCCAAGCATTTGAACGGCTTCACTCCCGCGTGGATTTTGCTATGGCTATTGAGGTGCGAGCTCCGCCTGAAGTGCTTGCCGCAGTCGGAGCACTCGTACGGCTTCTCTCGGCCGTGGACTCTTATGTGCATGATGAAGCCAGCCCTAGAAATAAACACTTTCCCACAATCTGAGCATTCGTAGAGTTCTTCTCCCGTGTGGGCTCTATGATGCCTACTGAGGTCATGGAACAGTTTATCGCTTGGTC
The DNA here is from genome assembly GCF_023053635.1 of Elgaria multicarinata webbii. Lineage (NCBI taxonomy): Eukaryota > Metazoa > Chordata > Lepidosauria > Squamata > Anguidae > Elgaria > Elgaria multicarinata. The sequence continues at coordinate 155,812,795 of NC_086173.1, forward strand.
TCTTTCCCTTGGGTGTTGTTTGTTGGACCGCTGTTTCACAGAGACCCGTGCCCTGAGCGGCAGTGGATTCACTCCTATGCTCCTCCGTTTGCTGGCCTGGAAGACTCTCTGGCTCAACTTGTTCTGAAATAGTTTCTTTCGAGTCCTGACTGCTTTCTCTTTCCAATGGCATCCCGTCGTTCTCACTCTGTTTTCCATCAGATGCTGGAATAAAAATCATCATCATCATCATCATCTCTATTTTTGATGTTCAGGATGTGTGTGCTATTATTATTTATTATTATTATTTATTTATATAGCACCATCAATGTACTAATCCTTATGTAGCCAAAATGGGACCACCCACACATGAAAGGGAGGTAACAGCAGCCTTCAGGGAATTCCAGAGGTTTGCAGAAATAATAATAATAATAATAATAATAATAATAATAATAATAATAATAATTATTATTATTATTCTTACCTGCCTCTCCATTTTGATTGAGGCGGGGAACAACAGTAAATATAAAATACATAAAACTGAATTAAGAACATAATATACATTCTTAAAACATCCTAAAATCATCTGAAAACATCCTAAAATTCCCCTGGATAGGCCTGCCGGAATAGATCAGTCTTTATACTTTCTTGAATGCTAATAGACTGTCAAGTTGACGAGTCTCCTCCGGCAGGCCATTCCACAGTCTGGGAGCAGCAGAGGAGAAGGTCCTCTGGGTAATACTTGTCAGCCTAATTTTGGCAGACTGAAGTAGATTTTTCCAGAAGAAGATCTGAGTGTGTGGGGCGTATTGTACGGGAGAAGGCGATCCTGCAGGTAGCCTGGACCCAAACCATTTGGTCTTTAAAGGTGATAACCAACACTTTATACTTCCCCCGGAAACTAATTGGCAGCCAGTGAAGAGATTTTAAAACTGGTGTAATGTGGTCCCCCCTACATGTACCGGTGACCAGCCTGGCTGCCCTATTTTGAACTAGTTGAAGATTCCAGACTAGGCACAAAGGTAGCCCTATGTAGAGCGCATTGCAAAAGTCGAGCCTCGAAGTTACCAGCGTGTGCACTACCATCTTTAGGTCTTCCAGCTCTAGGAAGGGGCGCAGCTGAAGTATCAGCCGAAGCTGATAGTAGACAAAAAGATCTGATGAAATAAAGTCTCTAATGGGTGGAGGGAACTGTTGGGTGGGGGAAATGGAAAACTGTGGATAGGGAATGGAACAGAGTACTGCAGCACTTTAATGCAGTGCCCATTTGTAATAGCTACAATCACTATTTATATAGAAAGTTGTCTTATACAAGGCCTGATGAATTGTCCATCTAGTGCAAGGGTGCTGAATGTCAATCAGCTCAAGGGCCAAATCCCATTTTGCAGAAGCTCTTAGGGGGCGCTTTCCAGTGGTGGGCATGGCCAAAGGCAAAAGGGGCGTGGCCAAAAATAGCAGCATATTTTAGTAACTACGCCTTAGGAGAGGCATTTCCACCTTTCAGAATGTGGGGGGAAACTCAAATGATTGGGGCCAAAGGAAGTTGGTGTGACCTTCGGGGGAGCCCCGGAGAGTCCGATTGGGGCCCCAGAAGGTCAAGATTTAGCCCCTGGGCTTCAAGTCCCCCTCCCCCACGTAGCCCCACATTATCTATACTGATTCGCTGCTCTCCAGGCTTTCTAGAAGAGCCCTTTCCCATTGCTTCCTCTCTGCTCCTTCTTAAATTGGAGATGCCAGGAATCGAAGCTGAAACCTCCAAAATAGAAAGCAACTGAGCTATGACTCCTCCCTCCTCCTCTGTTGGTGGGCCCCAGCGGGACTACCTGGCAGTAGCAGCAGCCAACAGAAGCATTGGGTGTGGCTGAGGGCAGCCATTTTGATTTCCCACAATTGGTTGAAGGCAGCCATTTTGTTTTCCCACCATGACACTGCATCGGGGACATTGTAAGAAGAGAAAATGGCAGATTCAGGCACAACTCAACCTTACCTAGCCCACTGGCGTCTCCTTCCTCTTCCTGCTTGACCTCTCTGTAGAGTTGCCTGAGGGTCACATCCAGCGATGCTCCTTCTGCGGCTGAAAAATTCACAGCCGCCTCCTGTTTCATCCCCGGCACCTGAAACAATAGGAAGAACCTTAGTCCAAGATGACTTGATAACAGCGACTCGATAGCAAGGCATATAAGAAGAGCTCCATCAAGCTCAGCATCCTGTATCTCACAGTTTATTTTATTTATTTATTTATTTATTACATTTTTATACCGCCCAATAGCCGAAGCTCTCTGGGCGGTTCACAGTGGCCAATCAGGTGCCCTTCTGCATGTCCCACCACCAGGAGAGCTTAGGCTGGCAGGAACACAGAATGGGGCCTTCCCTGTGGCAGCACCCCTCCTGTGCAACTTTCTCCCAAAGGAAGTTAAACTGACCCCTTCTTTGTTGAGGTTTAGGTGAGCTGTCAAAACAGTCTGGTTCCGTCTGGCTTTTCAGATAAGTAAGCTCAATACACATTTTTAAAATTCTCTCTTGCTCTTAATTCTGCTGTTTGTGATGTGTGTTTTTTAAACTTTGCGGATAGACTAGCAAAAATATATAGACCATGTGAAAAAAGAATCAAACAGAATAACTTTGGCAGAAGCTTACAGAAATATGTGGGACTCATGAAAAGAAAATTATAAACAAAGGAATATAATAGAAAAAAATATTTTAAGGCTACTAAAGTGAGTTAAAATTATTTGCAAAGTGTTTTTTAAAGTATATGCGAAGTGTTTGGCAAAGTGCATATATATATATATATATATATATATATACTGCAAAACACTTCGCATATACTTTAAAAAACACTTTGCAAATAATTTTAACTCACTTTAGTAGCCTTAAAATATTTTTTCTATTATATTCCTTTGTTTATAATTTTCTTTTCATGAGTCCCACATATTTCTGTAAGCTTCTGCCAAAGTTATTCTGTTTGATTCTTTTTTCACATGGTCTATATATTTTTGCCAGTCTGTCCTGAAAGTATCTCTTTTCTTTATTTTAGCACACCTTCTTTTATTCTTGTGGATATTGTTGAAAGGGGAATCTATCAAAAATATTTCCCCATTCTCCATCCTCCATCTCCTCTTCAATTTCTCTTTCCCATATGTTTTATTGTTGCATTCCCCCTGATCCCTTGCTTTATTAACTAAGTTTAGTATTATGAGACCTCTCTTTTTCCACTTCCTCCAAATGAAGTGTAATGTTACAAACAGCACATGTATTGCCTTTTTTTCCTGCTAAACTAAAAAGCCCCAAATGCTTTAACCTTTCCTTGTAACTAAAATGAACAAGGGGCTGCAGCAACTCTCATACAAGGAAAAGTTACAATATCTGGAAAAGTTCAGCTTAGAAGTAAGAGGATGCATGATAGAAGTGTACAAAATTCAGCATGGTGTTGAGAAAGTGGATAGGAAGACATTTTTCTCCCTCTCTCATAATACTAGAACCCATTGAGGTCATCTCATGAAGCTGATCGGTGGGAAATTCCGGAAAGATAAAACGAAGGACTTTTTCCACACAGCACAAAAATTAAACTATGGAATTCGCTACCATACGATGTAGTGATGGCCACCAAGTTGGATGGCTTTAAAAGGGGGTTAGACAAATTCATATAGAAGAAGGCTATTAATGGCTACTAGTCCTGATGGCTATGTGCTACCTCCAGTATCAGAGGCAGTAAGCCTGTGTGCACCAGTTGCTGGGGAACATGGGTGGGAGGGTGCTGTTGCACCGTGTCCTGCTTTGTGGGTCCCTGGCCGATGGCTGCTTGGCCACTGTGTGAACAGAGTGCTGGACTAGATGGACCCTTGGTCTGATCCAGCAGAGGGTTGGTCTAGATGATCCTTGTGGTCACTTCCAGCTCCACAATTCTATGGTCTCCTTATTCTCTTGTGCAGGTCCAGGGTTAAAGAGGCAGGCCCTCCATATTGCCTGGGGAGAAGCAATCTAAAATCTAAACTCAAGGAGAAATTCCTAGACACCAGTATCAGAGGCAGTAACCCTGTGTGCACCAGTTGCTGGGGAACATGGGTGGGAGGGTGCTGTTGCACACATTTTCTACTTCTGAGTTTCCCATTAGGGCTGCTGGTTGGCCACGGTATGAACAGAATACTGGACAAGATGGACCCTTGGTCTGATCTAACGTGGCAATATTCTTAAGTTGTAGAAAAGAAGGTCCACCAAATCCTTGTTCCTTTTTGGTTATCCTTTTCTGCACCTTTTCCAGCTGTACAATGTGAGAATTTACCACAAAAAAGACTTTTGCCCCATAGGCTAAAGGTCGCAGTCAGGGCCAGGATTTGGCTTCCCTTTACATTTTTCCTCCACCCCACAGTCAGCACTCTGAACAACACCAGGCTGCTGAGTCTAGCTGCCATTTTCTCTTCTTACAATAAAAACATAAGAACATGAGAAGAGCCCTGCTGGATCAGACCAAGGGTCCATCTAGTCCATCACACTGTTCACACAGTGGCCAAGCAGCCATAGGCCAGGGATGAACAAGCAGGACATGGTGCAACAGCACCCTCCCACCCATGTTCCCCAGCAACTGGTCACATAGGCTTATTTGCCTCGAATACCGGAGATAGCACAAAACCATCAGGGCTAGTAGCCAATGATAGCCTTCACCTCCAGGAATTTATCCAACCCCTTTTAAAGCCATCCAGATTGGTGGCCATCGCTACATCTTGTGGTAGTGCGTTCCATAATTTAATTATGCACTGTGTGAAGAAGTATTTCCTTTTATTGGTCCCGGATGTCCCTGATGCAGTGTCACTGTGGGAAAACAAAATGGCCACCCTCAAGTCACACCCAGCACTTTTGCTGGCAGCTGCTACTGCCAGGTAGGCCCGCTGGGGCCCACCAACAGGAAGTGGGGGCACCAGAGCGCACTCTGCCCAGTGCCCCTCAAAACTGGAGCTGCCTCCTCCCTCCGACTGTACGGACTGCTTGGGGGCTGCCACAAAGAAGACTCCTCTCACCTGCTGCTCCTGCCTCTCAGCCTCTCGCTGCCTGAGGAGAAAATGCTCGGCGAGGGCCACGGCATGGAAGCAGCTCTCTGAGTCGCGTTCCCTGATCCAGCTCAGCATCTCCTGAGGCAAGATGGACAAGAACTGCTCCAGGATCACCAGCTCCAGGATTTCTTCTTTGGTGTGTCGCTCCGGCGTCAGCCATTGGTGGCAAAACTTCCGGAGCTGACAGTACGCCTCCCATGGGCCCTCGGCTTCCTGGTAGCCGAAACGCCTGAAGCGCTGGCGCTGGCGTTCGGAACTGGCAGGATCCACGGCCTTGACCTCTCCTGCTTGCTCATCGCCGCTCCCACTTGTGGCATCTAAGCCTCGGTCCTCTTGGTCTGGTCTGGTGAGACCCGGCCTGAGCCTGGTCACGTCGTCTCCTTTCGCCCATTGGCCGGTGGCCACTGCTCCTTCAAAACGGGCCAGAGAATTCTTCAAATCCTCCCTCAGCATATTCCTTTGCAGCTGCGGGTTCCCTGGTTCTAACAGAGGGGACTGCGGCCTGTGCAGAAACTCTGGCCACTGCCCTTCCCACCGCTGGGACGACGGCCCCTCGTCTGCTTCCTGTTTAATGTGTCGCGATGTTGCCGTTAATCCACGAGGAACCGTCTCCGCCTGGACAGCCAGGCAAGCGTCTCCGGTTCTCTGCAGTCCTCCTTCGAGTTCCGGGTCTGGTCCCTCCATTTTGATTTCTGGCTTCATGTCCAGCTCTACAATGACCCTGCGGAGACCCAGGGCTGAGAATTCTTCCTCCATTTCTGAGGTCATTTTCTCTTACCGAGGGATGATCCTAGCTCAGCTCTGTTCCTCCATCCCCTTTGTGCAGATGGAGAGGAAATTGTCTGGCTTCGTGGCCAGAGATTATAGAAAGACAAGAGCAACAGGCCTCAGACCTTCACTCCTGGTGCCATCCCCAAAGCTTGTTTACCCACTGATGGCCTTCACTTGCGGCTCCTTCCCTGAAAATAAAAAGACACAAATAACTAGCGAGGCGACAAATAGCATATAGTGCTCCTAACTTCGATTTCCACAACCTGTTGAGCTCCAGACATTTTGGACTTCAACTCCCACCAGCCCCAGCCAGCTTGGCCAATAGGAATGCTGGGAGTTGTAGTCTCCCAAGCCTGCACCTGCCTCCTCCTGGCTTGTTGGTGGCCCCATCTTGGCTACATAAAGAGATGTAATAATAATAGTAATACATTTATTTCTTACCCGCCTCTCCAACACTAGGGGAAAACACTAAACAATAAAATACATAAAACTGAATTAAAACATAATATACGTTGTTAAAAACATCCTAAAAAACATCCTAAAAACATCTTAAAATTCCACTGGATAGATTTCCGGAAATCTTGAAGCCATGGGGGGGAAATTGTTTCCCCTCCCCTTTTTTTTTGAAAAATGCAATATTAGCACTTTTTACAGATTGAAAGTCACTTTGTTGCTTTAGGAACATAAAATGTAATTATGTACAAGTTGGTTTGGTATAAAATCATCACATTTGGTATATTAAAAGTACAGTGTATTCAAACAATTCTTACAAATGGAATTTACTTTTTTCTGTAACGAACTGTAAGGAACCTCTTTGGTTTTGCCAGTTTATGAGGAGCAGGCAAAAAACAAATAAAACAACAGAAGAAACCATCAACATTAGTAACAAAGAAAATTATTTATGCCTCCACTAGTCTTCCACAGTGTCAAGCAGACATAAAGCCCCCATTCCCATAAAAAGAACTGAGGGGGGAAGGGGGGGCAATATTCAATGAATATGCATGAAATTTAATCAGACTCATTTCCTGAGCTATAGCTATCACTATCAGTTTCAGTCTCAGTTTGCAACCTAGGACTTGTTTGTCCTCGGTGCACAGAAATTGTTGTTGTTATTATTATTATTTGCATTTGTATACCGCCCCATAGCTGAAGGTCTCTGGGCAGTTCACTTAAGATAAAAACACTTAAAAACAATATACAAAGATTAAAAGACCACAAAAACAAGCAAAATACACACACATTTAAAATCAGTATAACAACTTTAAAAACGATGAGCCAAAAAACAGACCCAGGATCCCAGGGTCATTACATATTGCTAAAAGCCTGGGAGAAGAGAAAAGTCTTGACCTGGTGCCGAAAAGATGACAAAGTCGGCGCCAGGCGGGCCTCGCCAGGGAGATTGTTCCACAGTTCGGGGGCCACCACAGAGAAGGTCCTCTCTCTTGTCTCCAATAATCTGATACTGTACATAGCTTTTAGAAATCACTTGGAGACGTAAATATACGAACACCTTGTCTTCGATATTTTATTCATCATGCTAAAATAAAACATTCCATAATCCATTTTTCTTCATTTTTTCCAATTTTTCGGACGAAAACAAAAAAGGCTTTGGGAAAAAAAATGTGTTTTTTTCCTGAATTTTTGCATTTTTCTCCCGGGCCTTCACATCTCTAGCTACATAGCCATTAGCACACAACATGTGAGTTCAGTATTAGAAGGAGTAATTAGAGTCAGTCTGGCTGGGGGATGTTGAGAGTTGTAGTCCAACACATCTAGAGAGCACCAGGTTTGGGAGGCTGATTAGAAGAATACCTTTATCCTCCCATTTCAAGGAAGCATACACGGCTTTTGTCCCGCCAGAGCCCTGGGTTTTATCCTCAACAACTCTGTGAGGTGAGTTAGTTAGAACATGGTGACTGGCTCAAGTCACCATCTCCTAGCCTAAGAGAGCATCATGGCTAAGTGGGGATTTGAACCCAGGTCTCTACAGACCTAGTCTGACACTCTAACCACTAAATCACATCAACTCTCAATTACATAGAGGCCAATTTGGTGTCCTCCAGATATGTTGGACTACAATTCCCAGCAGATCTGGATCAGGGCCCTGGCATGGCGAAGGACTGTTAACCCTTTGCTGTCCATTGCAGCCCTGATCAGGATCTCCATCCGCCCACCCACCTTGCCTGCCCCAAACCTGCAATGCACAGTGGAGTAAAAAAATCCCAAACACACCATTTCCCCACGCAGTTGCAAAAGGCGTCTCATCTACCTTTGTCCCTGAGAGACATTCCTGCCTGCACAAGAGAAAACAGAGAATTCCTCTTTTAACAACACACCTGCCACCCATGGTGTTCTAAGTAATTATCTTTAAAATAATTAACTTTTAATAAATGCTGTCCAATTAATGGGGAGCTGTGGCATTACCCACATTTCTATTCCCTTAGGTATGTCTGCGTGAGTATGTCTAGAGAGTGCGGAATGTTGGACTGAGTGGGTGTGGCTGATGATGCTGTGGAAAGGGGGAGGAGTCTATATATGGGGGAGCCGAGTGGTTTGAGGGGTTCGGTTGGTGATGGGGTTTGGAGGGTAGATATGTTTAGCTGTGTGATTTCTTGTCAGGAGTTGTGTGAGGAGCGAGTGAAAATAAGATCGTAGGGACTAAGGAGTGTTATTATTAGATTGGTTAGTACCAGTATTCTTAAGAATAGGCAGAATTGGAATATAATTCAAAGGAACAAAGAACTGTAAACTACAATAAACATTTTCTTTATTTTGCTACCATAAAACCACGTGTCAGTTTGGCTGCGTCTCCTGCTCTATCGGTTCATAAACAAACACTAGGGTGACCATATGAAAAGGAGGACAGGGCTCCTGTATCTTTAACAGTTGCACAGAAAAGGGAATTTCAGCAGGTGTCATTTCTATATATGGGGAACCTGGTGAAATTCCCTCTTCATCACAACAGTGAAAGCTGCAGGTGCCCTGCCCTCTTTTAAATCTGGTCACTCTGGACCCCCTCACCTCCATCAGTGAGCCTACCTTCTCACTGCCATTGTCCTCAGCTGCTATTGCTCCTCTTCCTTATCATTGCTCCCCACTTGCTTGGCAGGCAGAGAGCCAGGGAGCATGTAGGCCTTGGCCTCTACTGCTCCTCCTTCTCACCGCCACTGTTGTCTGGGCCAGAGCAAGAGGCAGGTGGACAACCAGGTTGCCACGGAGAAAAGGAGGAGCAACTGGCAGGGGACTCTTCTCCATGGGCCCCTTCTGGGGAGTGGGCCCTTGGCTGGTGCCTGACCGTGCCTACCTTTGATACCGGCCTTGCTTGTCTGCCCCACCTGGCAAGCACCTGTTGCCACTGCTGGCTGCAGGCAGTAGCCTCCCGCCCTCACGAGAACTTGCAGGCCTATGCAGCGGACATGCTGTAGTGGGTCACACAGGCAAGCTGCCACTAGGCTCAATCTCACCATTGGGGAAGCCAGTTCGCAAGGAAAGGACAGCCGCCACCCCTCTCCCTTCCCTCTCCTGCAAGTGGGTGCCGCTGAGCAGTGGCCCTGCTCTAATGGGCCGAGAACCCAAGAGGCTCCTCACCTTAACAGCCCAGCAAGAGCCAGTGTGGTGTAGTGGCTAAAGTGTCAGACTGGGAGTCGGGAGATCCGGGTTCTAGACCCCACTCGGCCATGGAAGCCCACTGGGTGACTTTGGGCCAGTCACAGACTCTCAACCCAACCCACCTCACGGGGTTGTTGTTGTGAAGATAAAATGGCGTGGAGGAGGAGGATTATGTACGCCGCCTTGGGTTCCTTGGAGGAAAAAGGCAGGATAGAAATGCAACAATAAAATAAAAATTGCAACACCTCTGGGTCAGCCCCTCCAGTAAACGGGGGAGCTTGAGGCTGTGCAGCAGTGCCACAGTATGGGTCCCAAGTGGTGGCAGGTATTGGGGGAGACGGGGGCTGTCCAGTCACTGTGGATGGGGGGTGGGGCTGAAGGCATCCTGTCCAGGGGCCTCAAAAATCTGGAACCAGACCCATCTGCTGCAACATGCTGTTATTTCTTTAATTTTCTTTTAATTCACATGTACATGTCCTGCCTTTTCTCCTCTTGCAAAGAACCTCAAGGTGGTTCATACAGTCCTTCTTTCCATTTTATCCCCACACTAACCCTGAAGTAGGTCTGGCTGAGAGTCTGTGCCTAGCCCAAAGTCACCTAGTGAGCTTCACGGCCAAGTGGGGACTAGAACCCAGGTCTCCAGGGGCCCAGTCCAACACTTTAACCACTACATCACCCTGGCTCCTATTTTGTTTTCGTGATCATTTAGAGCTGGCTTGAACAATTAAGGCGGGTAACAAAATGTGGAATACTCTTGTTCAGGGTTCCTGCCAGCCAGACATGCCTTCTTCCTAAAAACTCCATTCCACATCCCCCTCCCACACGATTATCTATTACCCCCGCTTTCAGCAGTGGTCTCATTGAGCATGCTCAATCTGAATTGGGCTTTTTTTTGCCCCCGTCTTTTATGGTTTCTCCCCCAGTGTGTGTGTGTGTGTAGTTTTCCAAATCTTGAGGTTCCCCAGAAACTGAGGATACCGCCCTCTTAAGTGCAAAAGAACAGGGGCTGTTTCAAAGGGTTAGCAGCACAAAAATGACACACACACCCCGCTTCTGATGTAGATGTCTCTCTTGGCGCCCCAAAAAATTCTTCCTCCACCTCTCCACCCCACCCACCCCCCCGCGCCAAAGAACCACACTAGAGCCCCTTTGTAACTTACTGATGTCCGGTTAGGCCTCCAGCTTCTGCCAATGGAAACTAAAGCTGTGATCCCAAGCACCCTCGCTGGGGAACTAGTCCCATGGAAGCTCAGCAGGAATGGAACACGTTGAGGATTGCAATGCGTGTATTTATTTATTTTTAAACAAAATCTAAATAAATCAGCTTGCAATTTTGCAGAAGAGCAGGTCAGGAAGGGGCATTCAATAGAAAGAAAGGCCCCACCCCTCCGCTGGTCCCAAATCCCCTTTCCTCTCTAGCAATCGGAGCTGAGATGATTTAACCATCAGAGGACCAAGGGGGAGCGCTTGAAATGGATCAGTGCTAAACCACATGCGCTCTGTCTGAATCTCGCAGATTGCAGATTTTGGGGGGGGGGGGCGGGAGTCTTGCCTTTAGCCTCCGCCTTAAGAAAGCCCTATCGAGGGTAAGGGGGGAAAGCTGTTGTTGTTTGCATACGACGACTCAAAGGGTTAAAGTGACCGAGCGCTGATTCCTAGGCAGGCTTGGAAATTCATAGGCATTTGAGTCACACTGAATTCCTCTTCCTGTCCCGCCTCCCCTGGCTGGAAGTGAGGGGTGGGGTTAAATCCATATAAAGTCTGGCAATTGGATTGCAGAGTTCCATGGATATATCTGGGAATTTGCAATCGAATTGCAAAGTTTAGACAATTAGGGCGCAATCCTGTGCATAGTTAGACAGAGGGGGAAAGTCCTGCAAATTCCCCATTTCTGTATAAATGCATAGGATTGCACCTTCAATCCATATATAATATTTACAATTTTATACTTTTAATAAGTGTATATAAATTTTTGGGTGTGAATAATATTTTAATTTTTCCATTTTACTGTAGTTAAACATTAAATGTAGTTTAACATTTAATGTAGTTTCTCAGAGTCCATTCTGGTCCCCCTAAAACAATCTAACCTGAACAGATTACAACATTCTTTTGCTAAGATTGAATCCCTCCATCCAAGTAAAGGTGAAGATAAAAGCCTTAGTATCCCATTAGAGGGGGACAAACAGATCCATAGTTTATCTCTCACGAACCCTTCTATTTCATCTAACTCTAAAAATGCATCAGACTCCTTGCTCTTTAATTGACAAACCCCAGCAAATCAAGATCTGATGAAACAAAAGGGTCTTTCCTTTTTAGTGTGGAACATTACAGGCTGGAGCACCCACAAACAAGATAGAGAATTCCTAAAATTACTCCAGGAATATGACATAATGTGCATTCAAGAGACAATGTAGTTTAACATTTTAATGTAGTTTTCTTGTGCTGCCCTAGACTGTGGAATGGCCTGCCGGAGGAGATTCATCAGCTTAATATTCTCTCTTAGTTTAAGACAGCCATGAAGACTAGTCTCTTCCAGCAGGCCTACCCAGATGAATTTTAAGATGTTGTCATTGTTATTTTAATATTGAATTGGTTTTATATGCTCTTTTAACCAGTTTAATATTGCATTCTTGTGTAATGTTGTTCCTTGCCTAGATCCAGAGGGAGAGGCAGGTAAGAAATAAATTGTATTTTATATTATATTTCTGTTTGAAGGGTGTAATCCTAGACAGGAAAAAAGCCCTACAATTTCAATAATTTCTCAGCCAGCATGGGGAATGCTGGGATTTGTAGGGCATTTTTCCCTGTGTCTATCCAGGCACAGAATTAAGCCCTACTTGTCTAAACTTTGGCAATTGGATTGCCAATTTCCAGAGTTACAAGGAGGCAGCCAGGGCAAGGGGAAGAGGAAAAATATGACAAAAGACAATAATGGAGAACAGATAGAGATCAGAGGGAGGAGGAGGAGGAGGAGGAGGAGGAGGAGGAGGAGGAGAAGAAGAAGAAGAAGAAGAAGAAGAAGAAGAAGAAGAAGAAGAAGAAGAAGAAGAAGAAGAAGAAGAAATAATGAAGTAGCTGAAAACTGGGGGTGGAAAGGAGAGAGGCCCCCAACTTCACTCTGTTTCAGATTGGGTGCTGTAGCACTCAAGACCTGCTTATGGCATCCTGTGAGCACCTGGTTAGCGACTATGTGAACAGAATGCTGGGCTAGATGGACCCCTGGTCTGATCCAGCAGGGCTCTTCCTATACTCTTATGTAGACCTCAGACAGGGAAGAGGGATCTAATCTCCACAGTGTAGCTCCATCAGAGGAGTGTTTTATTGCACGCTCGTTACTGGGCACTCACAGATTTCATGGGTCCCTCTCACCATGACGTCTGCCTCCTGCCCCTTCTAGCCTTCTTCGCGCCACCAAAGAACACCCCAGTAAGTCTGACTTATTTTAAAGAGGGAAATTGCCGCTATCTAACGGCCGACTGAATGGGCCACAGGCTCATTTGCTTCCTCTTTCAAAAAAAGAAAGAAAGAAGAAGAAGAAGAAGAAGAAGAAGAAGAAGAAGAAGTAGTTAAAGGAAGCCAGATTCCAGCTGGACATCAGGAAAAATTCCTGACTGTTAGAGCAGTACGACAATGGAATCAGTTACTTAGGGAGGTTGTGGGCTCTCCCACACTAGAGGCATTCAAGAGGCAGCTGGACAACCATCTCTCAGGGATGCTTTAGGGTGGATTCCTGCATTGAGCAGGGGGTTGGACTCGATGGCCTTGTAGGCCCCTTCCAACTCTGCTATTCAATGATTCTATTATTATTGTTATTAATAATAATAATAATAATAATAATAATAATAATTTCTTACCCGTCTCTCCATTTTGATTGAGGCGGGGAACAACAATAAGCGATAAAATACATAAAACTGAATTAAAACATAATATACATTGTTAAAAACATCCTAAAAATAAAAAGAGGGACAAACGTGCGTGCGGAGAAGCAAGAGTAAGCAAACACCATTTTCCTGTGCCACTCCACAGCCTGGGCAACTGAAGGGTCACCTCTTTTAGATATGGTCACTCTAGCTAAAGAGGGCAGGGCTCCTGCAGCTTTACCTGTTGTGATGTAGAGGGAATTGTTCACCAGGTGCTGCATGCATACAAATGACACCTGCTGAAATTCCCTTTTCTTTACAGCTGTTAAAGATACAGGAGCCCTGTCCTCCTTTCCGTAGGGTCACTTTATATTTTTGCAGCACAACACCCCCATCCAGGGATTCGTTTCCCTATTCAGTGGTTTTACAAACAAAGACTGTATTCCAGCTGCTTTTTCTGCAGAGACACTGATGGGGTTAAACGCACCGAGCTCCATCGCCTAGAGAGGACCTGCACTGCAAGAGAAGGGGAATTGGGGGTGTGTGTGTGTGTGTGTGTGAGTGTGTGGTTTTTTTTAAAAAAAAAGGGCAGCCACCTTCCTGCACAGCTGCACAGAGAGCTATGAAAAGACCTTCCTGTCCTGTCCTTATTTCCTTCCTGGTGAGAAAACTTCCCTTTTGTGTGTGTGTGTGTGTGAGTGTGTGTTTGCACTGCCCATTCTTGGTGTAACGGAAAGGACTGTCACTCCTATCCCAGGAGGTGCTATTCTAAAGCTGCAAGGAGCAGGTGAGTTTAAAACAAGATGTGGGATTCAGGGGAAAGAGAAACAGACAGACCATGGGGTCATAAGGAGAGATGCTCCGGGTTCTGCTCCCATCGCCCCAGATATGGGCAGTGAGTGGTGGAGTTTGCTTCGTACCCTGTAACAGTCCCTCTTCACCTTGGAAATGTCTATTATTCTGAGAGTTGGTCCTTCTGGGCTGGTTAACGTGCAACTTATCCTGAACAAGATCAATTCATCTTAACTCAGTACCGTCTGCTGCAGCCTTCCCGAAACCTGGTGTCCTCCAGATGTGCTGGATTCCAACTCGCATGCTGGGAGTTGGAGTCCAGCACATCGGGAGGGCACCAGGTTTGGGGAAGAAGGCTGGTCTGCTCAGACATTCAGCCATTCTCCAAGGGAGCGGTGCAGTTAGGTAGTTTTACACTCTGGATGGAACGGCTGTGTACATATCTGTCTTTAGATGGCTCTTGCTTGCTTCAAAATGAGGTAAACCAGCCTTGATGCATTGGGGGTTCCCCTATCTGCTTATTCTGTTGAGTTTGGGACCTAGGCATCTGTCCCAAAGTCTGTCCCTGATGGTACCGCTGCAGGTGTAGGTGTGTGTGTGTCTGTCTGTCTGTTAGGGTGACCATATGAAAAGGAGGACAGAGCTCCTGTATCTTTAACAGTTGCATAGAAAAGGGAATTTCAGCAGGTGTCATTTTTATATAGAGAACCTGGTGAAATTCCCTCTTCATCACAACAGTTAAAGCTGCAGGAGCTATACTAGAGTGACCAGATTTAAAAGAGGGGAGGGCACCTGCAGCTTTAACTGTTGTGATGAAGAGGGAATTTCACCAGGTTCCCCATATATACAAACGACACCTGCTGAAATTCCCTTTTCAATACAACTGATAAAGATACAGGAGCCCTGTCCTCCTTTTCATATGGTCACCCTAGTGTCTGTCTGTCTTTCCTCCTAGGATTTTACCTGGAAAAGCCAAGGGGGTTGAACATAGGCATACAACACATGTGTTCTACCATTGAGCTGTGGACCTTGGTTGTTGCATCTTTCAAAAAGGTTCTGGGAGAATGCCATAGATAGATAGATAGATAGATAGATAGATAGATAGATAGATAGTGTTGCATCCCCAAAAATGGAATGGATTTCTTGTAGCGTGATCTCTTGCGGCTCGCTTTGGCAGGTAGAAACAGGCTCAAGACCACAAAAGCCACAATAAATCATTGGGGTGGGGGGGTCTTGTGGCACTCTAGTTGCTGTTGGACTACACCTCCCATCTTTCCTGATAGTTGGCTGTGTTGGCTGGGGCTGATGGGAGATGGAATCCAACTAAATCTGGGTTCCGCAGCCCTGCTTTTTCATGTCACATGGCTCTTTCCTCTCCCCCGCCCCCCGCAACAGACTAACGTAGGAATCCATCTGCAATTTATTAAACGTTTTGTCACTGTGGATGGCTAGAGCTGCCATTGTTCAGGTTTCAGCGGTCTCCCCTGCATCTCTAGAAGTGAATTCTGTGCCTGGGGAATTGGATGCATCTTTCCAGTCCACGCTCATGGATGCGCAGCCCTGCTATTTTGCTTTTTGTAGCTGCTGAGGATTGATTTGAATAATTGAAAATATATTTTAGCTCAGTATTCCCCAAGTGCCTTTCAGATGTGTTGAACTACAACTCCCATTATCCCCAGCCAACATGGCAGTCACTGAACAAACACACCCTCTTTTTGCTTTTAAATCAATTGGGGGGAAACAATCTAGCTGTATACATAAAATGCTAAGGCAATGTGTGGCGTGGAGGTTCTGAGCTATGACACACTAGAGGTTCTGAACTATGAGAAGAACTTTGTACACTGGAAGTTCTGAGCTATGTGGAGAACTTATAGGGGAAACTGTTTCTGGGAGGCGATGAGACACCCTCCCACAAAAGCCCCCCCCCCCGGTAACTCTGGAAGATGGCAGTTCACAACTCCCTTTTGCCCCCTCACCATGGAAGAAAATAGAATGAGCAGAGGGGGAGCAGGGAGGGGGCAATATTCTGCCACAGGATTTTGCTGCACGGCTTTCCTTTGCCCACAGCATCCTACGGAAGTCCAAGGCTTGGAGCACAAACAACATCTGGGAAAATGCTGGCGCAGGTGCACCGGCGGGTGGGTGGGTGGTAGTCAGTGGGGAGTGGGCCTGTGTTCCTTGCAAGTCCATCCGTTTCACCTTCACACTCTCCAATACAAAAGAAGAAGCATCGTGGCACGCTTCATTTGGGTCTACTTGAATTTATACGACACCCCAACTAGCTATGGATAGAAAAGGAAAGCAGGGAAATGGAGGCGATGTTCTTACTCACAAGTAAGGTAATAATCTTGTGCCCTTATGTTTCCAGCCTTACAGTGCAACCCCCCTGTACATTTACTCAGAAGTAAGCCCTCTTGAGCTCATTCCCGAGTGATCAGCTTGCATAAGACTGCACCGCAATAGGAAATAAATTGGTGTCGCTGCTGCAGTGTAACACTTTTTTGCAGAAGCGAATCTGTGAAAAAGCGGTTTAAAAAATAATGAGGCACACGTCCGTCGTGGTGTAGATGAGGGACTGATAACCAAGCAGTTGAGTCAAGATGGCCGCCCTGGTGACTTTTTAAAATCCAGCTTGCATCACTTTGCGCTTAATATAAACACAGACTTTTTTTCTTTCTTAATCCCAGAGGTTGAGCTAGGGATAAAAATGGAAAAGCAGGACCTGGCAGGAGCCGAGTCTGGGGAGGAATCGGAAGGCAGGGGAAGGGATACTCGTCTTGTCCAAGCAGAGACAATCCAGGAGTTCCTGACCAGGGCAGCTCCGCAACAAATCAAACAAGAGCCTGACGAAGCCCTGGAGCAGCGCTGGGAAGCCCAATGGCAGGAATTCTTGAAGACGGTCAAGTCTCCAAATTCAGAATGGCGGCACCTGCAGCTGCCCAGAGCCACCTCAGAGGGAACTCCTAAGCCTTCCCGGGCTTCCTCAAAGGGAGCCGGACCCTGGCCTAGTGGAGAATGGTTAACTCAGACCCTGCCAGACCTCCTCGGAGAGGCCCAGCAGGCCTGCCGAAGCCTGGACTCCTCTCAAACGGTGAAGGTCGAGGTGCTGGATGGAGAGGACACAGCTAGTTTGGAGATGCGGCGCAAATGCTTTCGGCTGCTGCCTTACCGCGAGGCCGATGGCCCCCGAGAGATTTGCCAGCGGCTCCAGGAGCTTTGCCGGCAGTGGCTGATGCCGGAGAAGCACACCAAGGAGCAGATCCTGGAGCTGCTGACCCTGGAGCAGTTCCTGGCCATCCTGCCCTGGGAGATGCAGAATTGGGTCAGAGAACGGGGGCCAGAGACCTGCGCTGAGGCGGTGGTTCTGGCCGAGGATTTCCTCCTGATGCTCCATGAGAGCGAGAGGGAGAAGCAAAAGGTATGAATAGCGGTATAAGGTGGCGTCAAGGGCCGGCACGGTTGGGCACTTGTCAAGGGCCCACAAGTCAGCAGGGGCCCACGGAAAAGAGCCTCCTGTAGTTGCTCCTCCCCTTCGCCATGGCAACGTACTCATTCAGCCGCCTCTCGCTCTGGGCCAGATTTTTTACACCATTGCTGGCTTTCACTCTTTTTTAAAAAAACTTTGGTTCTATTACGTTTTATACTTCTAAAGGTTGTTGAGTATGTTGTATCCTGTTGTATTTTACAGTTTTAATTTTTGTAAACTGCCCTAAACTAAATTTTGACTATTGGGTGGAAGAGAAATATATTAAGTAGATAAATGATACATAAATATTTGCTTGTAACTCCCAGGGCCCCCAAAGAGACAGCAGCTTGGTTGGTCTTTCTCTTGGTATATCCATTATTATTAAATAATAATAATAATAATAATAATAATAATAATAATAAAATATAATGTCCATTTATTACATTTGTAGGCCGTTTTGTGGGGAAATGCCCCCAACGCATCAAACAATAAAATAATTAAAATACAAGGGGAACAACCAAAATTATTTCCTTCAAAAATTAAAAGCAACTCACTTATGAGGAAAGGTTACAACATTTGGGGCTTTTTTATAATTTGGAAAAATAGAGCATCATCACACGGGTAAATTGTGTTTGTTTCCCCGTCACTTCTCTGCCTGCACATTTGTCCCTTATTACCTCCTCTTTCGAAAGAGGAAGTAAACATCGTGCTCGTGGCCCATTCAGGGGGCCGATTTGAACCCACAGCTTCTCCTGCACACAGCAGGAGACAGCGGCAACTTCCATCTTTAAAAATAAGTCGGACTTACTGGGGTGTATTTTTGTTGCGCGAAGAAGGCTAGGGAGGCAGACGCCGTCGTGAGAAGGACCCACGAAAATCCGTCAGGGCCCAGCAACAAGCGTACAATAAAACACTCGTCTCACGGAGCTCAAAGTGAGCCAGAGTGAACACAACAGAGGGATTATTCAAGTGTTCTCAGCAGGTTGTATTTATTTTGTGGGGTTGGAGGGAGCGTTATGTTTTTATTTCTAATTATTGTTTTGCTTTATTTATGGTTAGTTGGCTCACACCTCAGAATTGATCAAAAGGCATGGTACGAATCACTGGAAAACAGTGGAGGCTGGTGGCTCCAATGTCAGTGGGGCGGATAATCTGCTCTGGGTTTCAGTCGGAACCGGTTAGAGCTCTAAAGGAGCGCCTTTAAAGTTTTGACTGGCTCTAACTGTAACCCAGAGTGGATTTGTCACCCCACTGACATCGGAGCCACCAGCCTTCACTGCTGGAAAGGTCCTCAGTCTCCCAATATTCTGAGGGGGGGGGGGGAAATGTCACTGTCTTCCTTCTCTCTCTCCCCACTCCACCCAGGTCCCAGGCCCCTTGGAGGAGACCTTCATTAACACCCCCAAGTCAGAGCAGGATTCATCAGACACTGCAAAGATGCAGCTCTCTATGGAAGCCAGCTTGCTAGGTAAGGTTTTAAGAGCTGCTTCTGACTTCATTTTTCTTCCCACCACCCTTGAGTCCCACTAGAAAGTTTTCCTTGTGTATAAGAACTCAACAGGTTCTGTTGTCGAGAGGAGTTTGACTTTAGGAAAAGGTCACCTTATGGCTAGAAACATCTGCACTGGATTCCTGTCTACCTCCGGGCCCAGTTCAAAGTGACAATGAAAGCCCTGTACCAGCCTTCCCCAATGTGGTGTCCTCCAGATGTTTTGGACTACAATGCCCATCAGCCCTTACCAGTGTGGAAGTGGACAAGGGGACAAAAACACCAATGATAGTTGAAGAAAAAGAGAGATGTATATATCGTGGTAATTGCTTACCCAAAAAATTTAGCAGAGTGCGAATAGCAGCAGCAGCGTGGAGCTGGAAATGGTTTCAGCTTGGAGTTAAGAACAAAAAAGAAGCACTCACGGTCTTTGGTCAGTAAGAAACTTTACTGACACTAAATAAATTACTTACAGAATAAATGGTCATATATACAGTCCTTTCACCAACAGTACAGCAACGTAGCAGCAGTAATATCAGCAGTAATAGATAATGTCATAGCAGTAAGAAGCCTTACAACATGGACTTCTTAAATACACTTTTCTCCTTGGCCCAATTAACCAATAGTCTCTTCATCATGTACATCTCGTACCGCACGTAGGCCAGGGAAGAATCTGCTTCATACTGGACTTCTCCTGGCAGAGACAATCTGGCCAAGGACATCTTTTTAACTCTTTAGAGTCCTTTTCCTTCTGTGGGTAAAAACCTAACCCCAACAGTATACTCTGGCGTTGAATGAAAATTGAAATATTTAATAGTAATCTCAGTAAAAATGATAGAATAATGCGTAGATTTTTTAAAAAGACAAATTGCGTGATGTAATGTCGAGCAAGTGTACGCGTCAATTTGTCTTTTAAAAAAATCTACGCATTATTCTATAATTTTTACTGAGGAGATTACTATTAAATATTTCAATTTTCATTCAATACCAGAGTATACATCTCTCTTTTTCTTCAACCTTACCAGTGTGGCCATTGGGAATCGTACTCCAAAATGTCCAGGGGCAGCCGTTGGGACCCTTAGGCCTGCTTGCCAAATCTGGTCCGCAGAATGTACCTGGAACCATGTGGGGAAATGAAGATGGCGCCACACACGGAGCCTCCAGCACTGTTTTGGTGAGCAGTGTAGCTGGCCACCTCGCAGGAGCCGAGTGACCAGGATAGTAGCTGAGGGTAGGGAAAGAAAGTCACGTAACAGCAGCAGGAGAGAGCAGAGCAGGGAGGCAACAGCACAGCCAGAGTGATTTGGGGGACCCCACTGGAGGGCCTTTTGATCAGGGCCCCCTCAAACCCAACAGTGTGGGGCTGCAACCAAAAAGGCCCTGTTCCTTCTTGCCACCCCATCATACTTCAGAAGATGGGGACTCCCTTAGCAGGAACTGATCTTAAGGTGTTCAGGACTCTGCCTTCTTGCACGCAGATAATGATTCTCTATTTGGTGCTAGGAGTCGACGATCCAGTCCTGGAGACTGAAGATGATGAGCCCTTTCAGCTGGACGGACCTGAGCCACTGCAAGAGGGCATCAGCGGAGTACCCTTGGAAAGACCCAAGGGGAATTTTTCCCCAGGTCCTGAGTTGGAAAGGATTCCAGTAACGCAGCAGGGGCCGGAAAGGCCCCAGGACAGCTATTTGTGGAAGATAGCGGAGCAGGCCTTCCTCTGCGAGGGTGGAGCCCAGGCCCCCCACGAAAGCCCCTTCCTAGAGAGGACTGAGAAATGCCAGAGAACAGGCGGCGGAGGCACCGACTTTGGGAAGAGCCTCCGCCAGAGCTTAGACCTCCTCAAGAACCAGAAGAAGCGCATGCGGAAGTTCAAATGCTCTTACTGCGGGGCCACGTCCAACATCCGCGCAAACATTGTGGTCCACGAGAGAATCCACACTGGGGAGAAGCCCTACAGCTGCCTGACCTGCGGCAAAAGCTTCAGCCGGAAGTCCACCCTCGTGAGGCACAAGCGGACCCACACGGGGGAGAAGCCGTACGAGTGCTCCGTGTGTGGGAAAAGCTTCAGCATCCGGTGCAATCTCTTGCGCCACGAGAGGGTCCACACGGGCAAGAAGCCCTACCATTGCGCTTACTGCGGCCAAAGCTTCAGCCGGAGACTCTTGCTCGTGATCCACGAGAGGACCCATACGGGAGAGAAACACTTGTAAAATCTCGCCTCGTGTGTATGTGGAAATATGTCGCTGTATTTGTTTCTCTCTCTGTCCCCTGTTTGTGACTTGGGGGTGGGGATTCACTTGGGAGAGAGATTGCAAAATGATGTAACTGAAAAGGACTGGTCCTACCATTAGGCAGAATGAGGCAGTTGCGTCAGGTGGCAGATGGTGGAAGGCGGCAGCAAATCACTGGGGCAGGGAGCTATGGGCCACACGTCCTACCATGTGTCCACTAAGCTAGCCTGCGGCCTTCAGGTGTAAAGGAGGCTGTCCCAATCCAAGCAGTCGAAGAAAGAATGGTCTGGAAACAAAGCCCTATGAAGAGAGACTGAAACAACTGGGCATGTTTAGCCTGGAGAAGAGAAGATTGAGAGGAGATATGAGAGCACTCTTCAAATACTTAAAAGGTTGACACACAGAGGAGGGCCAGGATCTCTTCTCGATCATCTCAGAGTGCAGGACACGGAATAACGGGCTCAAGTTACAGGAAGTCAGATTCCGGCTGGACATCAGGAAAAACTTCCTGACTGTTAGAGCAGTACGACAATGGAACCAGTTACCTAGGGAGGTTGTGGGCTCTCCCACACTAGAGACATTCAAGAGGCAGCTGGACAAGCATCTGTCGGGGATGCTTTAGGGTGGATTCCTGCATTGAGCAGGGGGTTGGGCTTGATGGCCTTGTAGGCCCCTTCCAACTCTGCAATTCTATGATTCTATGATTCAGCTGCCAGTCAGTGCTGGCACTAGGTTTTGGACAAAAAAGGGGAGAGATGTACTCTGGTACTATGAAAAGCGTGTATCTTTGATGATGAATCTAAAAAGCTCAACGTTTCAGATATACAATCCTTCAGGAGCTATAACAGATAAAATATGTACAATAAAACAACACCCATATTGAGTAATGCATTTTACAGATTTTTGGGGGGAGATTTTTTTGTTCTTTGTTTTTTAAGGCTACCAAAATATTTTAACCAGAATAACGGAATCCTTTCATTTTATAAAAAAGAAGATTCCATATTCAAAGGAAGAAAACACTATCAATGCTTACATGGAAGAACCAAATTTTTTTTACAACACGTTAATAAAACCTTTTTAGGCACATCCTATCACACGGATTTAGTAAAGTACACCCACCTCAATATGGATACGCGTTTTTATGATTCAAAAGAAGAGTAACAATACTTTTTGAATAATCTTAATCCTTTGCAGCGTTCCTATTAAGAGCTGTGTTTGCTCTGAGAATTTCTATCTGTGCTGGCAAGTGAAGGACAGCTGTTATTTATTGGAGATAATTGGATGGCGTTCAACAGCCGTAACTTACTGATATCTGGAGGAAGAGAGACGCCTCTCCCCTTTTTTTGCCTGAACCAGTGCTTTCTCCCTCTCATTGCAGACTAGGGCCATAGCTAGACCTAAAGTTTATCCCTGGATCGGCCAGGGGTCAAACCTGTTCATCTAGGTGACACACAGGGATCCAGTGCTCAGGCAGAGGCGAACCCTGGATGATCCCAGGATAACCTTAGGTCTAGCTGTGGCCTAGGTTTTGGAGACAACTTCAGTGGGGCCTCCTCCCTTAGTGAGCCTACCTTCTTAGCAGTATTGTTACCACCACCAGCAGCTCCTCCTTTTTCTCATCATTGCCACCACTTGCTTGCTTGATGGGCAGAAAGGCAACAAGCAAGTAGGCCGAAAAGGCGAAGCGAGTCTATGTTACTTTTGTTAGTAAATGTGTAGTTGGCAGGGAAAAGAGGCACCACTGAACAGATAATGAATGAGAGACCAGCTCTGGTGCTGTTGAAAACAGTTAAAATCTTTAATAATTCTTATCCGTATGCAAAATGCTCGACGTTTCGGATTAGTTGTAATCCTTCCTCAGGAGCTACAGTTAATGAAATTAATACAGTTTAAAATATATTTGAAAAAACAGACAGACATGGAACACAACACCTTTATCAATCCTGATCCAACATGGCTCTCCTTACATTCTTATGTTCTAAAAATCAGTATTTATTCCAAGATAAACCCAACAGCCTTCTTCAGCGGTTGTATTAAAACAGCCCACAGAGCTCTCTGATAGATGTACCTCATGAGTTTCAAGATACTGCATTTATGTGATATATCTACCAGAGACGTCTGTAGGCAGTTTTGATACAACCCCCGAAGAAGCCCCTCAAATAAACTGAGCCAAAACACATACCGTAAGTCTCATCTTGGAATAAAACTGTTATTTTTCCAGCACCCTAAAATGTGTTCTGTATTTCTTGAGACCTCCGGTAACCCTTAGCATTCTCCCCCAATTGTCAACATTTAGACTGTAAGCTCCTAAGAGCAGGGACCTTCCTTTACAAAAAATGTTTGTGCTACTTTGTAAAACATCTTGTAAATAAGAAGAATTAAATGCTTCAACCATGAGGAAACTTAACTGGAAACTATCATTTATGGGAGGAGTGAGCAGACCTCAAGCTTTCGGGAGGTACGAAACAGGTACTTAGAGGGGGCTGGGGTACTGGAATTAAGGGTGCCCTTGAGCACATAGTTACGACAGGAATTTGTTTCCAGTAGCAGAATTGAGTCTTTATATACACACACACACACACACACTCTCCTAGTTTCCCCTCCAAGCTTTCTTCCATCTTAAGACACAATCCCATGCATGTTTAGACAGAAAGAAAGCCCTATAATTCCTAGCATCCCCCAGCCAGTGGGCTGGGGATTGCTGGGAGTTGAAGGACTTTTTTCCTGTCTAAAAATACATAGGATCAGACCCTTAGCAGATGGGAAACATTTAGAAGGGGAAAATAGGAACTGGAAATTAGAAAAGCCCAATATGAATTGAAAAAGATAAATCGAAGGTCCAGAGAGGGACTATAGTATAGTTCCTTGCAGCTTATGGTATCCTGGAAGATGACTTGGCTCGCTGGTAGGAACCCAAACAGAAGCACTTCTGGGAGGATGTCAGGATGCGCTACAACATTTTGTTGCAGTTGACAGAGAGACCAGTCAATCTCTGGTCTCTCTCTCAACTGCAACTGGTTAGGCCTCATCTAGAGTATTGCGTCCAGTTCTGGGCTCCACAATTCAAGAAGGACGCAGACCAGCTGGAGCGTGTTCAGAGGAGGGCAACCAGGATGATCAGGGGTCTGGAAACAAAGCCCTGTGAAGAGAGACTAAAACAACTGGGCATGTTTAGCCTGGAGAAGAGAAAATTGAGGGGAGACCTGATAGCACTCTTTAAATACTTGAAAGGTTGTCCCACAGAGGAGGGCCAGGATCTCTTCTCGATCCTCCCAGAGTGCAGGACACGGAATAATGGGCTGAAGTTACAGGAAGCCAGATTCCGGCTGGACATCAGGAAAAAACGTCCTGACTGTTAGAGCAGTAAGACAATGGAACCAGTTACCTAGGGAGGTTGTGGGCCTTCAAGAGGCAGCTGGACAACCATCTGTCAGGGATGCTTTAGGGTGGATTCCTGCATTGAGCAGGGGGTTGGACTCGATGGCCTTGTAGGCCCCTTCCAACTCTGCGATTCTGTGATTCTATGTGGGCGGGAATTTCCCTAACACAGTTCCTACTTGTCTTACTTTATATTGGACTAGAATCTTAAGGTCCGCCAAACCAGAGCTGGCTGCAAAACCATGGCTTGGGGACAGAGTCCGGTGGAGCCCAATTACCTATTGCATCCCATACCATGAGCCACGTCCCTGGGAGAGGCTGTTGGTATGGATATCTACAATCTATAAAAGATCTATTTGTGAGTTATTAGAGATCAGGAGTGTTTACCTGAAATGTAAGAGGCTGTGTGTTCCTGTGCTCCAGCACAGATGCGCAGCACAAAGTTTTCTAAGAGAAAAAAAATGGCAAAGTGCACGCATGCCCTCGCCACGCACATGATCCACTGAAGACAGGAGTGAAGGTCTGTGGCTCTATCAGCCACAAAATACATTTCTCACACACCCAGCGCTGCAATCAGTTACTGAGATGGTTTGAATTGAGGAACACTGCCCAGCCCAGCAGCAGAGGCGTAGTGAGAGGTCATGTAGTAGCTGATTCAACACTGTGAATATATAAAAAAGATGGTATTTAGCAATAAATAATCCCTAACTCCAAATCCTTACAAAGGAGAGAGAATACATTTCAGTGAAGGGTGTCATGGGCCCCAGGAGTTCCCGCAACGACTTCAGGGCGTGATATATGGTGCGTGTAGATTCCGCCCCTTTCTTCCTTCAGGGAATCAATCCATCTCGCTTCCGCTTTTCCTTCCACCTCCTGCTTTTCATAGCATTATTGTTTTTGGTTTTTGTCTAATGAGGCATTTCTTCTCATTATATGTCCAAAGCAACAATAGTCTCAGTTCCAGCATTTTCGCTTCTAGTGAGAGTCCTGGCTTGATTTGTTCTAGAACCCACTTATTTGTCTTTTTCACGGTCCGTGGTATCTGCAAAAAACTCTCCTCCAACACCACATTGGGCGGTATAGAAATGAAATGAATAAATGAAAATATATCAACATATGGACATTCGCTCTGACAGATGGGACTCAGAAGCGGTGTGCCGCAGAATACTGAATGCACCACACACACACACACACACACGTGCTCTTGCCAAGGGGTGCGCGTGTGTGGGGTGTGTGTGTGCGTGCTGCCTTCTCGCCCCTCCCAGTGGATGCCGTGGGGCAGGGGGCTGCCCAGCCCGGGTCCTCCGGGGGCCTGCAGAGAGAGAGGCCGCCTCGCTTTCCCCTCCTTCGGTCCTCGAACGGTTAAGCCAACGACCGAGCTCCGCTTCGTAGAGAGGCAGGAAACGGCGGCGGACTCCAGCGGGGCCCCACTTTCCTGCCCCACCGAGCTGGGAAGCGCCCCCTCCTCCCCGGCCTTGTGAGTGTCTTCTGTGGGGGGTGGAGAGAGGAGAGCGGGAGGAATCCGGCGCGTGGATCCAGTAAGGCAGTGGAGGTGCAAACCGGGGCCGGGGAGGAGGCGGAGCGAGCCCCGGGGGCCAGGAGGGCCGGGGAGGAAGGGCGCGTCGCCAGCCGGGTCAGGGTCAGGCCCACAGCCCACCTCGTCCAGCGGACTCTTTGCAGCTCTGGGAAGCCCCCCAGCAGCAGCCCTGGCAGAAAGGGAACCGGCCTCTTCCCCAGCAGCAGCCAGGGAGACTTCTCCCCATGGAGCCCCCCACCCACCCCATAGCCATCACAGCTGCCAGCCCCCAGCAGACCTATTCCCTGCCTTGATGCTCTGGACCGTGGCCCTGCTGCTAAAGCCACCTCAGCCCGTCCTGGCCGCATCCTGCGGCAGCGGATTCCCTCCATGCATGATGCCCTGCGAGAAGAAGGGCTTCCTTCTTTTGTCTGCCCTGAGTCTCCTGCCCATCAAACTATGCCACTGCAGCTATTTTGGACTTAAGCCCCCATCAGCCTCTGATGGGAATCTCTGATGAAGCCTCCCCAGACTTCAATTCCCGTCAGTCCCAGCCAGCATGACTGATAGTCAGGAGGTACTGTCTGCCCTGAACCTCCTGCCGGTCAAAGTATAGTCAGCCTTCCCCAACCTGGTGCACTCCAGATATTTTGGACTTCATCTCCCATCAGCCCCAGCCAGAATAGCCAAAAGTCAAGAATGCTGGGAGTTGTATTCTGAAACATCTGGAGGGTACCAGGTTTTTGAAAGGGTGGGGTAGATTCTGCCTATAACTGGAAGCTCTATCTGTTGGGACTTAGGATAGTGGATGAAGCTGACCTCACAAGAGTTTATCTGGTATAATTCAGGTATAATTAAATTATATGATTATAATTATATGATTAATTAGATGATTTACAAAAAAAAAAGGCTCCGACATTATAAGACTCAAAGTTTATAAAAATGTTAGCTGTTGAGGTAAGAATTGGAAACTTGGCACCTGTAATCTACCAGATGAGGTCTGCAGTTGTGCAAAATGTCAAACCAACCAATAGAAATTGCCACAGATATTGCTTGCCCCGGGCACTCTGCCCTCTCCATCTGGTTTTGGGCCTAAAAGATCAGGAAATGTGTGGGTGCACGGAGGGTAAGTTGTAAGAAAGCACAATCTGTGACATTGCCCAGCATCATGACTGGTCACGAGGCACATCCCTGGAGGCATCACCCAAACCTTCCAATGTCCCGGCTTTGATTCAACGTGAAGTAGCCGTAACTCTGGTCTTAAACTGTCATGGTTTCTGTAATTGAATTTACTGAATTATTTGCAGTATTTTTATCTTCTCTTTAGCCAAAAAAGCATCAGGAGCAGCAGATTCATAATAACACAGCCCCTGTCCTCAGGTTTACAATCTAAAGAACATGACACAAAAAAGAAAGGGATTCTGAAGGAAGAGGATCAACACTTTGAAATCAAGTGTTTTTCACCATTTAACTTGACTATTACTCTTTTAGCACCTGGGATAGAGTAACGAAGTAAGAAAACATGCCAACAAAGGAAAGAAGGCTATGAGAAAAGAGACATAGATACTACCTCAAAAATAAACAAATGGTGAGGAGAAATAATTCAGGGATCACACCAAAAATCAGAACCGCATCAGACAGTAAACATAAACAAGTCTACAAAATTTTTTAAACCCCCAAAATTGTTCCAATTCAGATAGAACAGAGCAAATATATCAGGCGTGAGTTTTTGTGTTGAGATGGATGTATCATATACGCTCTTTGCTTTTGTTCAAGGAAGATTTTAAATCGGTAATAAATACCGGGATGATGGATAAAATTAAGGACTTCGTTGAACATGAGATGAGCTCAAAGCTAAACTTAAACTTGTATTCTGGACCATAGTAATTTTGTCACTCAGTGTGAAGACAAGCTTCAAATTTCGAAAAGGATAAAAATGTTATGTTTGACAGAGTCCGTATAAAGTTTAATAGACTCTTTTCCTACACCCAGGTAAAAATGTTAACACAGAAGGTGGCAGAGAAAAGTGGCTGGTGGAGGCAACTGGTGTTGAACCACAGTGGCATTTTACATTGTGTTGAATGATGCTCAATTTCTATTTCAGAGAGTGGGGACAGAGATGGAGGAGCAGGGATCTGTGCAACCCGAGAGATTGGAATTTAGAGGGGGAAATTCTCGTGCGGTCCAAGCTGAGATGACTAGAGAGCTTCTGATTGGGGCGGATTTGCATCAGATTAAGCAGGAGCCCAAGGTCAGCCAGCCTCAGGCCTCCTTCAAGGGAGCCACCGATGCCGGCCAGTGGCCTGGAAAAGAGGCTGCGGCCTGGATCCCCCCCAAACTCACTGAGGATGACGAAGAGCCGATTTCCTCTGTAAAAGTCAAGGAAGAGGTTCTGGGGGAGGAAGACGCCGCTAGCTGGGAAACAGACTGGCAACATTTCCGGCAGTTCTGCTACGAAGACGCCGAGGGCCCCCGGGAGGTCTTCGTCCACCTCCAGGAGCTTTGCTACCAATGGCTGAAGCCGGAGAGGCGCACCAAGGAGCAGATGCTGGAGCTGGTGGTCCTGGAGCAGTTCCTGTCCATCCTGCCCGAGGAGATGCGGAGCTGGGTCAAGGAATGTGGGCTGGAGACCTGCGTCCAGGCGGTGGCCCTGGCGGAGGATTTCTCGCTGCGGCTGCAGGAGGCCGAGGGGCTGCAAGAAAAGGTGAGTGCCCTTGGCTCACGCCCTCCCGATAGAGGCTGAAAAAGTGGTAGTGTCTCCGCTTATCTCCCTGCAGAAATGCAAAGCCTCAGGATTGTCAGCGGGTCTGTGGATTGACAGCCAATCCTAGGTGGGCCTGCTCAGACCTAAATTCAGGCACAACTTGTATATCCAACCGCCGTACAGGAGTTGTTGTTCTGTGATAACCTGGGGAGCGTTGGTTATTTATTTGAGTTCAAACCCCTGCTCAATGCAGGATTCCACCTTAAAGCATACCTGACAGATGGCTGTCCAGCTGCCTCTTGAAGGCTTTTAGGGTAGAAGGGCCCACAACCTCCCTGGGTCATTTGTTCCATTGTTGTACTGCTCTAACAGTCAGGACGTTTTTTCTGATGTCCAGCTGGAATCTGGCTTCCTGTAACTTGAGCCCATTATTCCGTGTCCTGCACTCTGGGAGGATCGAGAAGAGATCCTGGCCCTCCTCTGTGTGATGATCTTTCAAGTATTGAAGAGTGCTATCCTGTCTCCCCTCAGTCTTCTCTTCTCCAGGTTAAACATGCCCAGTTCATTCAGCTGTTATTATTATGATTTTTCCTTATAAAAGTGGGAAGGAACGTTTTTAAGAAGCAGAACCTACCAGATTGAAGATCATCATTTCTAAAACATTCCTCAACATTGATAGTCTGAAGATCGTTAAAGAGATTCTGGTCTCTCCATCAGGAGAGACCTCTGTTGACTCTCTCATTGCGGGTGTCCTAATTATCCTGACGCTGCTGGATACCCTTTTGGGCCTTATGGTTGCACCCCCTCGAAGAATGCTGTGTAGCTCTGTGTGGTAAGCACGTGTTGCTGCGTTGTTCCCAGGCTTGGCATTGCGGTTCACTACTTTACGGTATTCAAAATGCATTGTCTGTCTTGGAGCGGCATTCAACGGCACTGCGCCTGTGACCACGCCAGCATATCTCTTGGGCAATAAGTTCATACCAGTCTATGTTGCAGTATTTAGTACGTAGTTGGTCGTGTATTTTCTGCTCGCCCCAAATATCCAGGAGATCCAATATTTCATCATGACACCAAGACATTCCCCTACACCTGACATAGTAGATTGGAGGGAAAGGGAAACTGCAGAGGAAAAGAAGATGAATTGAAGGCCTGTAGGGGTAGATAACAGCAGTTAAAGATATTCATGTCTGTCGAAACCTAAGAGCCTAGATAAGGGTAAAAATTTCAAATAGCAGTAATAAGTAAATGTTCATAATTTCATCTAAATACTTCGATACCCGTTACTTTGTGGCTCTTAGTTGTGGCTAAGTAATTGATGTAAAAAGGTAAAGTTTCATGGGGGGGGGACACTGAAAGAAATTTTAAAATTACAAAAACAATTGTTCTTCCTTTTCATCCTTTTTTTAAAAAATAAGGACTTGCATCGAATTAAGCAGGAGCCCGAGATCAGCCAGCCTCAGGCCTCCTTCAAGGGAGCCGCCGATGTCGGCCAGTGGCCTGGAAAAGGGGCTGCGGCTTGGATCCCCCCCAAACTCAGTGAGGACGGTGAAGAGCCGATTTCCTCTGTAAAAGTCAAGGAAGAGGTTCTGGGGGAGGAAGACGCCGCCGGCTTGGAAACGGACCGGCAGCATTTCCGGCAGTTCTGCTACGAAGAGGCCGAGGGCCCCCGGGAGGTCTTCGTCCACCTCCAGGAGCTTTGCCACCAGTGGCTGAAGCCGGAGAGGCACACCAAGGAGCAGATGCTGGAGCTGGTGGTCCTGGAGCAGTTCCTGGCCATCCTGCCCGAGGAGATGCGGAGCTGGGTCAAGGAATGCGGGCCGGAGACCTGCGACCAGGCGGTGGCCCTGGCGGAGGATTTCTCAATGCGGCTGCAGGAGGCCGAGGGGCTGCAAGAAAAGGTGAGTGCCCTTGGCTCACGCCCTCCCGAGAGAGGCTGAGGAAGTAGTAGCAACTACGCTCACCTCCCTGCAGAAATGCAAAGCCTCGGGGCGGTCAGCGGGTCTGTGGATTGACAGCCAACCGCCGTTCAGGGGTTGTTGTTCCGTGATAACCTGGGGAGTATTGGTTATTTATTTAGTGTATTTACAATATTTACATACTGCTCCACAAATTTCAGAGCTGTGAACAGCAGAATAAAAGCACCATGTTAAAATAATTAATGTTTTTAAAAAGAAACAGTTTTGACAAAACTGTTTTTTTCTGAACCGTGCCTGGTCACTCAAGGAAGGCACCGGAAGCTGCACAAAGTTGGTGCTTGCCTGACCTCCAAAGGCAGGGAAATCTATAGGAAGGGGGACACCACACTAAAGGCTCTTCTCCTGGGGGAGACAATCGGGCCATAGGTCCATGTGGAACCCGCAGGAGCATGCCCTCTGACGACCTCAGTGACCAGGCAGGTTGGTAAGGGAGAAGGGGCTCTCTCAGGTATTTTGATCCCAAGTTGTTTAGGGCTTTGTACACTAGTACCAAAACCCTAAACCTGGCCCAGTAGAGAATAGGCAGCCAACCCAGTTCCCTCAGCAAAGGAGTTGCATGCTGAAAAGGGGCAGCTCCCGACAACAGCTGAGCTGCTGTGTTCTGCACTAGCTTCAGCTTCCGGAGCAGCCTTAAGGGCAGCCCAACCTAGAGCGCATTGCAGTAGTCCAGACCTGAGTTTACTAATGCCTGTACAACCAAGATTATGCAAAGGTTAAACAAACCTCGCATAACCCATGGTCTGTGCTACGGCTATACCAGGGCTGTTTAACCCTTAGATAATCCATGACCAACTGCTTCCCATGACACAGGAATCCTTGAATGAGGGTTTTTATTTATTTATTTATTTAAGTATTTTTATGCCGCCATTCAGCCAAAAAAGGCTCTCAAAAAAGGGTTGGATATGCTGAGCGGTTCCTGCGGATATCATGACAAGCTGCACCATGTCATGCGAACCCGGTCGTTGGATTCGATGAGACTTCTCCCGGGATTGCAGCCAAAAGTGCCCTAGAAATGCCTTTTATGACGAAGTGACTCAGCCACCATCTCTGCCGTTCAGTCTCTGCAACTTCTCTTTATGTCCTCCATTTTATCTCCATTTCTGCTTCAGGTTTCATGGCCTGTGGAAGATGTGGCTGTTAACTCCCCGAAGTCAGAAAAGGATCCGTCGGAGGCTGAGGAAGAGAGCAATGGGGAGGACAGCTTTTTCGGTAAGCGCAAAAGGCCTGGATCCTGAAAGTAGTTCTTTTTTCTTTTCTTTTCTTTTTTACCTTTGTTATTATATTTTATTTTTGGTCGTTCTGGTTACATAAGTCAAGTGTTATATCATTTATATATATACACATATATCTGTACATTCCATATCAATTCACATACAAATTACAAGTTTCTGCCTGGATTGGTAGTTAATTTTTTCTAATATTACCATTCTCCTATCCACTCCAAATGTCTGTATATAACAACGGGGGTGTTCACAAAGTCAATAAACGTCCTCTAGACCCCCACAAATTTATCTTCGCATAATTGTCCACGCACTTTCCTCGTTTTTTTTGTCAATTTTTCTAGAAGGACAATGTGCCAAACCCTTTGATACCAATTATCAATGTGAAGCCCTTTGCCGTCCTTCTGGTGCCTGGCAATCAGCCGTCTTGCTGCCAGTAGAAGGTGGCCTACTAAATCCTTGTCTAACAGCTTATTATCCAGTCCTTTATATAAATATAATAGCACCAGTTGAGAGGATGGATGAACCCACTGTTCAATTATTGAGCTAATCTCCTGGGACACTTTATTCCAGAAAATAGTCATGTTTGGGCATAACCACCACATATGTATATACATCCCAACTCCTGAGCAATCCCTCCAACATTCTGGGAATGTCCCTGGGCTCATCAACGATTTTTTTCTTGGCATCAGGCAATAGTTTCCAGTTTTTACATGATACTGTATTAAATGGATATCTATCCCACAAAGCATTCCAATCTTTTTCCTCAATTTGTATTCCTAGATCAGTTTCCCAGACCTTCCTAAGTAGATTCTTTATACCAATTTCCAGAGTTAATATCAACTTATATAAATTTGAACTCAAGCCTTTTGCAACTCTGTTGTATCTTCCCATCTCTTATTCAAACACTGTTAAATTCCCAGTAGCCGCAGTTTGTAATTCTGGCCGAGAAAGGA